>NC_092503.1:28554266-28881141 GCF_047511675.1 Marmota flaviventris
TAATGAATCACGAAAGAAAAACTAAGTTATGCCCCAAATAGCTTCTTATTTTGTTAGGAGTTTTGAGTTGTGTTATAATTCTTTCAAAACAAGTTATCCATGTTTGGAAATTCTCAATTAAGAGAATGTTCATTCAGTCAGTTGACTAAAGCTTGTTTGTCTTTCCATATATTAAGCCACCCTTATCTTTCAAGACATTTCCCACTGAGGTATCTTAATCTATTTGCCTGTGAAAATGATTTTTCACATGAATATGAAGATATTTTGGCAGTGGTATGAAGAAGAATGTTGACATTCTAGAGACATGATATTTCCTCCATAAAAAAAGGGTGGCCATAATCAAGAGGGATAAAGGTGATAGAGAAAACACTCCTAGAGAAGAGATGTTTTAAAGAAAGGAACTTTCTTTCCTTTCCACTGCTGGAGCTGAGCAGTTAAGAACAGAGCCTGACACATAGTAGGTGCTAGGGAAAAATCTACTGAATGAACAAGTGAGTGAAGAAGAGTATTTCGGTGGTCCCGAGGCCTGCCTGAGGATCAGGCATCATCAGCAGGGATCCAGGAAGAAGCCTGTCACAGAGGGGTACAGAGGATGGTCTCTAGAGTCTACAGTCAGGTTTGGCAAACTGGCCAAGCCCAATCTGGCTGTGTGGACCTTTGTACTCAGCGTCCCCATGGCCTTTGGTGTCAACTGAGGATAATGATAATTAATAGAACTTACCACATTGTCAAGAGGGATAAATAAGGCTTTACATACTAAGTGCTTAGCACATAGAACACTTTCAGTAAGTATTAGCTAATTTTAGCATTGCAATATATAGTTATACAGTTGAACAATTACACTTCTATATTGATATTAGATTGAGATCCTGAACTTTCTACGCAACAAATTTGAATTGAGTACCGAGAGGAGCAGTTTTAATAAAGGATATTCTTAAAAAATGTCTAGATCTCAGGAGAGCAGGCTAGAGTGCTTTGTTAAAGAGAGAATGCATTTTTGTGGCACACTCAGGAATAACTGGCCATTTCTTTATGACTTCGTTTTAATTTTTTTTTAAATATTTATATCAATTTTTTTTTTTAAAGAGAGAGTCCTTGGAGAGGGAGGGGGAGAGAGAGAGAGAGAATTTTTTAATGTTTATTTTTTAGTTATCGGCGGACACAACATCTTTGTTTGTATGTGGTGCTGAGGATCGAACCCGGGCCGCACGCATGCCAGGCGAGCACGCTACCGCTTGAGCCACACCCCCAGCCCCGTTTTAATTTTAAACAGAAGCAATCACTATGGAAAATATGAGGGCGAGAGAGTGTTTTTCTTTACTCACAAGCTTTCAGTTCTCCTTCTTCTTCTTCTTTTTTTAAAGAGTAAATTATAAACTGGCATTGAAGAAGGGCTCTGGTCTTGCCTAACAGATCCTCATTTAGTAAACATTTCAGCCTCATCTCACATCAGTTTGATCACCTTCCCTCCAACCTTCAGCTCCCTCCCCTCAATACCACACACTCACTTCAGAATCCAAAGGCACTTGCCCTTTGAACGAACCCAGCCCTTCCCACTCCTGCTCTGTATTTTAAACACACTTTAAAAAAAAAAAAACCACCCACTTAGAAAAACCCAATCATTGTCCAGGTGCCAATGCCACCCTCTCCACGAGGTCCTTCACTCGAATGTTCAGTGCTTTCTGCATTGGGCCCTTCAGCATCTGCCAAAATATCTGGTGTTTCACTTAGTTATGTTCCAGCCATTTTCCACAATGTCTGATTCATCTTTTATCTCCCATAGCTTAGTAACCTGCATGCACTAGCTGCTCAAGAAATGTGAATTGTTTAATCTGGTTTACCTTTTCTTCTTAAAGAGGCAGGGGGATCTATTTTGGGTCTTCCAAGGGGAAGATTTGTTTTTGGATAGAGTTTTAGTTTTCTAGTCTTTTCCAAGAATTATGTCCAAAATAAAAGATAAAGCAGATATGATAGGGCACAAAAAGAAAGAATGAGACAAGGAGAGGGGAGGAGTTGGGGGCAATTTCAGGCCTCACATAGCAAGGATTGTCCAACAGTGGTGTGCCGGGTGGCGGTGGGGGGGTGGGGCGGAAGAGGGAGGCTGCCAGGGCTTGCAATGTGAAGGTCAGTGTGTTCTACTTTATTTTATTTTTTGGGGGTGCTTTTATGAGAAAAGACACTAGAATTGTTGGGTCCAGAGCCACTGGGGGCAGAAGAGCAAAGAGGGAGCATCTCCCCACCTCGGTCCAGTAACGAATTAGCTGCATCTGCAGCTGTCTTCCTGCGGCATGCTCTTAGTTGTGGATGGGAATGGGGTGGGTGTGCAAAGGCAGACATTGGGAGTGAAACTGTTTTCCTTGCTGCACGTTCTTGATAGATTCTGTTTCCCATGGAGCACAAATTAGCACAAAGAGGAGAGGGTTTTGTTTTCCAGTTCTAATGTTGCTGGGGGGAGATGTGGGAGTGTGGGGGTGGTGGGAAGAGGGCAGGCTTATCTCCACTGGCTCCCGTGTATGACCACCAAGCTCTGGTGGCCTCTCCGGCTGTCCATTCTCCAGCACCCTCCACCTGGCTCACTGCTTTTTTTTTTTTTTTTATTTTTTAATTTTTTATTGTGGGTTGTTCAAAACATTACAAATTTCTTGACATATCATATTCCACACTTTGATTCAAGTGGGTTAAGCGACGAGAAATCACCGCACAGGAAGTTCCTTACCTTTCTGCTAAGAAACCTGACACTTCCTAGGCTGCATCCCTCCTCTCCTTCTTCCCACCTGTGCTTCCTGAGGCTGGTCCTCCCCTCCTGTCTCTCAGGATGCTTCATCTCTGCGCTGACTTTTCTCTTCTATTGTCCCTTCTCAACCAGCTCCTTCTCACGGCAATTTTCAAATGCTTAAATGTCAAACCCCCCAAAACAAGTTAACCCCCCTTCCATAACTCCACTTTTCCATCTATTGTTCTGTATTCCTACTGCTTTATTGATTGATTGATTGATTGATTGATTGGATTGAACTCAGGGGCACTCAACTACTGAGCCACATCCCCAGCCCTATTTTGTATTTTATTTAGAAACAGGGTCTCAGGGAGTTCTTAGTGACTTGCTTTTGCTGAGGCTGGCTTTGAACTCATGATCCTCCTGCCTCAGCCTCCCGAGCCCCTGGGATTACAAGCATCCACCATTGCTCCTGGCCCTACTGCTTTATTTCTAACCACATGTTGGAAGGTGTGTCTGGCATAGTAGGGGAAGCCCAGTAAATATTTGTTGAAAGACTGGGAAATAAAAAGGGCTAATAAACCACTCACTCTCTTCAATAAAAATCAAGGGCTTTATATTGTTAAGTACTGTACACCCATCAGAGCATTTCTACATATAATAGTGGATAAATGGGAATACTAATAACAGTGATGCGTCTTTTGAGAAGTTCTATGGTGGCTGGTGCTGTCCTACCTCTCCCCTCATTTACTCACTACCTTGCCAGCAGTCCTGTGGGGTTGCACTCCTGAAAAGCCCCCTCTTCTAGCCCAGGACCTGAGCACGCAGGAAGCTGCTACCAGAATCTAAGCCCAGCAGCTGTCCCTGGACCAGTCCCACTCAATTCCAGGGGAATCCTTGAATTACGGTTTCTCTCATTGCAAGCGTAGAACTAATGTTATACCTATCTTCAAGGTAAGACTTAAATAAGAAAGGCCATGTGGTTGATAGGAAGACAGAATGCCAAACAGTGTAATGCTGGCTTTTAACTCTTTCGTTACCCCGCAAGGAGCCTTTGCGTATGTTGTATTGCTTTTGATTGCAAATGAAAAACTGGGCTGAACGCTCTCTTGAGTACCTTTGCTCAAGAGCTACATCACCACATTTCAAAGACTTACTTCAATTTGATTTCATGTTTTTTGGAATAAATTTCATCTTTACATGACCAGCCATCATTGTAAAATAGCGCACAGAGCTTTGGATGGCCATCCAATGTCACCATTTCAACTGGTTTTCCAAGGTGGCCTATTAAATAATGTTTGCTGGCCCATGGCTGCAATTTCATTTTTAGGACAAAATCTTGTTTTTGGAAGACAATGAGCTTTTTTCAAAAACCAAAATCTCATTATTTTCTGACTTTGGAGAAATATATGCTTTATGGCGGAAAAAAATAGGAAGTAATAATCATCTAAAAAATGAGCCATGTTAAATTTTTGGCATATATTCATAAACAACTGAGATTTTCTTTTTAGATATAGAATATTTCATATTCTATTCTTTTATTTAACATATTATAAACATTTTTAGAAACTGTGTCTTTCAATGATGTGCTATTTGCACGACAGGAAATAACCAATTCCCCCTTGAGAAAAATTAAAGCAACTGGTGGCAGACACAAATCTGATTTTAATTTGTCACAATAGTAGTTCCATTTCCTTCTTCTTTGGGGACAGCTTACAAGTATCCTCAGTTGTCACCACCACACCCTTCTTTTTCTTATCAAAGAACACAGGTCGGGTGATGAAATTTGTCATTTGTCACTTTCTGCCAAAGCAGCAAGAATACTGAAAAATACAATGGAACTGCTATAAAACCTGCTATTTTAGGTGTTTAAACACATATTTCCACATTAAGTTATAGAAATATTTGTTCAAAGATAATGAAGTAGTTTAATGCCAAAAAGTAATAATTACTAATTAATTATTAATTAAAAGTAAAAATAATTACAACAAAATATTTGAAAGGAGTAATTATTATATAGAGAGTTCAGGTAAAAGGAGTCCATTGCATACATGCATAGCCTTTGAATATTAAATTCATATGTAAAAAAATATATATTTCACCATGGTTAGGAGAACCATATTTTGGGGGTTTGAATTCTGGCTTACAAGCTGGGTGACCTTAGATGAGTTATTTCTCTTCTGAGGGTCTCCGTTTCCTCACCCTCAGTGGTAGTTCTTGCCTCATAAGGGTTTTGTGGGAAATAAATAGGTCCATCTTTGCAAAGCACATAAGGCAGTGTGTAGTACTTAAAGGCTTCAGACATATTAACTGCCATTATTATTGTTTGCTATTATTGACATATATAAGTGATTCTCAAAAACTCATGGAAGGCGTTGAGCCAGGTTTATTTATCAGGACTTTTCTTTTGGTACTGGGGATTGAACTCAGGAGCACTGAACTACTAAGCCACATCCCCGGCCCTTTTTTGCATTTTATTTAGAGACAGGGTCTCACTGAGTTGCTTAGGGCCTCACTAAATTGATGAGGCTGGCTTTGAACTCACTATCCTCCTGCTTCAGCCTCCCGGAGCTGTTTGGATTATAGGATGTGTCACCATGCCTGGCTGGCTCAGGATGTTTTGAAAAGATACTGTTTTCTACAGATTCAGGTTCCATGAGTTTGCAGTGATAGCATGATGATGCTTTCTTGGAGATGGACTGAGAGCATGAAGAGAATGAGCATTTGGGCCCTCGGGAGGGTTGAAGAAGACTTCACCAAGCGCATGATGCCAGGGCTAGGGCTCAAAGGGTGAATAATTTCTTCCAAGGAGAAGTGGCTGGGGAGGGGTGTGCACAACAGACACAGAAAAAAACATCCAAAGTTTAACTACATTTATTATGGACCTATTATAAGCAAGACAGGCTGCTGGAGACATTTATCTCATGGATTTCTCAGCACAACCCAGGAAGGGTGGCATTATAATCTCTTTCCATACATGTGGACACATTAAGTAGTTTGGGCATCTTTCCCAAGCTCACAAAAACAGTAGATTTGGGCCAGATCTGATTCCAAAGCTGTGTTGTCAATGGTTTATTGCATGCCCGGGGCAGTGGGAGTTTAGTGTGCTCACAGCTTCAAGTGGGGGTAACCATGGTAGGGAGGAAGGGAGGCGGCGGCCTGTGGCTGAGTTTTTAAGGGTCTCTATTATTTCTAGTGTTTATAGTAGTTCTCTTGTGCTTCTAGGCTTTCCAGAGACTGAAAGCCTGGGAGAGCCTTACCTAAGAGGGCTGCACACCTGGCTTCATGCATCCTGTGCCTGGGATTAAACACCTCCTGTCTCAATGTTATGGTGGCTGTTGCTAGGTGCCATGGCAAGAGCCACCTTCCCCTTAGGACTTTCCTCTGTAATTGCTGCCCTCCCTCTGAAAGTTACTTACAAGTAATAAACCACCCAGGTGCCCCAAGGCAATTTGGTTTGCTAGTTGGGAAGAAAACAAGAGCTCGTTGATTGTGTGTGTTAACCCTGAGATCTCAATCTGGAAACGGGGAAGATGTTAAGGAAAGGGATACTCTCTATTTTTTCATATATATAGGAGAATGGGGACCATGATGAATCCCTTTTATCTCCTGAAACTTTGAGGGTGGGGTGGCAATGAGAGGAAATAACCCCCTTAATGAAGTCACAAGAGATAAGCTTTGCCTATTCTGGAGAAGAGGTCGAATTTAATTTTATTGAACAAACAAAACATTCTCAGTCAGTGACTCATAGGGTAGATTCATTCAAAAGAAACCTAATTTATTCTGCTTCCTTCTATATTTTACCGAGGAGGCCCTGCCATACCAGAAATATACCAAGGGGGTTTGGGTTTTGCTCAAGGAAGTACTGCAGTGGGAAATTGCCATCTCTCTCTGTTTGGTGCAGGTGAATTAGGTCTGACCCAAGCAGACACCCTTGTGCCAAACAGAATCCAAGATGGTGGCAGTGTGTGGGGTGGGGGCATGTCAAGATAATTTTTCATACAGGAAAATCAATTGCTGGTGAAACTCACTTCCTTATGGGCTCTATCATCAATGCTTTTGCAGTGCTTTGCTAAATCAAGTTTATCATAAATTAAAAATATAGGGGCCCTCCGACAAAGTAGTTGTTGACTTTGTAAAATGGTCATATGGCTCTTTGGAAGATTTTGATCCTCAAATGGAAGTTCCACAATAGGCTTCTCATCTGCACCCTGGTCCTTTATTTCCAGCTCCCATTCTGACATTTCTACTTGACTTTCTTACAGATTCGACCTGTTTCAGCTGAGCTCCTCATCTTTTCCCCAACTTGCCCTTTCCATTACCACTGAAGTTTTCAGATGGCCAGACCACCTTCTGGAGTTCCACAATATTCAGTGTCATCAAGTTTTACCTCCTCTTCCATACAATACCTCTGACTTATAGTTTTGTATCTTCTGCTATCATAGTCTGTCTTCTGATTACATTTCTCTTCATTCATTGTCTGTCCTTCCTACAGATGGATGTCAGTTAATTTTCTGAAAAAACCATTCAGTCCTGTTCATCTTTTTTCTCAAAATTCTCTAGTGATCCTCTGCTTAGTGAGTCAAGTTAAAATTCTTTATATTAACATCCCAACATTTTAATTTTTTCTCTAGTCAACATACTTTATTTACTTTTTTTTAGACATTCTTCTTTTTTTTTTAAATTTTTTATTGTTGGCTGTTCAAAACATTACATAGTTCTTGATATATCATATTTCACAATTTGATTCAAGTGGGTTATGAGCTCCCATTTTTACCCCATATACAGATTGCAGAATCACGTCAGTTACACATCCATTGATTTACATATTGCCATACTAGTGTCTGTTGTATTCTGCTGTCTTTCCTATCCTCTACTATCCCCCCTCCCCTCCCCTCCCCTCCCCTCCCCTCTTCTCTCTCTGCCCCCTTTACTGACATTCGTTTGTCCCCCTTGTATTATTTTTCCCCTTCCCCTCACTTCCTCTTGTATGTACTTTTGTATACCTCTGAGGGTCTCCTTCCATTTCCATGCATTTTCCCTTCTCTCTCCCTTTCCCTCCCACCTCTCATCCCTGTTTAATGTTAATCTTCTTCTCATGCTCTTCGACCCTACTCTGTTCTTAGCTACTCTCCTTATATCAAAGAAGACATTTGACATTTGTTTTTTAGGGATTGGCTAGCTTCACTTAGCATAATCTGCTCTAATGCCATCCATTTCCCTGTAAATTCTATGATTTTGTCATTTTTTAATGCAGAGTAATACTCCATTGTGTATAAATGCCACATTTTTTTTATCCATTCATCCATTGAAGGGCATCTAGGTTGGTTCCACAGTCTAGCTATTGTGAATTGTGCTGCTATGAACATCGATGTAGCAGTTAGACATTCTTCTTGTCTAATGATTTTAGTTTCCATCTGTCAGATCATTCTCATTAGAAGGCAATTCCTTAACCAGTCAATACTCTTTCTTTCTTATGTTTTGGGGTTTAGCATAAAACCATCAAGCCCCCTTCTCTTGCTCAGGGCACTTCAGAAACCTCTGCCTTCTCTAGACTCTGCTTTACTGTTTATGTCAATTATTTTAGAATTAAATTATTAAGTTATTGTATGATCCTTGACTTAGCATGTGTTTGTCTGTTCCTTATAGTGAGATTGTGAGCTGTTTGAGGGCAGAGGAATATCTCAGATTACTTTCTAGCCTTCAGAATCCTCAGCCCAGGGGTAGCATATATTATATTCCACCCCCATCCAACAATTCTTTTCAACTTGAAAGGAATAGTGCAAATATTTTTTGTTTGCTGCATCTGTTAGACCCCTCTGTCTGCTGTCTGAGATGGAAGTTATCCATTATGTGAAAGCTAGCTTGGTCTTCTGGTTACTGATGTGGCTCAGAGTACCTTGGCTTCCTCCCTGGTATAGAGTGTGTGCATGAATGAATAATAATGGAATGGAGATAGATACTGGGCTCTTTGATCCAATTTTCTATTTTTCATCACTCAGATAAGAAGTAAATCCCCATTAAATGATATCAGCCAGCTTAACAGAAGTTAACGGCTGTTGTGGGGTCAACTTTAAATTATGAAAACTATTTTTATTTTTGAATATGTTTTTGCTGACTACCAGGTACTTTGAATGACCCTCCTCAATTTCTTTGCTGAAATCCTATGTGAATACCTCATCTGTCAATAATGTTTTTATGTGGTTGAGTACATTTTTGACAATACTTACCTGGTTTCATAAGTTGGTGAAGCGTATTTTAGAATGGCACTGGAAGTTACTCTCAGCACGCGTTTTCTCTTGCTTCCCTTTAGTCCTTGTTTATGGTTTAATCCTCAGGAAGCTTAGGAATTCCCCAGTGTCCTAAGATAGAACTAACTTCTCTGACTTGTATACAATGCATATATTTTTCATATTACATATACTCATATTATACCTGCCTGTATTAATAGAACTATCACACTATAACGAATTTATTTGCTTATGTCTCTATAAATTCCTCAAGGGTAATGCCTATGTCTCATTCACCTTTGTATCTCCTACCATGGCACACTGCCTACCATGGGAAGTGCCCCATGGATGTTTCTGATGGAATAGAGATAGGGAATGAATGAGACACTCAGGACACTGTCAATTCTGTCTTCCGCGATGAAGTGGCATTTTGGTGGCTAACCATCCTACTGGTTTGGCACTTCCGTAGCTGAAGTGCTAGGGAGCTGGCAGCCAGATATCCTGATGGAGCATGATCCAGCTGAGCCAGAAAACACCACAACCACAACCAGTTCTTTGCCTTTCTTCTAGAGGAAGGTAAATATTGAACTTTGAAATTGTGGGGTGTTATGCTGGCACTCGTAAGTGTGAGATGTCTGAAGTAGACCCAACTGGCACCTCCCTTGTCTGCTTGGGGTTGGGGCTGGAGGTGCAATTGCATTCTATCAGACAGACTGCCTTCATATAGCTCTGTGACATCTTGTTCACTTTCTCTACATTTTGTGTAGTTCATAGAGGTTACTTTAAAGGGTATCCTTAAAAAGATCACTGAGAGCCTGTCACCATCTACTAGGAATTCTCCCTTAGATAATGGACTCTGCAAACAAACTGTCCATCATTTTTAAGATGGAGCTATCACTTACTGCCAGGTGGTTTCTAACATGCTGGGTCCACAGTCCTTCATTACATGTATTTTAGAAGTCAAAGAAAAAATAACTGTAAGATGAAGTGTGCCTTAGATGGCAGCCTTTCAAAAGAGTATTTGAGTCTCTGGGTTGTTTCTTCATAAAAAGGTTAGAGTGTGTGTGTGTATGTGTGTGTGTGTGTGTGTGTGTGTATGTTTGCATATATTGATTCCATTTTGAAAATAATAAGCAAAGGAAAGTATCTTTGTTGCTCTGATAAAATGATCTCATGCTTGTACAGCCCAAATGGCCCTGACTGTATAGGTGAGTCTAGAGAAACAGAGTTTTAAAGATCAAGATTAGCAAATTAACAGGCAGGAAAAGCCAAATAGCCAATTAACCTACTACTGCAAAGCCCCGGGGCTGGTTTGGAGTACCAGGCTCCTTATGTGGCTGAAATTTGTGCCCTAAAACCTACAGCAACAGTGCTGGTTCTCAAAGACTCCCCAGTTCCTGGGAATGTTTTCTTTGTATGTCACTTCCTCTGCTGAGCCTGTGTGGAAATCACATTGTGTTGTTCTGAAATGGTTGCTACGGGAACATCTCAACCTAGTCATTATCTACTCAGGCTACTGATTATATTAAATCAGGAGACAGAGCTGCAGGAGCCCTTGATTTTTGAAGATTGTGACTCCTCTGCCACTCTCACCTCTGTATCTACGTCTCTGAACACCCTTCTCTATGTTTTCTCTCCTGCTTCCTCCTCACAGCCAAGGCTGTTGTAAATGAAATACATCCAGGGGAAATTGGCATTGGGATAATTGAACTGTTATGTTTCCATCCCTCCTGCCCTTCTTCTGTTCCGTGTTTCAATTCTTCTTCTGAAATAAAAATAACTTCCACCCTTCTCTCCCTGTTCTGTCCCTCCATGGTTAGGTATGAAGATAACTTTCTTCTTTAAAGGGCTATGTTTCCTGTGTCCCCTAGAATGGTGCTAGAGCCCTGCTTCTATGGTGCTGGTCCCCTGCTTCTTTCTCTCTAGAAGCTTCTAGAAAGTCATATAGATACTTCTCTTCTAAATTAGGTAAAATAGAAACAGGAAATGAAACTGACATTTTGGGGATTGAAAACCAGGGACGCTTGGTCACTAAATCACATTCCCGGCCCTTTTTGTATTTTTATGTTGAGACAAGTTCTTGCTAAATTGTTTAGGGCCTCACTGAGTTGTTGAGGCTTGGTTTGAATTCAAGATCCTCCTGCATCAGGCTCCTGAGCCACTGGGATTATAGTTGTGTGCCACCGTGCCAAGCTATGAAACTGACTTTTAACAAGTAACTTTGTTCTATGTATTTCTATTGATCAGGATGGATCTCTTATGAAGGGGATTTTCTTTTTTTGGTACTGGGGGTTGAAGTCAGGGGTATCTACCACTGAGTCACATTCCTAGCCCTTTTTTTAAATTTTGAGACAGGGTCTCACTAAATTGAGGAGGGTCTTGCTAAAGTGCAGAACTCGTGATTCTTCTGCTTCGGCCTCTAGAGCCACTGGGATCGTAGGCATGCACCACCATGCCTAGTTATGAAGGGAATTTCCTGACTTAATATCTGGGATGCATATCCTGTATTTTTTTGATTAATAAGTAAAAATTAAATATATTTATGGTACACAAGATGATGCTTTGAATTAAACATGCACTATGGAATAGCTAAATCAAGCTAATTAATATATGCATGACCTCACATATTTATTTGTGGTAAGAACACTTAAAATCTTTTACCAATTTTCAAGTTTACAATTCATTTGTTATGAACTATAGTCATGATGCTGTATATAGAACGTATTTCTGCATGCGATCTTTGAGAAGCACTGTATTGGAATATTCTTTTGTGGGAAAATCTTTATAATCAGTTGGCCTACAATTTATTGTCCAAAACAGAATATATTGGGAATCAAAGATGGCACTGTTAGTACGTATGCCCAGATAACAGGACTACACCAGGTAAACGAAGTAAATAACCAGTTTATATGTAGACCATAGGCACTTAGGCATGTTAATACTTTACCCCCACCCCCCAAAAATATATATAGAAAAAGGCATATCTTGCAGAATGTTGGTACAATTTGAAATTACCATTTTAAATTGAAATTTTAAATCTAGGTCAATAAGAGAGGTTCATGTTCTGTTTTTATTTCTATCTCACATAAACTTAGTCAATATTATGCCCATTCTTGAAAGTAAAGCAATGATATTAACAAAGGAAAATAAACTTAACTGAATATGTCCATGGAAATGTCACAAAACCCTCTTACTATGTTTAAAAAAAACCCCAAAACCAAAAAACAACAACCTAAAGTGGGAGCTGTGGCACACTCTCTAATCCCTGTGGCTTGGGAGGCTGAGGCAGGAAGATCACAAGTTCAAAGCCAGCCTCTCAGCAACTTAGAGAAGCCCTAAAGCAACTTAGAGAGACAGTGTCTCTCTGTCTAAAAAAAAAAAAACTAGGGATATGCTTCAGTGGTTAAGATCCCCTGGGTTCAATCCTGATCAAAAAAAAAAAAAAAAAAAAAAAAAGTCTAAGTTAGGGGTTAGCAAATTTTTTTCTATGAAGGGCCCCAGAGGAAGTATTTTAGACTTTGTGGACCATATGGTCTCTGTTGCAACTACTCTGCCATTTTGGTGTGAAAACAATCCTAGATGACAGACATATAAACAAATGAGCTTGGCTGTCTTTCAATAAAATTTATTTATCAAAACAGACAGTGATGGGGGATGTGGGCAGATCTGGTAAATAGGTTAGTCATTTGTCCACCTCTGATTTAATATCCTAGTGACTTTGTTCTGACAGAAGATAAGTTATTTGGATATTAATTCTAATGTCCCCTGTCTGCTGTGACAGGTTAGAACTGTGGTAAATGGGGCTAATGTAGAAATGCAGTGGGCCTTATGATTAATATGAATTCTTGCTTGTGCTGGTTGCAGTGATTAAAGACAGATACTAAAGCAAGTGGTGGAGGGACAACAGCCAGGGGCATTTTGGATAGGAAATGGCAGTTGTGTGGGTCTGACTAAGCATTTTAGAAGGACAGCTGTAGGAATGCAGAACCAGGAAACAGACTGTTAGTGATCTCGTTTTTTCCTAGAAATGATTTTTTTTTTTAAGTTCTCGATTAGATTCTACTTTGGGAGAGAGAATAAAACTGCAAACAGTAGAGGAAAATGAAGTTTTGGTTCTGTGTTCATCCTTGGGAAAAAACATTGACTCAATATTAAGGTAAATGATATAAAGAATCACTTTAAACTAGTTTAGTATTTATCATATAGAATTAGATGAGTTGATAAAAATAAATTTTAGGAGAAAAAATGTTCTAAAATGCTTCCCTTTAGGCAGAAAGCATACATTAACAGCTCAGGCAAACCTCAACAAGGACATAAATGAGATTAAGGAGAATGAAGTAGATGATAGACTGTATGAAGTACTAGGAGATATGACAAGTATATTCTATGTGACTGCATCTTATACAGATTCACATACCTACTGCTACATGGTGACAAGCTGCTATAATTGCTGTTAGGAAACTGGAGGGTGATCATAGTGACATTATGGCTTCTAGCTTCAACTCACTGCTAGGGCACATGCAGGAATTATACACAGGAAGGGTAGAACCATATATGAGGCAAATCTCAGAGGTCTTTAGTCCTATCTGTGCAGTTCAATTAAATGTAGTGCATGATTTTCATTTGTAGAATCTTTTTGAGGAGACCCTTTCATCTAATTGATAAATTAATTATGTAGTTATTGAGTGGCCAGTAACTATAAAGAGATTATATTTAGGACAAAAAAAATCACATGATCATCTCAATAGATGTAGAAGCCTTTGACAAAATCCAGCACTCATTCATGTTAAAAACACTGGAAAAACTAGGGATAAAATGAACATACCTCTTTGGGAGAGAGAACAAAACTGTCATAAAGGCTTAGACGACATATAACATACCCAAGGCCAACATCATACTTTAACAGAGAAAAACTGAAAGCAGGAATAGGACAAGGATGTCCACTTTAACCACTCCTATTCAATACAGTTCTTGAAACTATAGCTAAAGTGATCAGACAAGAGAAGGAAATTAAAGGCATACAAATAGGAAAAGAAGAGAGCAAATTATCTGTTTGTTGATGACGTGACTGTATACTTAGAAGAACCAAAACACTTCATCAAAAGACTTCTAGAGCTAATAAATAAATTCAACAAAGCAGCAGGATACAAGACCAACATACAAACATCAATAGCTTTCCAATATTCTGATAATGAATCTGCGGAGAAAGAAATCAGGAAAATAACTCCATTCACAATAGCCACAAGAAAATTACTCGGGAATAAATTTAACAGAGGCAAAAGACCTCTACAATGAAAACTAGAGAACATTGAATAAACAAATTGAAGAAGACCTTAGAATATGGAAAGGCCTTCCATGCTCTTGGATAGGCAATTAATATTATAAAAATGGACATACTGCTATATACAGACTTAATGTGATCACCATCAAAATACCAATGACATTCTTCATGGAACCAGAAAAAACAATCCTTAAATTCATATGGAAGAATACAAAACTCAGAATAGCCAAAGACATCCTGAGCAAGGAGAGTGATACTAATGGCATCAAAATATCTAATCTCAAAATTATATTGCAGAGTGTTAGTTACAAAATAACATGGTATTGGCATAAAACAGAAATGAATAGAAGACGTGGAGACAAATCCACAGAGATATAGTCATCTGATCCTTAACAAAGGTGTCAAAAACATACATTGGAGAAAAGATAGCATTTTAAACCAATGGTGCTGGGAAAATAGGATATGTAGAAACAAGAGTATGAAGGAAACAAGAGTATGAAGAGAGAGCTTACAGAATGAGAGAAAAATCTTTGACAGTTATTTTCCAACAGGAGATTAATAATAAGAATATATAATTAGTTATATATATGTAATCAAACATATATATTTGTAATCAGTAAGAAGTAAGAATATATATATATATATATATATATAGTAAGAATATATATATATATATATATATATATATATATATATATACACACACACACACACGTGTGTGTGTGTGTGTGTGTGTATCTTAAAAGACACCAAAAACAAGCAAACAAAAAAACAACAAAACCCAATGAACTAAACAGACTTTTCTCAAAAGAAGAAATGTCAATGGACAATATATGCATGAAAAAGTATTCAATACCCTTGGCAATCAGGGAAAGACAAATCAAAACTACACTCAGATTTTATCTTACTCCAATTAGAATGGAAGTCATCAAAATTATAAATAACAAATGCTGGCAAGAATGTAGGGGAAAAGGTACACTTATACATTGTTGGTAGGACTGCAAATAAGTATAACCACTTTGGAAAGCAGTATGAGGAATCTTCAAGAAATGGAACCACTATATGACCCAGCTATCCCACTCCTTGGTATTTATCCTAAAGAAGTAAAATCAGCATACCATAGTGATACTGTCACATTGATGTTTATAGCAGCACAATTCACAATAGCTAAGTGGTGGAACCAGCCTGTTGATGATTGGGTAAAGAAAATGTGATACACACACACACACACACACACACACGTTTTACTTAGTCATAAAGAAGAATGAAATTATGTTATTTGCTGGTAAATGGATGAAACATTATGTTGAGTGAAAAAAATCCAGGCACAGAAAGTCAAAGGTCAAATGTTTTCTTTTCTGTGTGGAAGCTACAGAGTAATAGGAATTAAAAAGGGGGGTGGATCTCATGAAAATAGAAGGGAGAACAGTGGAGTAGAGGAAGGGTAACAAGAGAGGAAGGAAGGATGGAAAAGGGAAGGAACAGCAGAAGGAAATTAAACAAACTATCATGTGCACACATGTATGAATATATAACAGTGAATTCCACATTTATGTACAATTCTAATGCACCAATTAAAAAATAAACCAATAAAGAAGATATCGTTCTTAGGATCTTATATATTTAGGGACGTGTTTTATATATCTAGGAAAAACTTTGAGACCACTTATAAAGCAAAATACAATGGAGATAAATTAGCATCAACTTAGTATATGTTAAAAATAAAGAGACATGAATGAAAGAGTTATCCAGAATGGAGTGCTGAGAAGATTGGAAAAGGGACTTTCCAGATGGATGGCCAACACTGCCACTCAATGTATGGAGGGTCATGGCAACAGGAAGAAATGCAGATGGAGGCTCAGACAGCATCCAGGGCCAGGAAAGGATCAGGATGAACCCAGGCACCAGAAAGTTCTTGGAAGATCTCAGGCAGAGGGGTGACAGGGTGACAGCTGATTGTGGATGCTCTTTTATAGGTGAATGGTATAACGATGAAATATTACCTGCAATGAATTTCTCTTTAATTTTTGATGTTTGCAGTTTTTTTTCAGATTAAAAAAAGTAAAAGAAGCAAATTATTTTTAAAACCTCCAAGTGTTTTTTTAATATCTAGAAGCACGTGATGTAGACAATTGAATATTTCATAGTCCCACCTGTGAAGATCATCACAATTCGCAGGATGTTGCTTAGCATTAAATTTAAAGAGAATCATTTGGAACTTTTAAATTATAAAGATAAATATTTTCTATTTTCCTAATTTTCTTGTGGTTTATATTATATTATAAAGTAAGATTTATTTACTATCAAAAAGGGGCTTTGTGGTTATTTTTTTTCCCTTTGACTTTCAGAATGTGATTCCATTAAAGAGTTCTGGTCTGTATGAAATAGTGCACTGAACTCTTTGCTCATGTGTGTCCTGCTTGGTGGAACCACATGCCTGGAACCTAGAAATCCATACAGTCTAGAGACTGTCAAAGGTATAACTTCTATTGATAGTTGAAAAAGCCCATTTGGAGGCATAAGTCAATAAGGACAGGTCATAGATAAAACTAGCTCCCACAGTTTGTGTTCAATATCACCTTGATGTAGCTACTTGATTCTGAATTCTAAAATGTATTTTGCTGGGTGTGGATAAGAAAGTTATTCCAAATCTCTATATCCCTGAAAGAGGTAAAACAAACAACCCACTTCAAAAAACAAACAAACAAACAAAAATAGATACTGCACATTGATATGTGAGATTAACAATCCAGGAGAAATACTAACATGTCCATCTCTTATTGGTTTCATGGATCTAAGGATCAGAAATAGTCAGGTATAATTTCTTCTAATAATTTTCAGGGGTCAAGGTAAATCAAATTACCTCTTGAACTGAGCTTGTTTATGTCAAAGGAAAGTAAATTCAATCCAGGACTTTGAAATTATAGATGGAGAATGATATAAGAAACACACAGTGAAAATCTTGGAGGAAATTGTGAGATTCATTCATTATCTCCCTTACCACCCACCACAAGTTCAAGGTGAAAAAAATATTATGATAGAAGATTTGAAATCTGGAGGGATGACTGGTCACTGATTTGGGCTTCTGAAGGAACTTAAGATTCCTCATGAGAACTAGGAATTCAAGGTTGAGCAGAACTTGAACCTAGGAGTGGTAATGGAAGGGAGAAGTAGAAGAGCACTTGGGAGGTAATAAAAAATGGGAGTTCATAACCCACTTGAATCTAATGTATGAAATATGATATGTCAAGAGCTTTGTAATGTTTTGAACAACCAATAAAAAATAAATAAATAAATAAATTCAAGTATCAATACCAAAAAAAAAAAATAATAATAAAATAAAATAAAGGAGGAAGTGGCAAGAGCAAACTACGTCCTCATAGTCTTCACCAGATGACCAGGAATGCAGGGACAGTCCTCAAGGATTTAGATTAGACAAAGAAGAGAGAGTTCGATGGTGGGTGGGTTTTTAAGGGCAACTGTAGAGTAGGTTTCCCTGGGAAGTTTCAAAGGTAAAATAGAATCTCATCTAGTTTAGTCCTGGCTGAGAGTAGAGAGAACAAGCTAGAAAGTGAAAATAATATCTTCCTTGTATAGGGTTTCACAGCTTTTAAGATTGACATTTTTAAAGCTGACATGAGCTCACTGTACCCTCACTAGAATGCTGAGAGGTAGCCAGGGCCAGAATGACTTCATTGGTGAGGAAATGGAAAGACAAAGGTTTCAGGTCCAGTGGGGAGGACAGAGGTAGAGGAAGGAAGGCAGACCTCAGCAGGTTTTGAAGTTTAGAGGGAAATGAATTTTTTTTTTCTTTTTGAAGCAACGTTTGTTCCTTTCCAGGTACTCTTGATTACTCACTGTTAAGTAGGCGGAAGTCAATGAATGGGTAGGAGCCACGGCGTTCAGCAGGAACCCCCGTCTGACCCCTTAGTCGTACATCTCCTAGAAAACAGAAAATCCAAACAAAGGTTTGAATATGTTGCCAAGTGTGTTCACTTCTCTGCAAATCCTCTTAACCGATTATGTCAACGGAACCAACACCAGATGTCAGGAGAAGAATGATTCCCTTCCAGCGTATTTAAGAGAGTGATAGGTGGGAAGGGGTGTATAATTAATGCTGAGTATAATGAGCTTGGCAAAACTCTAATGAATGAACCACTGCTCTCTTATGTTTGCCTGGTCTGTGAAAATTAGAGCAACTTTTAAGGTTTCCTAAGTGTTTTTGTACTTTTCAGGGCCATAAAGATGAGGCAATCTGAACCTGGAAGGACAAATGGTGTGTTGGTATCATAGCTTTCCTTCTTAGCAGTGTCATTTCTCTTGGTCCCAGCACAATTGCTTTCTGACTGGTGATTATCCTCCTTTTCCCTAGGTTGTATTTGCATTAGAAGCTAATTAGCTCCAGGTGCTTTAGACTGTTAACCACCCTTGCACCTATGATAATCTGTAGAGTTTCTAGTATGCATTTATTTGTAGGCTTCTTTTAATGGGTGTATTCTTTTCCCTTTCTGATGTGTGTGTGTGTGTGTGTGTGTGTGTGTTCTGCCTTCCCCAAAGGTGGTAAAATAGCACAGAGGATGCATGAGTTTCAGAATAAGGAGGACCTTGGAGACGCCTGGCTCAGACAGTTGCTACCTGGCAATCTTGAGGAATTTATTTCTCTTAGCCACAGTTGCCTCATTTATAAAGTGAAAATGACTTGCTTCAATGTGCCATCATCAGTGTCTAAAATAACATTTGCTGCCTAGCAATAAATGCTGTTTCCTTCCTTCTAAACTCCTGCAAAGCAGGGATCCCTGCATATGATGTGATCTGCATTTCTCCATAGCACTTTGTGTGCTATCTGGAACGTGGTGGACCAAACAAATGTCCTTTGTTGACAAGAGTGAAAAAAAACAGGTTTTCCAGTTATTACATTTCTTGCAGAATCTGTGGAGAGGGAGAAATACACGAAAACAATATATTTCTGGAATAACTGAATCATGGAGGGTTTCAATTCTAGGAGTATCAATTTTGGGAGCAACGGAGCACCATCTATAAGCCACTTCTCCTCCAGACCTGAAGCATCACTCAGGCCTCAGCCTGGGAGCAGAGAGGAGGGACAATCTTCTCTCCTCCCATCCTAATTCCAAGTCTGTTAACGAGACTTGGGTGAGATCCCCATCTACTGCAACCCTGCCACTGATGCTGCTTTAAATGTCCCTCACAGACGGGTCTCAAGTGTACTCAGGATTACTGAGTACTTAATAGCAAATACTCAGTGCAAGCCATGAGCTCTTGAGATATTCTCTGCTTTGAATTTTATATTTGTCCTTATTTATTATGCTTTGTAAAATCTGATATTTTACAGCCATATAGGTACTAAAGGATGCTACAATATATGGAACAAAAAGAGAGAAATCGATTTAAAAAAGATAAAAGAGATAAAATGGGAGGAGAAATGAAGGGATAGAAAAGTACATTTAAAAATATGAATATAATTGGAAACTGAAGAAGGAAATGCTGTTAGTTTTTGATAAGTCTTTAGATGGTCAACAGTTGAAGGAAGCCACTCAGAGGAGTTGAAGGTTTCTCAGTGTCCTGGTAGGTGTCTCTAATACCCTATGTTTATAATGCTCTAGCATTTCAAAAATATTCAAAAATTATCACAGTGAATTTTTTGTTTTGTTTCTCTCACTGGATGCTCATCCTGTGAAGGGAGCTACTACTCTTCTCCTTATTTTATAAGTGAAAAAATAGTGGCTGAGGGAAGAACAACTGCATAGACCTGGATTCACTCTGCATTCACTGAGGGCTCAGCTCCCTCAAAGGTACTCAGAACAAGTCTGCTAACTTTCCTTGAACTTCCTGAGTTGATGCTTTTTATGCTTATAATGAGCAGAGCTGGAGTTAAATCTAGGTTCTTAGACTTCACAGGCAGTGATCTCTCCTCAATACCATTGGTTTCTAACCTTACGAAGTGTGTAAAGCTGATTTTTTAAAATGAAACAAAAACAGCAAAACATAACCTTGTGCTTGTACTTGCTATTGTAGAAGTTGTCCTTTTAGTTTCCACTAAGAAAATATAGCTTATTAAAATGACATAACAATCCAGTGCTGACTATAAATGAATTTCTATTTTATGGTGATGGTAAGATAGACATACATTAAAAAAAAAATAGAGAGGAGACTGTAGGCATTTGGTCTCTGAAGCTGGCTGGGTTTGGGGATTTTTTGACCTGTTGCTACATTCCCTTGGGACTCTTCCAGGGGTTTCAAGTTTGCCATTTGGAATTTACTTCTCTATTAGTATTTTCACCTCAGTATCACCAAAGAGTTGCCCTGGACTTTGTAGTTATAAGGGTACCATTTTCCCAGAGACCATCTGTGTAATATTGACATAGGTTAATAAGCCTTTCACAGGATTTATTCCTGTTGTCCACCTGGGGCTGTGAGGCAGACAGGCCTATCCTCTTGTAAGACTTCGGATTTAAGGAAACTAGACAGAGACAGAACTACAGGGCAGAATGGGTGATGGGAGAGTGATACACTAGGAATGAAGGGACTCTTATATTAACAGGTCAGCATTTTGCCACATTGGGTGACCTTGGACAAATAAATCAATAGCCATTTTAAGGTTCAATTTTCCAATATTTAAATTATAATTATAGCAATTTTGCCTACCTTACATGTTGTTGTGAGGAAATTATAAGGAGTGTGAGACAAAAGTATTAATGTTATATTGAATCCTTCCACCGTGCTGAGCATTTAAATTTTACATGCATTGTCTCATTGTCAACCCAACAATACAAAATATGTGTTATTATGATTTTATAGTTGAGGAAACTAAAGCCACTGGAAATTTGATAATTTGTTCAAATCTGTAGAGTGAGAGCTTGTGCTTGAACTCAAAGCTAACCCCCAACTGTATTCTTAACCTTTTCCCAAAATTATCAGCTATAATTCTGTAGGAGAATTGCATACATAGTTAAGCATTAACCTTTTCTCCCCCAGTGAATGCTCTGGTAGCTATTTTCAAGAAAACCAAACACATAGTCCTCAGGGTTCCCCAAAACTGAACAGCAGGGGCATCTGTTACCTGGATGAATTCAAGATTTCAATTAAGAAATGGAAAGAAATTATTAAAAATATTATTCAGCAGAACTGTAATTACCTGGCAATTACTTTACTCAAATTCTCATTTAAGCAGAATTTTTATGATACACTCCATTTTTTTTGGAAAAAGAGATAAATAACTACAAAGTAAGTTGATAGCAAAAAATACCTAAAGCAACAAATAAGCAAAACAAACAAATCAACAGTAACAACAACAAATAACAAAATCATACCTGGAAGATTCAGTTTCACTGCTTATACTGTCTGTAACTACATTTATGGTCTTAGAAGTGGATTCCTCATAAGCCTCATGATATCCCTTAATGGTAGTAAATATTTGTTTTCAAAAAAGATTAAATCATGCTAAATATACTAGTAAGGTAGGAAGCAGGACAATTGCAAGTGGGCTACAATGCCTTTTAGAGATTGTTTTACCCTTAAAAATGTTAAATACAAACATCCCACGTCTGGGCTATTCCATTTAATCAAAGTTCTAATGCAGTAAGACGAATGTATTAAGCATATATTTCTAATATAGAAGGTTCTCTTTCCCTCTTCCTGCTTCCATGAGCCCCTTCTGATGCTAAATTGCTTCAATATGCTGGTGGAAAGAGAGAAATAACTCAGTAATAACAGTCTCTGGAGGAGCAGAGGCCACTGGGCTGTTGTCCGAAGGACAGAACAAGTGTGTCCTGCTGAGCTGCTTTTCCTGGCCCCTGGTCTCCGGCAATCATCTATTTACCTAAGTCCTTATATCCAAGCTAAACAATTATTTTGACTATTCATTAAGCCCTTGTTTAACTTCAGCAGCTTTTTTTTTTTTTTTTTTTCCTGGCAAAGGAAGGTGCCGTGGAAGCCGGGGAGGAAGCGTTGACAGCTCAGAGTCATGTCCTCAGTCTGTTCTTATTGTGTTCCAAAAGGAAACAAACAGCAAGGGAATTCTTATTTTGAAAGGGCTGCTGCTCTTTTGCTTCTTTACTCTGAAAACATAACATGTCGTCCTTGATACTGAAGGCTGCAAACATAGGCAGAGAGCTGAGCTGAGTTCCTCTGGGAGCCAAGACTGGGAGACAGCCCCTCACCCTCCCAGGGGACGTGGCTCCGGATGGACCTCTTGCCCACTTGGCCTCTTGCGCGGTGTCTGTTTAATAAAAGCTTGTGCTACGGAGCAGACGTTTCTGTGGCCTCTTATGTAACTGGCAAAGAGGGTGGAGACTCTGACGGTGATGACAACTTACAGTGGCTGAAACATAGGCCATATGACAAGAACCAGACTCCAGCCCCAGTCGTGGGGGTGTCAAGGTCACTTCAGGGTGGGGAGAAGGCCTAAGAGAGGGACAGAGAAGTAGCTACTGTGCTCCTATTGCATCTGAGAAGAATGAGGAAGACGATGAAGAAACAGGTTGCAGGAATTCACAGCAGGGGCATCATTAATGAATAAGGAAGCTTCTCTGAAATTGTGGAGCATATACTAAATACGGCGGGGAAGCAGAAGTTCTGGTGAAAAGTATTCCTTTGAGCTTCTGAACACATTACTAGCTCATGTCACCCCTACCTCTTGCAAAATGAAGACATAGAGGACCTGATCCCCAAATCTTAGACCTGAACTTTAACCACACTGCACTGCCTTGGCTATGGATTTTGTTTCAGATGACTACTCTCAGAATTAGTTAAGAGCACAATTTTTCTTAGGATGTTTATCTAGCCTAACAAAGGTGGTGGGGGGGGAGGTTATGCAATTTCATCACTCCATAGATTCATGGGATAGTACAAGCAGCCATTTGAGAACTCAGGCTGAGATTATTATTGTCGTAAGTACCGTGGCCTTACATGAGAGACCCAAAGGGGCTGATTAGGCCCAAATTTCCCTTGGGGAGGGTGAGTTTTCCACTTCAGAGGTTGAGGCTGGGCCTGGCTGGTCACTGAAGATTATGTATTCATTGTTTGACTAGAAGGCGTCCTATCCATTGATTGGTAAGTTTCACTAGCTATATGTTCCTGGGCTTTCATTGAGAGAGCTTTATATACAGGAAAGAGAAACTGGGAATTGTCCAGAAACCACACTTTTGGCAAAAGGAAAATAATAATAATAATAATAATAATAATAAAGTTTTCTTTGCATGTGAAAAAAGTTCTTTCTTCTCTTTCTAAAAATCTTGATCCTTTTATCAGAGTCAGAGAAAAATAAATTTTACCAAATAATTCTGTATTACCTTGCAACTTCAGCTCAGTGTCATTAAACACTTTGGATAAATGTGCATTTGTGGATTTGAATGCTGTGAAAGTGAATGTGTAAAGAGCATTTCTTTGTTTTCTAAAGCAGGTAAGATAAGTTTAAACTCAGACCAGGAACAATAGGAGCTATCCTCATTTTTCAGCTTGATAGTGTTTCAGAGGGAAAATGAGAAAAAAAAAATAAGTTCCAATCACTGGGGACACAAGAGTCTAATAAAAAGATATTGAACAAGAAGCAGCAGGAATGCCTAAGGAGAATTCCAAGAAGCTGAAAAGAACTTAAAAGAACACAAAGAACTTGTTTCATCACAAACACAGAAGAATAACTGGAGAGTTACCTTGGACCATGAGGTCCAAGTCTGCCCTACAGAAGAAAATCTCTGAGGCAATACTTTTTTACCTCCAAAATCTCCTCAAAATCAAGTTTATTGCTGTTATTTTTCTTTAAAAAAAGGAAGTATTTTATATATAATGTGCTTATCACAGTGCATGGCATACAGCAGGCACTGAAACAAAGTAGCTATTTTTTTTTTTTATTTTGCACGGTTCTTCTAATATTCTGGGGTTCCTCACCTGCTCCCCATGAGATTTTTTAGGAGGCTTTCCAGGCATCAGGAACTATTTGAAGGACTTTACATGTCTGAGTTCCTGAGTCCTTAGAACTAGTCTGGTGAGAGCTTGTAAGTGGGATTAGATCAGACAGTCCAGGGAACCTTGCCCTTGACTGCATACTCAGTGTCTGCATTCTTTCCCATCACCCACGATGTTATTCATGGTTTCCTTTGATCTTTCCAGGCTGTGTTTCTTCTCTCTGATAGGTGCCAGGGTTAAAAAAAAAGGCATGAAAACTGTGTTCTGAGGAAAGTACAATGCATATCCTGGTGCTTCCTTCAGGACAGCATTGGAAGCCTAGGAGAACATGAATGCAGTGGAGCATGACTTGGCAACCATGAGCCCTCAGTGGTGCAGGGCAGACCACAGGGAGGTGCAGATTCCACTGGAGATGGGAGTATCTTGCAGGTCAGTAGAACTTTGAGCATATGAGTTCTCAAAGGGTCAGCTCTAGGGGAGGTTCAGAAGGGGACCCTAGCCCAACACAGTTCATTTCAACAAACGACCATGCAAAATGTTATACAAGATGTTGGAAAGCAGGTGGGGAAGAGAGACATACAAAGGTACATAAGAAATCCTCTTGGCACTCAGGTAATAGCAGTCCAGAAGAGAGACATGTAAATGAACAGATATTGTATAAACCAGAAAGAGTTTGACTTTTAATGATAATGAAATATTTGAGTTTGGCTTTCTTTCTCAGAAGCATTGTTAGGCTTTATGACTTTATATGGGTTAATATCTTGGAAATATTTGAATTTCAAATGACTTCCTAGTAGTCCTATAAAGTGTTTCAGTCAGATTGAAAGAGAATCATTTATTATTAAATATTTAAATTAAATATATTTTTTAAAGTTAAAAGAACTTCATATTTTAGAACAATGGTTGAAGATATGATTTAGACTCTTATATTAGATCTCCAGTAAGAAGATTTCTGTGAATATAGGTAAACAATTTAAATTAATGATGATATTTTCCAGAAATAACTTGTAGTTTTTATGAAGTGGTGTCTTTTGCATCTGATAAGTGTGTTAGCTTTCTGGGAAAAAATATCTACATATAGGAGGAAAGATGGGTAGAAGAAAGGACAAAAAGAGGCCAAGGAATAGGAGGAAGAGAGAGGAGATGACAAAGAAAATGGTCAGGGGAAGAATTGAGTGGGAGGGGAGAGGCATGGTTTAAGGGTAATTCCCAGGTAATTCCTGTCTTGTATAACTGGATAGCTAGTTGTGCCAATCACAGAAAAGTTCAATTTTCAAAGAGAAGCTATTTTGTGTCCTTTGTTTGGTAAATGATACTTGATATAAATGATATTGACAGAACATGATAACTTGGGGCAGGCAAACACTATGGCGAGGAACCTTGGAAACAACCTTGGCCTCTTGGACCTTTCAGTCCTGCACAGAATAATCCTATGCATCAAGGTAAAACTGCAATTCTAATTGGTCGAACAAAAGAGAAGTATTCTGGGTTATGGAAGTTATAAAGACTTTACCTCGCCAAGGATGTTGTTGTGAGTTTTCCTTAAGAGGCAATATTTGATTTGAGATCTGGTTAATAAATACAAGTTAATTTGAGGTGTACATATATTTCAATTTGCCCTGGAAAGTCCTGATATATGCCTGTTGTCTTGTCTGGTATAACTAGTACTAGCGCACACTTTCACAGGCAAAAGTATTCTGGTTTGGACCATACATTACGGAGTTACTCCCCCAGTGCATCAATTCAGGCAGAAGTGCATGTCCAGAGATCCTCTGGCAGGAGGATGACATGTCTGAGAGGTCATAACAAAGTCAAGTGCATCACAGCAAAGAGAACAAAGTGGATGGGGTGGGGCATCATGGTACAAAATGAAGTTGAAGAGGTGTCAGGATTTTGTAGGATGAACTGGGAAGTATGACTGTATTCCAAGAGAATGAGGAAGCCAGGGAATGATTTTAATGGGAAAATGTGTTCAGATGTGCATATTAAAGAAACAACTTCGAGTGAATTATGAAGAATGGATTAGAGAGGGCAAGAATGACTGGTTAGGAGATCACTGTAATAGTCCAGTGAGAAAAGGTGACAGTTTAGAGAAGGGTGTGGTGCCGGTAGAGAGAAGTGGATAGATTTTAGAAATATTGAGTTGTTAAAGTTGACATATTGTGCTGAGGAATTACATTTGAAGTCTGAGGAGGAGGGAGGTATGAAGGATAATTCTTAAATTTGTTAGCATGAGTAGATGACTGTGTAATCATAGAAAAAGAGAATTTTAGAGGCACCCCGTTCAGAGGGAGAGGTTCATGAACTCCAATTTGGCCAGGTGGAGTGTGTTATGGGGATTTCAAAGCAAAATATCAAGAAAGCAGTTGAATATATGGGTCTGGGGCTCAGAGAGAATGTTTGGGAGGGAGAAGTTTGTAAATTAAAGAAAGCTATGGGAATATGTGAAGTTGCCCAGGAAATACAATGAGAAGTGAATAGGGCCCATCCAGCCTTAAACAACACTAACTCTTAATGTCTTGCTAGAGGAAAAGAAGGGGCAATCCTGGAGGTAGGAGGAAAACAATAGCTTATAGTGTCATGAAAGAGAATTCTTCAAGAGGGAAGAAATGGATTCCTGATAGATTTTGCTGAAAGAGCAGATGGAATAATAACTTCAGAAAATTTCACTGGATTGAGCTGAGTAACAAGAAGGGGAAGAGAGAGGGAAAGAGAGAGATGCAGGGTCTTTTGGATATTATGTGGAATTGAGGCACTGAGAAGATTTTATTAGGGAACTGATCTTTAGATCTTGAATAATAAGTGGATCTTAGATAATAAATAAAAATTTAAAAAGCAGCACTTATATAGTATCTGCTTGCAATTGGTCCAACTATGATGATTGAAATGAAGGGTTTTTAGGAAGAAATATCATGCTAATCTTAAGAATAGTAGTAAGCCCTATTAATAATAAAATATAATTTGAAAATTGTCCTGAGAATAGAACAGTCTGGGGCATGAAAATGCCTATAAATTTTTGAAAAATATAGTGATAATCTGTTTAGCCACTTGCCATATTTAAATATTTTTCAAGAAAAAACAGTCTCATGGAAGTCACTGCCAAGAAAAGTATTCATTGGAAAGGAAAAAAAAAATGGGTCCATCAATAAGAATAAATATAATTAGAAAGATAAAATACCCACCAAGTCCCAATATTGCTAAATAATTTCTTGTTTTTTTGAACTTTGAATAATTGGAGAGAAGCGTTTTTATGTATTGTTTGTTTTCATGTGCTTCTGAACTTCCTGATTCTGGACGGGAACAAGAACAAACTTGCCAAAATACAGCAAGAAAAGATGTTGCTGATCACGGATAGGAAATACTCCAAGTCCCATGAGATAGTCTGTTCTTAGGAGGCTTCCACACCAAGTCTGCTGACCAGCAGGCCACCACACAACTAGAGCCTGCTCAACACTGGGAAGAACTTGGGAGTTCTTCAGCCATTGTGCCAACATGGCGCCTGGGCTTCTTTTAAGCTCCAAGAGTTGTTCATTTTTTTTCTTTGTTTTTCAGAAAGGAAACAGATGGCAAAAACTGGATTCAGTAAGGAAATGATTGAATCCATTACATTACACCCATGTTATAGAATGTTATGCTCTTAAAAGCAGTAACATATCTCTATAGTAATAGTAACACTTATTGAGTTTCTAGCAATGTTTGAAGTGCTTTTCGTGAATTAATTCATTTAATCTCCATAATTCCCTTAGATAAATATTATTTTCAGCACCATGCCCTGTGAGATGGAGAAGTTATGTGACTTTGCCCAGATGAAGCCAGATTTGAAACCGAGGTACCTAGCTCAGCAGCCTGTGCCCTTGACTGTTTTCTATCCCTGTTCAAAGATGCCTTGACAGGAAGTGAGAGCCATGGACTATTATTCAGGGAGGATGGGTATTATGTAGTGTTTGAAACTATATCATAAAGGAAGTGAATCCCTCATGTGAAAAGCTATTTAGTATCTCTGTAGCTTTTTGTAAGTCTTTCTCATCCTGGGCTCCATCAAATCTTCTGTTTTATTAAGAAGGGATAGTGATATCTGCCCTGTATACCTCATAGATGGTAGGAATCAAGTGAAATCACATGAACAAAAGTGCTCTGCCGATTACTTTGTAATCAAGTTTTATTATTAAGATTATTCTTGTTGATATAGAAGGAACACCAGTAGAGTAGAGAGAGGGAACCAAAGGAAGGGAGGAGGGAAGGGAAATGGGAGGTGAATAAAACTGACAAATTTTGGTATGTGTATGTATGAATATGTCACAATAAATCTCACTTTTATGTATAATTAATGCACCAATTGAAAAGAATAATCTTATTAATATTGCCATATAAATATTGAACATACATGATATAAAAATTCTATATTTCCATATTGAACTTTATAAATTATATAAATAATATTATTTTTGATATCATTATAAAAAATCTAGATCAGCATTAAAGTAAGTTTAAGGGAGAAACATTATTCTTTGATATGCAATTAAACATTATGTAAATTAGAGGATGTTATAATCAAATGTGTTTGGGATACATGGAGTGTTAACAAAATTAATTTTCCTTTTGAAATTGTAGGAATTCCCAGACCCTTCAGTATGCTAATGTCCTTTGTAGCATCCAAGTAGGTGAGATTATACAGCATTTCCCAAATATATAAATATGTTTTTGTGGATGAAACATGTTTTCCAAGTATCTTCTGTGATGACTGTATTTGGGGTAATAATTGGGTATGTATTGCACTCCATGGAGCATGTGTGTGAGTGTGTGTGTGTGTGCATGTGCTTGTGACGGTTAGATCAAAATCTTAGCAATGAAAGGAGCTTAGAGACTCCCCTAGCCCCACTTTTGGGTACCATCACTTCTTGCATCCTTGTGATTAAATCTATACCTCTGGTTTTAAATTTTGGGGGCTGCAGACAAATTGAATTTTTGTTCACTTATTCCTCAAATAGATTTTTAATTGTTCAGTACTTGCTGGCTCCCCTTCGGGACTCTGGGAATATAGTAGTAAACAAAGCAAACAAAATGTGCTTACCCTTCTGGGGCTGAGATTCTAGGAGTCTAAAGGGAAGACACAGTAAACAAGATCAGAGAGTGAGTTGCCTTCTACAGGGAAGTAATGTCAGCCCTATGGAGTGAAACAGAACAGTGGAGGGGGTGCAAGGTGGACTCCACTGTGCCTGGGCGGGTGGAGTGTGGTTTACATAGGACAGGGCTCAGGAAGGCTTGAGTAAAGACTTGAATAGAAGTGTGGGAGCACCTGAGACTATTTGGGAGGAGCATTTCAGGCTCAGGGAACAAGCTCAAGACCTCAAGGAAAACCTCTAGTATGTTCTAGAAGCAGCAAACAGACCATCATGTGGAGCAGGGAGGGAAGGGGTTGGAGAGGTTTGAACAGGAGGAGCTGAAGGCAGAGAGAAAGCAAGTGAGGGGACTGAGGAGGTATAGGGTCTCAATCTGTTCCTCCAGAATTCATGTTGAAATCTAATTCCCGAATTCCCATTCTGCCTGGATGAAAGGGATTATTGCCCTTATAACAGAGGTTGAAGGGAGCTGCCTTGCCCCTTGTTCCCTGTGAGGACATGTAGAAGGCACTTAGGGTTAGAGAACAGGCCCTTGCCAGACAGAGAATCTGCTGGTGCCTTGATCTTGGACTACCCAGAACTGAGCAGCACGTCTGTTGTTTCTATTTCTAGCCCATCTAAGGTATTTTGTTGTGGTAGCCTGAAGAAACCAAGACAGGAGGGGAGCGGCAAGTAGTTTAGGGACTCTGTAAAACAGGAAGACATAGTGAGAGTGACAGGATCCTTTTTAAAGGATCAAGCTGGCTGCTCTGTTGAGCAGATGGTCAGGGTGATCTATAGATTTAATAGATCTGCAAATGAATGTGTGATCTTGTTCTGTAACTCAGGTCCTGTCTTGCATTTTCCATAATAGTTATAGCAATTCTAGTCAGTCAGAAAGGCCTGTTACTGTGCCCACTTCTCTCTCTGCTCTCAGTGGTGTATATGCTCTCCTGGGTCCAGAGTGTGCAAGGACCCCCCAGAAAGGGTAAAAAGCCACCATGAACATGCTCCTGGGTGCACAGAGAAGGCAAAGGTGAATCATGGCACACAGCTATGGGTCTGCTTCATTCATATAAGTTGTTCCTGACTTTGTAAGTATATGCCTTCCAAATATGAATTGTATAAATAATGCCTGAATTGACTGAATGATAATACATGATCTTAAATTTGTCTTTTGGAGTTTTCTGTCTTTATCAAGACTTACAGCCTTTCAGAATCTATTTTGATGGACCCATCATTATATAAATCTCTCACTTTCTGAAATTAAAGTGTAACAAAGTTAAGAATTCCCTTCTTTGTGAACTACACTATACCACTTCCTCCTTTGTGATAAATGAACCCATAGAAGTAGTTCTTCAAGTTAAAATTCAACTACATGATTTTAATCTGTTTGAATTTGAGAACTAGAAATGAAATGCTATTGAAATAATTATTTTGGAGATGATAAACAATATTGTTTATTATCAATTAATGTTCATTGAATACTTATTGTAAGTCTATTGTATTCGTGTGTTACTATGTTAGGAATCATTATCACTGTGAACAATATAACATAATGACAATGATTTTATGCTACCTGGTTATATCAGTGGGACAATTTCTTTTAGTACTAACTACTTAGTTTTTCATATCTCATATGCTGATGTTTATGGTTTTGCTCTGGTATGTATAATTATAGTTGATGGATTTATGTTCAGTATATAATATTTTCTGCACTAAGCCTATACTTGATGTACTGTATTACTTATCTTTTCAGACACTCATGATTTTACCTTTTCTATCTTTCTAGGGTTTTCTTTTGCACTGTGTAACACACATACAAACCAACATTTGATTTCCCACTTAATGTATCTGAGTTTAATGTATCTTTTGGACTGGGATCTTGGCTGTACCAGGCTTACCTGGCCACCATGGGGGCCAAAGGAATTTAATATTTCAGCACACTGAAAATCCATTCACAGCACATTGGGTGCTGTGATCTATACAATTAGAACAATATTACCTAGCAACAACCTTCAAACATAGTTTATCATTTTTTTCAGTGATGGGATTGAAATCAGGGCCTTGCACATGGTAGCTAGGCATGTGCTTTACCACTGAGCTACTTCCCCAGCCCTTATTGTAAGTTTTATTTATTATAATACATGCTTCTTAAAGTCAACACATTTCATGGAATCATGTAATTAATCTTCAGGTAATCTTAGTACTTATCAACAATGGTTGGGTAAGGTGGGGTGTGGGTCACAGAAACTTATAGTAAGAATGAGTAGAGGAAGGAAACCATAAAAAGATGAAATATTTTTCTCAAAGATCTGGACCAAGACAAGGATGCCCACTTTTACCACTTTTATTCAACAGAGTACGAGTCACAGAAATTAGGCAAGAGGAAGGAATAAAGGGCATCCAAATTAGAAACAAATTGCCACTGTTTGCAGATAACATGATCTTATATATGAAAAACCCTGAGACACACCAAAAAAACTATTAAAACTAAAAAAGTTACAGAATACAAGTGCATCATAAAAACACAGCAGCATTGCTAAATGCCAATAGTGAATCATCTGAAAAAGAAATTAAGAAAGCAATCCCATTTACAATAGTTAAATAAATAAATAAGATGTCTAGGAATAAATTTAGCCAAAGAAGTGAAATATCTCTGCAATGAAAATATTGTATAAGAGAAAATACTGATGAAAGTAATTGAAAAGGACACACACACAAATGGAAAAATATCCCATGTTCATAGATTGAGAAGAACTGCTATTGATAAAATTTTTGGACTGGGATCTCTCTTGGATTTCTCTTTGACTACAAATTCAATGTAATATGAAAATTTCATCAACAGTGGTTCTTCCCAATCTATGAACATGGGATATCTTTCCATTTTTGTGTGTGTCCTTTTCAATTTCTTTTATCAATATTTTCTTTTATGTAAATTAGTACATTATGGTAAATATGACAACACAGTAGGAGATTTCTCAAAAATTTAAAAAACAAAACTACCATAGCATCCAGCAATCTCATTACAGACCATATATTCAAAGGAAATGAAATTAGAATGTATAAGAGACCTCTGCACTTTTGTGTTTATTGCACTACTATTCACAATAGGCAAGAAATGGAAACAACATAAATGCCCATCAACTGATGAACAGATAAGTAAAATGTGGGCACATCTATACAATGGAATACAAGTTAGCCACAAAAAAGATTATGTCCTGCCGTTTGAAACAACATAGAACTGGAAGTCATTATGTTAAATGAAATAAGCCAGACACAGAAAGACAAATAACTACATGAACTCACTCATATGTGGAATCTAAAAATGTTTATCTCATAGAAGTTGAGAGAAGAACCGTGGCTGCTGAAGTCTCCTGAGAGGAGGGGAAAGGGGATGGAGAAAGGTTGATCAAAGAGTACTAAGGTACAGTTAGACAGGAGATAAAATTCTGCCATGGTATTGCATAGGAGAGTAACTACCAATGATGATCAGGTACTGTTTATTAAAAAAAAAAAAGCTAGAAGAAAAGGTTTTGAATGTTTCATTACCAATAAATGATAAATATTTGAGGATATAGGTATTTTTAGTCTGATTGAACATTATATGATATATGCATATTTGGAGATATCACTTAGTACCCCATCAACCATGTATAATTTTTACATGTCAGTTAGAAAGAAGAGGAACCATCATTTAAAGCAAATGTTTTTAATTCTATGCACTGACATGCAGCAACTTAAAGAAAGATAAACTTTTGCATACGTTTAACATAGTTGTATCATTCAGCAGTTGTAAATTTGTAACTAAAATATATTCCTTTTTTTTCCCATTTTATTTTCAATAAGAATTTCCACCTTTTGGTCAAGGAAGTGGGAGGAAAAAGAAGTTAGTCTACCATTCTTCTCACTTTCACAACAATCTAAGATCAATTGTTTTCAGATACTTTCATTTAATTGGTCTGGAGTGAATCTGGGCATACTTTTACCATTTTCCCAGTTAATCAAATGGGGAGACATTGTTAAGGACCACTGATGGGAATCCCACTTTGAAACTGAGCATACCTGTTAAAGGCCACACGTCAGAGAACAGTCATCCAAAAAACTAGGACTTGTGAGGTAAACAGGGAAGAAAGCAGTATTCACAATCTGCACCATCTTGGGGCATTTGTGAATTGTCTCATAGGGATTTGTGCAGTCTGGTTGGAGGAATTGATTAAATACCACTGGGTTTAATCCTTTGTTACCGCCACCCTCCCCAGCCACCCCCCCCCCCCCAAATCTCTTCTGATGTCTTACAGTATCTCAGGGGCATATGAGATCACTTTGTATATCACTAAGATAGACAGTTTGGAAAGACAGATGGCTCTGGGAGGGGGTGTTATATGCCTGTGGTTGGGCAGAATATTTGTAACTCCTACTAAATAGCTAAAAGTGCCTTTTTCTGATTAGAAAATAAAGGAGAGGGGAAGAGACACACAACATTTAGAATGTAAGTCATTGAGGGAGTAAGAGTTCTGCATAAATGTAATAAATATATGCCATAAATTTGAAATGTTCAATAAATATTTTGTTATTTAATTTTATCCAAGTGTATTTTTTGTGTGTGTGCACTTGGGAACTTGCCCTATATAAAGATGCATAAAATGTTCACTTTGGCAAACTCATTTCCATTCATTTCTTGTTTTTCGGCATTCGGAAAATCTACAACAGTGTCAATACAACATTCTGATTATGTTTTTCAACTTTCCCATTCATTTACTTGGCTTTATACAAAAATAATATTCAAAAGATGGCCCCAAAGAAAATATGTTGGGTACCAGGGTCATCAAGTGAACAATTGCATCTTTCTCTGGGAAGGGAGCTGGACCAAATTGCAGGAGGTAGAAGCACTTGTTTGCAGTCTTCTCTTTTCTCCATTTTTAATAGCATGGAACCATTTATTTATTGACTGCTTGAAATAAATTCAAATAGAAGAACTTTGTAAATGCTCTAGTCTCTGGTAAGACCCACCTGGTGCCAATCTTTTTCATTATTTATGAGAGGGCTCTGGAGAGCTTTAAAGTCTACTGTCTTTATTCAAAACTGTTTTTACGAGCTGAAACCCTTTGTCTGGGTTGGGACTGTCACCTCTCACATTTAAGTGGGCTTCGAATGTGGTAGAAAGTGAGGCACCTGTCCCTTCTCAAATGTTTTGCTTGTCTCACTATTTTAGGTGAGCTGGGATATTTTATAGTTTTCTCTGTTTTGTTTCCTTTGGATAAATGGGGAGGGAGTAGAGTCTGGGGCAGGGGGCCCAAGGAAGAAGATCTGCTTCTGAAGTATTTATTACTTCTTCCATTCACTTGGCTTTTTTCCCCCACCAAATTTTATGACATCATATTTTTCAATGACAGCTTTATTGAGATACAATTTACATACCCACACAATTCACCCATTTAAAGGGTACCATTCCGTGGTTTTTAGTATATTCACAGACATGTACAACTATCCCCATAGTCAATTTAGAATGTTTCATCACCTCAAAACAAAACTCTGCACCATTTGGTGGTTACCTTCCTATTCCTCCATTGCATGGTCCATGGCCCTAAGCAACCACGGCGCTACTGTCTGGAGATTACCTTGTCCTGGGCATATCAGCAAATGCAGTTGCATAACACATGGCCTTTTCTCCATTTGGCTTTGAATCCCTTTTTACCTCATGGCATTTGAGGTAGTGCTGTCTTGCATTGTGTTTAGAAAACTTTTAAGGTGTCCTTGCCTTTTCCTGTCCTATGGCTTATCCTCTCCCTGAGTCAGGGGCACCCAGCACCACATAACACACACAATACACCCTCAATTAGTGTTTGTGAGTTTTGGAACTAATTGCTGTTGTTTTGCAGAAGTTTTTCTGTAATCTCTCCCTAAAGAAGGTCACACTGCTTCCCTCCCACATCATGAGGCAGCCTCTTTTCTCTCCCTCCTCTCCACTCTAATAACATGTTGTAACTTGCAACCTGAGATAGCTTGGGTCTTTACTCCCTGTGCTGAACCTTGATTACATCAATCTCCATCTGCTGCTATCTCCACTCTGTCCAATTTCACCTACTTTCATGGTTTGAAGTTGTCCCTGGCTAAAGAAATAGAGGAACATTGAACATTAGGTCTCAGGGACACTGGTATACTGGTAATAGGAAAGATGTCCCCCCAGAATTGCCTCTGGTTGTCCACTGTTCCTTCTGTGATTTAGAGAAAACGCTTTCTCACACTGGAATTGACTGGTTGAAACTATGGAAAATGTAATTGTTTTGCTTATTTACCTATTTAAATTTCTGGAATTATTCTAAGAGCAAAAGACTCCCTGATTTCACTTGCAGAACATTACTTTATTTTGTATCTGCCTTGCATTATGGCCTCTAAATAAACAAAGGAGGATACAATCACCTCAAATAGAGATATAGAAGAAGGAATAGAGATTTAGAAGAAGCATTTCTTTTCCTCTCTTTCTGAAAAACGCTATGCTGTTTTATTAGGAAACCTTGCATGCTTTAGATGTAATGAAAAATGGGGATTTGAAGCTATTGCTTTCTAATAGCTTGTGTAGATTAAGGCTTTGAGATCTAAATGACAACAAAGCCTGTTTACATATAGCCAAAGTAAAAGTTGACTAGGTCTTGTTTTTATGGAATTGACTTAAATTCCACAAACGTCTCTTGTTCTTCCTACTTTGTGGTAAACGGAATTAGGAGAAAATATATATTTTTTTCTCTCTCTCTCTATTTGGAGGTAACAAAGTTTCTTTGGGTTATTTTTGGATGTTCTTTTTTTGGATAGCAAACTTCTATTCCCCAGATAAAGGGCTTTGAGAAGTTGATTCATATAGGATGGTGACTTAGTCACCTCTGCTTGTATTTGTGTCTGCACCATTAATCAACATAAGATGTCTAGCCATGTCATAATCAACTTTGAAACCATAAAATTGTTTGGATAGGGTAAAATGAAAGAGAAAGATGTTCCCCTCCTGAATATCATTTTTTTTTCTCATTCCAACCCAAAAAGGGAGAATGGGAGGCTAAAGAGAGAAGAGTACATAAGTAACGGCAGATATAATTCTGACGCATGGAAACAACAAGGCCCTTTTCTAGTTGGCATGTGAAGGCCTCTTTCCCTCAGACTCTGGCGCACACTTCCAGCAGTTTGGGTGGTGATTGGCACCTTCTCGTGCCAATGGGAATAACAGCTGGCTTTGCAGTATTCTTCCAAAGCAGCTGCTCCATCTACCTTGGCACCGTGTGTACCCGGCTTTAGTTGCTGACATTCTCAAGCTGTTGCTGAGTCTCTAATGACAGTACTTTCCATTTTATGTTTTTTATTCTGAGTAAAATATCATCATCTCCAACCCTTAGGCAAAGGGAATGCAACTAAAAGTTGCCCTAGGACAAAATGCATACTTGTGCTCAGATGGATGGCAGGGCTTCTATAAATTATGTGTTGACGAAGAAAAAAGACCTGATTCCCGCATGTACAAAAATTGAGGTATATGCCTTTTTGAAAAGTGTCAACATGGGGCCAAAGGAGAAGGAAGGAAAAAAGCAGATGGCACAAGGGAATATTTAAAATTCATCATGGAAATAATTAAAATTCTGGTGATATAAGAAGCTTCATACAAGAACTGGAAAGGGATATTAATATCAGAGTAGATACAAAGGAAAGGTATAGACAATTCAGAATGGGGTAGAGTCCTAGAACATTCCCCAAGTACAGGACTTATAACTCCAGTTACCCAGACGCACCATTCAAATATAGAAAACAGAGGGACGGGAAGACTTCTCCTTCAACGTGGAGGCATTTTAGTGGTGCCAGTTTGAAAATGCTGCAGAGTATCTGTTGGGCAAAGGTTAAAAGTATGTGGGTGAGAGAGAAACCTTATAGTCTGACATGAAGTTGTAAGACTTGGTTGATAAAGTGCAACCCAAAGAGTCTGATGGGCAAACACTCTGAGGTTGAATAATCCAAAAAACTCACAAAGCTCAGAGCTTCATAATCACCTGAAGGTGTTGTGAATTATAAATACAGCTTGAATCTGTAGTGTTGGCTTCTGAGGTTAATCACACTCTCATCCTAGAGTTGCCCAGTGTTAGAGAACTGGGAAGCCAGGGATTAAAGAGTAGTGACTTCCCAGGATTAGAAGTGAAGCTGTCCCTAGACAAGGATGAAAGCTTTGTCAGTCCCTTTTACTTTTCAGTATTGACGTTTTTTTGTGTGTGTGTGTCTGTCTTTGCTTCAGATCTTTCCTTTCAGTGCTGCTGGACCTCCAGCATCCCACTGATGAAAGTCAAGGTTTCCATACCTGCCTGGGGATGCTGTTTTCCTCAGTCAAAAGTCAGCTAGGTACCGAGCTGCTTCTCTGACACTCAGCCTGCCCTGTGTGTTACTACAGCAGGACGAACTGGGTTCCTGAGGTTCAGAGGGGGTTGTCTTTGCTTTTCACAAATCCCCATGGATTTCAAAACAGGTCAGCAATAGGATGGCACTTTTGGCATAAGCATGCAAAGCTAAGACATGAAAAAGAATTTCCTGACTCATTCTCTATGTGGAGTCCCTAACAAAAATCCCAATTTCTTTTTGTCCTGCCTCTGAGAAGTGAGAAGTGAAGCAGCAAGAGTGGCAGACTTATTTTTCTTTCCCAGATTCAGAACTGGGAAGCTAAGTCAGACTGTGCAATAAAAAGGCTAAGCTAATAAGAAGAGCTGGTATCTTGGGTGCGTCAGTTACAATGTTCAAACCCTCTAAAATGTGCTTAATACAATACTGCACTTTTGAAAAGATCCGTTGTCAGGTTCAAGTGGAGTGGAAAAGACAATGGAACATTCATCTCCAAGATGTGCCTAGCCTGTGCCACCAGGCTGTCCTGAAAGTGGCAGAACTAAGCCCTGGGGCTCCACTGTCAGCTAAGATCTGAGACCCAGAAGGGAAAGAGAGGATTAAGAGGAGGGTGGGGACGATGGGTGTTTTGAAGACAAAAAGAAGCCTTGGAGAATTTCTGGAGTATTTTTTTCCACCTTCTTGAAATTTAAAATGAAATTTATCCTTTAAAATCACCTGGAACCAATTCTACTTCCTAGGCTTGATTTATTGGAGCACAATAAACATTTCTCCTTAAAGGGAGAACATAAAGACTTGTACATGTTAGATGCTCTGACCTTAGAAAAGCTGAAACACAATAGGATTCCATAGCTGAGATGGTGTCTGGCAATTTGCTTTTTATACCTAATACTTAACAGACACTTTACACTTATGAAGTGTTCTACAGCTACCTAATTAACCCTTCCAGGCCATAATTAATCTTTTGATAGAGACTGATAGTATTTCTTTTGAATCAAAGAAACGTGAAATTTCCCCCAACTGTTACTGATAACAGTAACAACTGGCATACTGATCATTGAAGCAACAGTGCTGATCTGTTTTCACAGCTCTCAGGCTGGGTAGAATTTTGTACCTTCTTTTTCTTCCCTTTCTGGAGACTGGATACCTAGAGTTCAAGCTGGAAATACATTCCAGGTATAGGGCTCTAGATATTTCAGGGATTTTAAGCCACATTAATGAGTAATTTCCCAAGGGATCATGTGATTTGAGACAGCATGAATTTGGCCAGTACAAGCTTCTGCATCAGGGAAAGCTACTCAACTGTCTGCAGATTTATCTAATAAATTGGGACATTTGAATTTAGACCCCTCTCTCAGAGGATTGTGAGTCTTCTTGGTTCCATATTGGTAAATAAGTTGGAGATTTATGGATCTAAATAATTTCCTAGAGACATTTACAAAATATCTCAGTAGCATTGAAAGAGGAATATTTAATGCTTAATAAGTCAAATAAAATTGTCACACAGGAAAGTCCTTCACACCTAGCACCTATGATGGAAGGTGTAATTCACACTCTCGAACCAGGTCTCCAGTAAGCAAATTTATAGGCAAACAACACCACCACTTTCAGAAACCACTTGTTGTTGATTAGGGAGATTTAATGAGTTATTATAACTTTCTGAGAAAGAAAAAAATGGATGGAGGAGGAGAGAGAAAGAGAGAAGGAAAAGGCAAAGCAGGAGAGAGGAGGAGGAGAAGGAGGTGAGGAGGCCCCAAAGAAAATGGTTAGTGAAGGAGAGCCAATCATAATCTGACTGTTCCAAGCCAACCAAAGCATCTGGTTTCTTTAATTTAGTACACTTCATACTAAAAGGCCAGTTTGTTTACATTGTATATTTTGAGTTATTTGAAATATCTCTTCCAAACCATTGGGTTTTTGCAACTTCAGGGGAGGCTTTTCAAATGTGGCTGGAAAGTATCCCCACATCAGTATCACATGGCATGCATGATATGGAAAAAAGGAGAAAAGCTACAGACACTTTAATGACAGTTAGCATGCCATTTCAAACTACTTAAGTCTTTATGAGAAAACAGAAAATGCCCCCAATTCAACCTCTAAAATATGTAGTGAAGCCAGCATTTCTATACAGGTGGGCATAGATGCAGGCAGTCACAAGCACATGCTCAGGCATTTGAGGGATTTCTCCAGGGGCAGTCCTATGCTGTGTTCTAGAAATACCAGTGACAGTATAGCAGAAATACACAGTGATACAGTGAGACACACTAAGGCAAATCTAGAATAAACTTATTTAGAACCCTTCTGGAAGGAATATGAGATTCATTCCTTCACCCTCAGACTATTCTTTCATGTACCCTCTCTCAGAAGATCACCATTGACAGGGTCTTGGATGTTAATTCTAAGCCTTCAAGAAGGAGGGGCCTCCTGGCATTGTCCTTAAAGATACCTTATCACCTAAATTCCAGTCCTAGATTTCCAAATATTTCAAAACACTTCCATCTGGCTGCCCCACCACCACCTGGATATTCAAAACAGTGCTCAGCCTTTTATCTAAACCAATTCTCTGACAGTCCTCACATTTATACAATTCATGTCACCCTACTCCTGGTCCAAAGTGGTATAAATCCAGAAGCTGTTTCAACTATCTCTTCTTGTCTCTTATTAGAGAAACCAAGTCTTTAATGATTTGTTTTATAGAATTCTTTAAATTTGCCCCTTCTTTCCACCCACATTTCTCTCTCTTCACTTGATATTTGAATTACTCAATAATTGCCTGTTTATTTTTCCCATATATGAAATGGAAAACTGTATATCTGAAGTCAAAGACCACAAAAAACAACAACAAACAAAAAGCAACTCCCGAATATTTTAAATAAACAGATGGGCCTCTGCCTAGAAGAAATCACAATTTGAAATCATTCACAAGAAATTAATGAATTCATAAACAAAGCAGTTGGCAAACCACTAAATTCACAGTGATACAGTGAGACAGTTTCTTACCCATTTATCTTTATTGTAGTCCAGGCTAATTGCATGACTGACCCTGGGCTGACCATCACAGACTTTCCAGTGTCTGTCAGTATTTGGAAAATCTTGCTACCCTCTCCGGATGATTAGCTGATAGGTTTATTAATCTTTGACTTTTAAGCTCAGGTAGAATAACAGAAGTTCAGACAGAGCAACGTTTGCTCCCAGTTTGCAAGGCTTTCCAGCTGGGACTGTTTGACCTCATCAAGAGCCGTAACTGCAGCAACTTATGAGGAAACAGCAACTGTGGTGCCCCATGGGGAATGCAACTGAAAAACAGGAGGCAAGAGCTGCGTGGTGAGGGGCTGGCCATAAACACTGAAGGCCTCAGCATGACACCTCTGTGGCCTGTGTAATTCCCACTGACGTCAATTCCATGTTATGGATACCGTAGGAATACAGGAAAGAACCTGACATTGCTTCACAGAGTCTCTCACTCTGTAAAGGCTGTAAAATAATGGTTCTCAGAGAGTGGTCTGCAGAACAGCAATGCTGGCTGCACACTGAGATGGCTAGAAAAGCAAACTCACAAGAACTACCTGGATGGACCTAGTGAGTCATAAATTTGGGGGTTAGGGCCCATAAGCTATCATTTAATAGGTTCTCCAAGTGATTCTTATTTATGCTATAGTTTGAGGACTACTGCTGTAATATATGATGATAATAACTAGATGTAAGCAAACAAAAATGTAAATACAGAAAGACAATGGGCCAATGAGGAATCTGGGCTAATGAGGTTCTCTCTCTCTTTGTGGTGCTCCGGATGGAACCCAGAGCCTACCTATGCTAGGCAAGCACTGTACCCCTGAGTTATGTTCCAAGTCCTCTATCTCTTCTTGTGTTTACAGTGCTCAGCACAGAATAAATCTCTGCAAACATTGTTGACTAAAGGGCTGCAAGGGTCTTATATAGATTGATGCCAGAATTCTGTTTGTCTTTGAGAAAATCAATGAAGGCTGGAAAAAAGAACACTGATCTTAGTGGCAAAGTTTCCTGGGATAATGAGAATTGTGAAGCACTTAGAAAAGCCACTATTTTCCTGGCTTAAGAGTACTGATGTGTATTTCAGCAGCCAGAGTAGATATTGTTTAATAACCACTCCCTCCTCAAAATAAATCTTGAGATTAATTTATTTTTTAAGCAGGTAATTGTCTTTTAAACAATTCTAGCCATCCTCCATTTATCTATTTGTTCATCAACTTTTGAAGATTTTTACCTTCTAATATTCCTTGAGTTCATTTCATTAGGTGCTTTCTAGATCTTCAATATTCCCTTTGGTTAGGTATGAGTTTCTCCTCTGAGGCACTGTAGTCATCATCTATTTGGTATTTTCTCTCCTAATGTTTGTCCCCCTTTTACCCATCCCCTGTAATCAGGCCACATTAATCTCTCTAAAATGATGACCCTCTCCTGTCTTTCTATGTGTAAAACCTTTCAATGGCTTTATATCACTTGTAGGAAGAAATAGAGGCCCTCCTCTATCTGCGCTTGCCTGTGTCTCCAGCCTCACTGTCTGCCACTGCTGAACCAACCTTACTGATTTATTTGTCCTTTTCAAACATCATTCCATTCGTCCTCTTCTTTATGCTGGGACATTCTTACTCACCAAGTGACTAATTTATAGCTACCCTGTTTTTGTCAGATTAAGTACCTACTCCTGGAGGGAGTATTCTTGAGCCACATCCTCTCCACCTATTTTGCAATGATGCCCCTCCTCTGTGCAGTGCTTCATTCTAGAATTCATCATTATATCTTGCTTCTTTTTCTCCTTAGGGCTTCTTAAGGACGGGAGCCATTTCTTATTAATGTTTGTAAACATGGCACTTAGTTCTGCCCTAGTATATAACAGCTGCTCAACAAATGTTATGAGCAAAAAAAAAAAAAAAAAAGAACAAATTAAAAATAAAGGGAATCATCCTTCCAAAGACTGTTTCTGAAGATGGAGTTGGATAGATCTCCATGACAAATGGGTACCCGCTGAACAAAAATGGCTCATAAGTAAGCAGAGATAAGGCAATTCACAACAAATGAGAAATGACTCTAACTCCTCCTGAAACATTTGGAGAATGCATGGAAATTGGAAATCTCTTTCATGCTGTTAATTTCTTCTTCTTGTATTTTCAAACTCTTGCTAGGACTAGAGGATGATGTGGTAAAATGAAAGCCCTGAAGGCCTTTCTTTTCTTTCTTTCTTTTTTTTTTTTTTTAAGGAAGTTACAGATGAAGTGGAAGAAGGAAGGGTAAGAAATCTTCTGTGAGAATGTTTCTTCTCATTGCCAAACTTTTGGCCTCCAGAGACTTGGGGGTCGGGGTGGGGGAGGATGGGAAGACTTGTGTGCGAATGGAATGAATGTAACTCTAGGTGCTTATTTAAACTGAACATGAATTATAACAAATTGGAAATTTATCTTCACAAATTATTGGAACAAGTCTAGAATTTAATTTTTCATTCTGTTCTCTAGAGACACAGGAACCCAAAAAGGGAGAGGGTTATTTGCTCAGCTTGAGGACATGACACTGAACACATGGCGATCCCCTGACCCCGAATCATTATAGTGTTAAAATACAGGGGAACTGCAGGTGGGTGATTGGTTTGGTTCCAGTTCCCAGACCTTACCACTCTTTAATTGTCCCTGTTTTATTTATATTTTGATATTTGAAGTGATTTTCCCATGCTGACGTAGGATGGGTCCTGGATCTACTGGAGGGGAGGAGTTTCCTTAAACTCTATGCTCCTTCTCAATGAGCAAGTCCCATGAGGTCCCAAGGGAACACAGTGTTAAGGAGGGTGTTGTTTTGGTCACCAGAGCAGCTGGAAGCTGGGCTCCTTGAGAAATTGTTGGAAACAGTGGGGCAGCCTTTCTTTCTGCCTTCTTCATCCAAATGGCTAATACCTGAGTCATGACTTCTGGCTGCTAAAGCTGAGGTTTAAAGCCATATGATGTCGGCAAGAGGTAAAACTCAAAGAGCTTGGAAGATTCAGGTGTGCAAATATCAACTTCACCCTTCAGTGGTCCATATCTGAAGAACATCTGGTTCTAATACAGCACTGTACCAGAGAACTGGTACAGTGAATCTGCAATGATGCAACTCTCCTGTGTTGTGCACTGGTGCAGCCACCAGCCATATGTGGAAGCTGAGCCCTTAAGAAGTGGCTAACACAACTTAGGAATTAATTTTTTAATTTTATTCAATTTTTATTAATTTAAATTTAAGTAACCACACATGAGTAATGTGTGTGTTGGGCAGCACAGTTTGAAGATACGTTTGTAATGTGTGACTGTACAAAGGGATGGTTTTTAAATCAGGAGAAAAAACCCAAAGTCCTTCCATGTCTGATGGAAGTTTACGTCATCATGTAGGAGTTTGTAGGTCTCCTGGTTAGACAACAGTAAGAAGGGTAAGACCCCATTTAGAGAAAATTGTATGTGTGTCCATATAGAAATGTCTGACAAGGTATTAATAAAATAAGTTTTCCTTGGTGATAAGATTTGGGCTACTATTTACTTTGTATTTTTCTGTTTTGTTTAAAATATTTGCAGTAAATACATATAGATTTTTAGAAATCATGCCTGTTGTTATAGAGTAGACTTTTCACTGTTACTGCTTAAAATTTATATGTATTTTTTAAACAAAAAATTCAACTATCCCTATTATACATTCCACACTTCCCAAGAAGGATATTTGAAAGTTGGGGCAGGGTTTTGCACATAAACGTGTACCTCTGCTAATAAAAAAACCTAAGAGCTTGGTGTTTTTTTTTTTTTTAAGGATATGTAAAATATTTTATGACTGTTTGCATTCTAAGATAACCTTGTGGTATCATCACTCATCTGGAACCATGATGCTCAGATATCAAAGACTACTTTAAGATTAAGTTTTTCAGGGAATTACTTAGGTGGGACAAAAATGGAACTAACAAGATCAATGAGGACAAGGACAATGTTTGGTCATCAAAGTTGCCAGGTAAGCACTCTTATCTATTTTCCTTAAGTCAGATATGTTGTGAAGGATGATTGGTCTTAAGTAAACACTGGAAAGTCACTCTAAGAATACATTTATTTATCAAACACCTATCCAAAGATGAGTGTAGCTCACTTTCAGCATCTTCCTGATGACTTGGTCTTTTGAATGCTGCTTTTTACAGTGCAAAGCTATATCTTCTTTGTAGCTGAACTACCATTTTCTGCTCAATATTTCAAAAGAGAACCACATGCCAGTGCTGAGATGTCAGCCTCATGTGATCTCTCTTCAATTTATCACCTGGCACCCTGGAGCACTCAGCTCACATGTAGCTTGGCATTAGCTCACATTCAGCTAGACTGAACATTCCATCCAGTCGCTAACCTCAATTCACCCTGGTATGAGATTAGAATCAGGAAGCCTGCCCAGGTTTGAATTAGCGATGGATGACTCCATAGGATTTCAGATGATCATGGAAACCTGGGTGCATCCATGTGAGCCAGACCGGCTCTCCAAACACTCATGTACATTATCAAATAGCTCAGCTGTTCATAAATGGCAAAAGAAAATATGCCATACATTTGACTAAAGAAAGCCCAGATGAATGAAACCTCTCTAACAAACATGAGTATAGGAATATTTCCCAATTTTATAATAATTTTCAAAAGATGCTTTTATAAAATCCTGCCTTTTGGAAGAACACAAAGCCTTTAAGACTAATATTCATTAAAATACTTTTTTAAGTTCAAAAATAAGTTTTAAACATGTACTTTTTATGGGTTAACTAACCTTAAGTTTGAAATTTAATTTTAATTTTTAGCTAAATAATACCATGTACATGGCTTAAAGAGTTAAGTAATGTTATAAGTCTTACTACAACCAAAACCAATTCCCTTTCTTACTACTGCTCTAAACTCTAGTCACACATCCTCTTGGTAATTCTTTTCAACAGTCTCAGAATTTTTTGTTACGGTATTTTCCTCCATATTTCTCACTAATACATTTATATTGGCATGTCTTGATCTTACAATTGAAGACATCTAAGGACATTTAGGAATATGTACTGTACACATTCTTCCTTCATTCCTTTCCCTACCCCCACACTTTGCATTCTCTGATCATTATCATTTGCGGTTGGTTAAACCATATTAATTCTGATATTCTGATTACTTCACAGCTGAGCCACATTGAGTGCTATGTTTACATTTTCTTTTGTTATTGTACAAAATTTTATTTTTTCATTTGCTTAGTCTTCTGTGTACCTGAAATAATGATAGACACAGCCAGACTGTGGTGCACAGCAGGTTTGGGATCTGTCTCATCAGGTCTGTTATGCTTCTAGGCCTACTTGCTGTAGCTCTTGGTCACTGTCCACTGGTCATTCTCCTTCCTTCTCTCCAATGTTGGATTCTGTTTTTTACTTTTTTCCCCACTCTTCCCTTTTCCCTCCTCCTGCCCCTTCTCTCTCTTTTTAAAATATCCAGTCTTTGGTGGAACATAGCCTCTAGAAACTCCCTGACAAAGGGTACCTAAGAAAAGTTGACATAATGAATGTCTGCATATGGTTTATGCTACCTTCACTTATTGTTGGGGATCAAGAAGGAATTGTCCATTTTGTCTGGGAACCACCAAGTGGGAATGACATCAGGTCTTTTTCCTGGGGTGGCCACTTTCCACAGAAAAAGGGTTTAGGTGCTGTGTTACGTGTACATCCTTTACTTCCTCCCAATGACCTTAGAATGATACCCACTCCTTGCCTCGGTGTTCCCTGTCTAGAACCTCTCTGGATCACTCTCCTCAGGGAATAAAATGAGTCTTCCAACATGATGAAAGAAGAATAATTGCTTGAATGTCTGGGGTTAGGGAAGAGATCGGGTGGCGGGGAGGGGTCCAATTGCAACCCTTACAGACTTGGAACTAGTTCTCTTAGTTTTGAGATTCTTCTTCCTTCCTTGCTGCCTGTCTTTTAAGGTCCCTGCTGTCTTCAATTCCTGAGACATTTTAAGCCTGGGGCACAAGTCAGCTTACTTAACCCATGATTCTCCCTTGTACAGGCACTTAACTGTACAAAGAAACATAACAACACAGTCACTACCCACCTATCCACTTTCTGTCCTTTAAATGCACCTCTTGCTTTTTTAATTAGTCCTTGCCTCATTTTTCATTCTTGGATCTTGTGGTTTTATTCACATTTTATTATTGCCCTATACTGGGCTTTAGAGATCAATAGGTACTTTCAACTTACCACGTTTATCCACTCTTTAAAAATAAAGATAAAACAGGTCGTCAGTGCACAGATGCAGAAATTAAGACACAGAAAATAAGATATGAAATCAAAATCCTAGATAAAGGATTAGTTAGGGCTAGAGGTTGCTTTCCTTGCCTCTGAGCAACCAGGCCTCCTCTTGAGGCATGTTCTGTGAGGATTTGTTATGTTCCCCCAGGTAATTCTTCTCAATGCTAAGAACCATGCTTAGGGATCACTCTAATAGGAGGTGTACCGAGAAGAGGAAAAGGGAAGGAACAATTAGGGAGAAAAGTCATCATGCTAAAAGGTTGACATCAAGCAGTGTGTATGGTAGGCACTCTGAATGGCAATATGCAGTCACAGTTAGGCTTTTAAACAATAAAGCAGTTCCACTGTAGACTGGAACACAAAATCCCCATAGAACACAGCAAGAGACAGTAGTACAGCCTGGATCCTTGATAGATCAGGTGGAAGACCAAGGAGAATCAGGTTCTTGAGTGTGTCACAGCCATTGTGTCATCTTGAAACCATCTCATTTAGTATGTGCAAAGAGAGGTCATCAATAGTTCTAAGCAATACAATTAATCATGGTTCGTTTTTTATAAGAAAGGGTGGGGGTCTGGCTAAAATACATGTCAGAGAAGATCAAGATAATCTTTGGATTCCCCCTTTCCTTTAATACTTTGATCAATTCAAGTTTCAAAGCATATGAAATATATTCTTGCTATGGCTATAGAAAAGCACTCTGGAGAGGAAAAAGACTGTGGCTTGAAAATATTTAATTCATTGAGAAAAATGTCAGTGGATTTTGTGAAGTTGTTTTAGAAGTTTTTCCTTGTTAGAGTTAACAGCTGAACAACCTTATATAGAGGAAAGAATTATAGTTTTGCCCAAATTCCTCTTTGTCATAGGAGTGGGATAGAAATGAATTCTCCATTAAGAAATGAAGTCTATGGGGAGGAATAGGAGTTTTCATTTGTGTCAGATATAGGACTTCTGATGAAATTCCATTTTTCTTTAATATGCATTTTACTTTCCTAAGAAGAAAAAATTCGGACAAAGGCACAGAAAGTATATGAAGACCCAGGGAGAAGATGACCCTCTGCAAGCCAGGGAGAGAGGCCTCAGAATGAAACGAATGCAGATAACTCGAGTATGAATTTTCAGCTTCTAGGACTAAAATGCATGTGGTTTAAGGCACCTGATGTGTAGTACTTTGTTATGATAGCTCCCGAAAACTAATACAGATGCCCTTAATTTTGTGATCCAGGAAAGAAAAAATTCACATTTGCTTAACTAACCCCATCACATTTTTTTTTTCTTTTTCAATCACATTCTTTACACAAAAAGAGAGAATCATTAATATCCAAGGCCCCAGGAACTGTCACAGTACAAGGTGTATGGAGGACGTGGGCCATCCGTCTTAGGTCAGATACTTTTACTTAAACATCATTTTCATGGAGGACCTTGATAGTGGCCCTATTTGTGTTATACCAAGGTACAGAAATGGCAACTGTGACCTGGGTTGTGAAACTAGGCAGACTGAAGTGCAGCCACTCCTGTTGACCTCACCATCTCAGGTATCCATCACCACTTTCCCTGGGAGAGCGGGCCACAAAGATGGAAGAACCAAGCATGTTCTGAGAGCAGACCAGCTGCATGCAACACTATTCCCTGGGGTTTCTCCAAAAAAAAGAAGGGTGTGTCAAACAGCTCTTAGCTGTTCCTACCAGAACGTACAGGTGAGCCAATAAAAACCACATGACCAGCTTTATCGAGAGCTGCTGACAAGCCTGAGAGATCCCAAACAGACACCTGACCTGTGTCTGTTGTCAGGGCATTATCCACCATGGCAACCAGGCCAGCTTCCATCACACATGCTGGCCTCTAGCTCAGTTGAAGAGGGTCAAGAAAGTCAGGCTTCTAAATATCAACAGCATCACTCTGTCCAAACCTCTCCCGTGACATTTCTCAGAAAAGGAAATGTAACGACAAGTTGAAAGGTAGCCAGACCTCCCATGTCCAGAAAAGTTGTCAGTGGTATGGCATCTGTCAGAAATACTCTGTCCTACATGGTGGCCTAAGTCTTTTCAAAAGGTGAGGCAGAGTTGTAAGACTTATGTTAAAACTGATTAACACAGAATACAGCAATTAGAAGATATTTTCCCCCTTAAGATCAATGGAAAAACAGAGAAGCAAAATTAAAGTGTCAGCTATTGCTTTGAGCTAGTTTTTAACCTTCCCCTTCCTGCTTCCAGGCCCCCAATACTGTTCATTTCTTCCCAGTACTTACAATTTCCACTCCCTCCCTCCCTAGACCCTTCACTACCTCTCTCCTTTTTTATTTTCCACTTTTTTCTCATCAAGTTTGTAGCCTTCCTTGATGGTGGGACCTATATTTCCTGTAGTTACCAATGTATATTCAAGACTAATTATAGTGCCTGCTACATGATAGATTCCCAATAAAAATATCTATGGAATGACCCACTGAACAACAACAACAAAATGTTACAGAGATAAAGCTAAAATAGATCTAGTTTTTACTGGGAGATATCCCTTGTAAGGCAGAGGCTCATCTCATTTAACATTAGTATGACTTTTAAAAAATATAATTTTTCCACTGAGAAGACTGAGAAAGTTGTACAATTGCTTGGTGTTTCTTTATTTCTCTATTCCCCTTTCTAGTACTTTGAAAATACGATTCCTAAAACAATTAAATGTTATTGTGTGTGTCTTTTTTTCTATGTAACCACTGCCTCCACGCTGGCATTGCCTGGGACAGATCCTAGACCTCATGCAAGCTAGGGAAGCGCTGTACCACTCAGCTATACCCCCAGCCCTACCTTTCCTCTGGTTCAACTTTTCTGATGCTTCAGTGATTCTGAACTTTGCACAATGCTGAGGTGAAGGCTGAGGTTGGCTGGAGAGACTATGGCAGCTGAACTACAAGGCAGTCTCTGTAATTTTGTTTTCATTGGTTATTTTCAATATATTTATTAGGTTGTTAAACTGAACCATCTTGACTGGCCCCGGCCAAGTTTCTTACAGTGTAATTGGCACATTAACTATGCAGTTATAATGAAAGAAGCCAGTACTCTTAGGTGAGCGCCTGAAACTGAAATACAGATGGGCAAGTCAAGAGGGGGTCGAAGGTTCAGTGAGATCTTTTCCAAACCTCTTTGGTTTGGAAATCAAACTAGAAACCTCCTGGGGTCAAGGCTTCTGATGAGATTCCTGGAGCTTCTTGGTCCAGGCATGGGTTTGGAATACTTGGGAAACTGGTGACCACAGGGATCTCAGGGCTCCTCATTCTGGCTCGGTTTGGAAGTGCTGAGCTGCGTGAAAAGTAGGACACTGGAGGGGCTGTGGGGACTTTTTAAAACCTCAACAGGAATTTCAATTGTTCGTTTTGGGCAATAGTTTGAGTTTGCTTCCTCTAAGCCCAAATAGCTTGTTTTCTACTGACTTTAGATTTTTTTTTTTTACTTCAAGTATATTCTGTTCAACTAATACCATCATATATAAAAAAAAACCAGTCCATTATAGTAATGATAATAAAAAAATCAACATTGTGGCAAATTGAAAATAAAATAATAGTGCCATTCTAACTGATTATGGTGTGCTTTTTTAGTATCTTAAAGTATGCAACAAACTCAGGTTTTTTTTTAAATTAAATGACCTAAGACCTAAATGAAGGACTAAAAATGTTACCCATATTAATTACTGAACTGCTTAAGTATGTTGCCTTTTAAGCAAATTAGAGTATATTTCAAATTTTTCTTTCAGCAATATTGTCATTCACATGATTTCATTATGCTAATATCAATAGAGAATGACATTAATTATAGAACATATGAAAAATGTAGTTTGAATGCAAATTGGGTGGATATTCACAGGGATTAATAAATAATCTAAGTAGATGTCACATGACATTTTAAATATTTTCCCCTAACACTACCCACCAATTCTAACTCAAGGGAATTCAAGTGTAATGAACTTTCTCTCCTGTTGAATTGGGATTTAAGGACTCAGTCCATTTTTAATTAAATTCTTTCTGGCATCATATCAAAACATTATGTTTATCAACTGTTTTTGAGTTTTAATTAGCCATTTCTTAAAATTCATTTTAAATCATGCTTTTGATGTTTTTAGACTTTCATTCTTTAAAATACTGTGTGTGTACTCAACTGATAGCTCAATTCCCCACAACTTAATATGTATAATCAGAAAGAGTTGACCTACAGGGGAATTTCTAATTTTTTGTAGTTATCAGTTTAATATCCTTCATGTTTTGGGAACTTTTGTGCTTTTTTGAAGTCAGATTTGCTATTTGAATAAGACCTTTTCTTTAAGGATGACTCAGATTAGAGAAAGACAGACGACAGAAAGGGAAAGGAAGGAAGGAAGGTAGGAAGGAAGGAGGGAAAAGACAAGACCCTTCTTTAGCTGATTCTTTAAACACTCTATTCACCAGTCTTAATTTTTTTCAACATTATTTTTTTATAATATTTTTTGTCGGGGCAATTCATCCCCGAATTATTTCCTGATGAAGATATTTTAGTTTTTAAAACAGTAATTAAAAACAAAATTAAAGATAATTTTCATTTTTTATAACTGTATGTTATAGAACTATGTTTTCCAAAATTCTGGAAGTGATTCACTTGAAAGACCCAGTTTATTTTAATTGGCTAAATATTAACTTAAAACATTTATGATAGACAATATCTCTCTAATTACACTCTTGAATGCCCTCAAAACTCTGCACATTTATATAATCAAATGTTTTTTTTGTTTGTTTGTTTTTTTTTAGATGACCAGTCGTGCATTCCTGAGACAGTTTTAAATTGAACCTTATTTCAAGAACTGAACTTGAGGGGACAGCATAAGGACTCTTTGTCTGAGAAAGGTGCAGTGTTGATTCTGTTCTGATTCCTCCTTGGCTTTGGTCAGTGTGGTCTCCCATGTCCACACTAACACGCACACGTGCACTCACACTCAGTCTTTCAAGTGGTGTGAACATGGATTCACTGCTCAATGAAGTGTGCTCCCTCTTCTTTCTGCTTCCAGCCCCTCAGCCTTTGAAGTGCACATTTTAAACTTATTTCAAAATTGTTTCCCTTTGCTGTGTAGATTAACGGGAGGCTAGCAAATAACAATTGAACAGTTTTTAGGATTAAAACATGAATCACAAACTTTCCTTTCAGATTGCATTTCCATTTTTTTTTTCCTCCTGAGGAAAATCAAGAACCAGAAATTCAGTTCCTTCTAAATTAATTGGATCATTGTTTGCTGCCTTTCCTCTTTGGACCTTCTCTTTCACTGACTCTGGAAGGAAGCATGTGTTCCACTCATTTCAAAGGAATGCTTGCAATTTGGCAGTAGATTATGCGAACTCCAATTAGTGGTCCACAAGGTGTTGAAAAAAACAGGGCCCCCCTGTGTAGGAAACACTTGGCTGTTCTCTGCCAGGGATATGAAAAACACCTTCCCCGCTCAGATGTGAAGCTGCATCCCCAGCTATGTGAGTGGCTGGGCCAAGTCACATCCACAACGGGAGAAATGGAGTACAATACAAAACCAAACCAAACAGAAAAAACTCAAATCCTTTCCTTTTAGGTATGCTTTGTGCGTAGAATTCCTCACATGTTCCTCCTCAAGTCTTGATTAGAATGTAGTTTTAGGTTTTCTAACTTAAATACATTTTACTCTTCATTCACTTCAATTAAAAAAAAAAAAACAACAAAAAAAACCCAAACATGTCTACTAAGCTCTGGATGTCTAAGTCTTCACAGAATCCAGTGGGGAGAGAAAGAGGTAGTGAAAGACAACAAAGGCAGACACAGCCGAGAAACAGAAATAAACTTAACACAGTCTCATGTAGAACTAGGGTTAGTTTGAAGAAAAATAGGTAAACTGCTCCTGTGAAGACACTTTAAGCTGAAACAATTTACATGCATTCCTTATGTTGTTATCCAGAACATTCCTATGAATAAGGGAGAAAAACATAGTCCCATGATGTAAAGGAATTTCTAGAGATAAAAAGTGGTTGTCTAAAAGAATGCTCAGGAGATTCTTGAAAAACCTGTGACCAGAATTCATACTGCTCTAGCTTAGATTTGTGCCCTATCTCCCCATCTCTTCTGCTTTGGTTGCTAAGTGATGTTGTACACTGCTTTTTTTTTTTTTTTTCAATATTTATCATGTTATTTTATGTAATGGAATATATTGCATGCTTGATGATTTCAAAAATTCCCTTTTATTTTAGATATCTGTTTTCATAACTGGTTTGCATCTACATAGTGAGAGGGCTGAATTCTTTTTCTGTCGCCCAGGCTAAGCCTACTTGTCCATTAATTTATCTGAAGTGTCACATTCTTTAAGGGCTCTGCAGTTCTTATAATTTATGGATGTTTTAAGAAAATGATGACTTTGCAAATGAGCATTAACAAGGTTTCATTTCTGTTCAGGATTTAGCTCAGAATCTTCCCACCTCTTCCACCTACTCCATAGCCTTCTAAACAGACCAAGCCAAGCCCAAGGAGCTGTGGGAGGCTAGGGGGCACCTTTGGCTTCAGGAGCAATAAGTCATCCTAGGGAAGTCAAATTTTATTTCTTGAAGGATAAATGCCTAGGACAGGCAGTTGTGTAGCTATGCTATAGGGATGGGGATGGCTGTGTTGTCTTGCAGGCACAAGTGCCCTTCCTCTGGATTGCTCTAAGTCATTGACTCAGAACAAGACAAGAGTCCGATGTGGACACACCTGGATAAAACCTAAGCAGAAAAACAAAACAACAACAACAACAACAGAAAACCCAAACCAAAACCAAAAAACTTGAATGGGGAACCATTAGAGTGTGAGAAGCTTTGAGGAAGGCCTTGGCAGTGATGTGTGAAATTGATGACCTATTTGTAAACCCCTAGACAGAACTCTGGAAATCACGGGGGTGGGTGGGGTGGGGTGGGGTGTGTGAATATTATTTTCATATTGTTATTAAGAACCGATAAAAATAAAAAGGATAACTTAGTGTTATCCTCAATAACTGTTCAATGATAGCTGCAATTCTAGAAATCTGATCTTCCTGAACTTTATGCCTAATCAGATCTTTTTTATAAAGAATAAAATATTTAGATGAAAACATCACATAACCACCATTCAAGTGAAACTGATATGCATAATTATAAACTTAAAATTACTTAATATACAGTTGTGCACTCTGGATTTCTTGTTTGCTGTTTGGGTTTGGTTTGGTTCTTTTGGAAGGCAACATGTGTGGCCTTAGGGCATGTGCAATCAGAAGGGGATGATTCTGAACAGAATCCTGTAATATTCCTGAAAACGGAGAAAAGCACCAATGTTCCAGGCACCCTGAGGTAAGTGAGATGCTTGTTGAAGCCTTTCCACTATCTGACCTCCAGACCATCATTAACTACAATAGAAGCAACAAATTTACCAAATAGATCAGCACCACACTCATAAACATTAGTATGACTTTGCATAGGAAAAAGAATAACAATTTCTCTCTCTCTCTCTCTCTCTCTCTCTCTCTCTCTCCTTTCTCTCTCTCTCTCATATTATTCTACTCCTGTGACTAAGCCTCAAAGGCAGTCTTGTGAGACAACTGTTTGAGCAAACAGAACACTCTACAAGCCCAGGTTCCAACAGGAATCCTAGGTAGCTGCCATTGGGTCCTTCTGGCCCCACAGAGTTTAAGTAGGTGTCTCTTCTATGGGCTTTTAGGCACATGTGCAATTGTGCTCTGTGGTGCTTGGGTTATGGATAGTTTGTAATGTATTTGCACTTACACAAACATATGTCATTGAATTTGCATTTGTTTATTCCCCAAAAACATTGATTGAACATCTAGCAGGCTTAAAGCAGTGACAAATATTATTTCTGCTCCTAAGGGACTTGTACTGTTTTTGGTGAAGATAGAAATGAAACATTTAATTATAAACGTCATGAAGAAGAGTGAAAGGTACTACGTGCCCTTTCAGGGCATTGGGAAGAACTCTCCAGAATGAATAATAGTTAAGTGAAAGACAATGAATGGACCATGGGAATTGACTTGCTTTTAGAAGGAAGGGAAATGAATAGAGTTGAGAAATTGCAAATTTCTTAGCAAAGGTTCCAGATGTGAATTAAGGTGGAGATAACTATGGGAGAAAGCTGAGGAGGGGATCAGGATGGGCCATGAAGACCAAATAGGACTCAACCCCGAGACCCTGAAGCTTAAAGAGAAGAGTGGTTTCTGAGAAGACTCCACCTTTGAGAGAGCTGACTGTCTGTCCAGGTGGTCTGTAGCTGATTCTGCCTTTGGAACATCTTATGTAGCCTGTCATTCAATGAACTTGCCACCAACAGAGAAGCAGGTGGGTAGCTTTTGCATTTATGACATAGATAACCAAAGGTGGTGGTGTTTTTTGTTTGTTTTTTGCTACTGTTTGCTAATTTTTGGCTCCTCACTCACTGAGAGTAAGTAAGTAATTGGGCTTATTTTTATTCTTTTAAAGCATTTGTTTGACCTATTTGTGCTTTTCCTTTTCAGTGTTGATACAGCTGCACTTGGAGAGAAATTATAACTATCGTCATAAGTGGAGTTAGTACTTGGAAAGAGTAGTCTGTATTTCAGCCTGATTGAAAGCAGGGATGCCAACAGCTTAGGTATAACATAAGCAGGACCTGACTTACCAGGGTGGAGAGAAATGGACAGCAGGATATGGAAGAAGAAATAATGAGTGTTTATATTGCCTGATTTTGTGAGATATTTGTGGTTTATGTTTTTAATCTTATAGGGAGTGTAATTAATGTTAATCTCATTTTACAGAAAACCTGCTCAAGGTTGTAACAGATGTTCTTTTCACTTTTTCTTATTCTCTCAGTCTGCCTTAGATCTGAGGGTTCAAATCCATACTTAGAACTTGAGAATCTAAAGGCGGCCACAGGAAATCTCATCTAAACTCAGGCTAGTATAGTCTTTGCCCTCCTTGCTTCCTCTCCTAATTACCTTTCCCCACAGGAATTTCAGATGGCCTGGAATCAACAGGTAAGTTCTAGTGTATGCCTAGGGGGGCCTCAGCCTTCAATTTAGCCTGGGGCCTCAGAAACTAGCTTAGATTTTTGTCTAGAATGCAATTAGGACTCTGAGGCTGGTCTAGAGCCTAAGTGGACATTAGAGATGGAAAGAATGAGGAGGTAGAAGGTAGGGGAATCTTTCAGGACCCTAGAGCTGCTATTATCATGCCTAAAATGGTCTTCCATCTTGTTTATCTGCCAACCTGCTGATCCTCTTAAAAACCTCCATGAAAAGAGCTATGCACCATCCTGGCTCATAGTGTGGGTTCTGGAGACAAGCTTAAATTCTGCCTCTTCCTCTTATTTGGTGTGCGGTCTTAGACAAATATCTTTTTTTGAAAAAAAATATTCTTTTTAGTTGTAGATGGACACAATATCTTTATTTATTTATTTTTGTGTGGTGCTGAGGATTGAACCCACCACCTCACACATGCTAGGTAAGCATTCCACCACTGAGCTACAACCCCAGCCTTAGACAAATATCTTAACCTCTTGAGGCCTTAGTCTATTAGCAGGATAATAGAGTACAAACTTTCTTATAAGATGAATAAGTGCTTGAGACTGAATGGCTCCATTTGTTGACCATAATTAATATAAATGTATTCAATACCTGGAATTTGCTAAGAAAGTAGACCTTAAGTATTCTCATCACCAGATAAAAAAGAGCGAGGTAATAAATATATTAGCCAGCTGGAATTCCTGATCCCAAACTAGTCCTCAGATCTCTACCCAAAACATTTCAATACGTATATTGAAACATTATGTTTTATCTATATACAAGTATATACAAGTTTTATTTGTCAATTGTACCTCAATAAAGGTGAAAAAAACTTAAAAAGATGAATAGTATTTGCCTCACAGGGTGGTATGAGGATTACATTGGAACACAGTTTAGTTTGCAACCAGTCTACTCTCAGAGTCGTTAGGCCCCCATGACTTGATGCTCTTAAAGACCCTTCGCCTACTCTGTTTCACTAAGGGTCATATAATATTTTACTGTTTACATCTCTGTCTTTTCACTAGACCGTGAGACTTTGAGGGCTGGTACAGTAATGCTAACATTCCATGCTAGAGTTATGGCAATGTTCCAGAAACAGCTAATTTACAAAGGAAAAGGCTGAAGTCTGAGAGGATAGTTTGCCCAGAATCACATACACAGCAAGAGACAAACCATGATTCAGAACTGGGTATGTCAAGTTGTATTCTCCATCCTTCTCTGTAGGATCTTCGTTTTAGGTATCTCTGTATCCACTCCACACCTGTTTCACCCTCTTAAGGCCTATCTCAATGCCCAGAATGGATCAGATGCTCATTTAATGCTTGATGAATAGCTTTGATGGAGTGTACCCTATAGGAGTTGAGTCTGAAGTCACATGACCTGTGCAAGGTATGGCTAAGTAGCCAAAAGCATTAAAAAGTATCATTTCCCCAGTTTTTAGACATTTCTTATTTGGCAGAGGGTGAAAGAAAGATAAGTTGTTAAAGTTCAAGTCAATTACCCAAGAATTCCTGATCCCAAACTAGTCCTCAGATCTCTACCCAAAACATTTTTCTTTGAATTTGCACGAAATTTCTTCTTTTCTGTGTGAGTATTCAAACATATTTAATTTTATGAAAGTATTTAATTCATCAATTAAATTAAAAAAATTAAATGGCCTGTCTAGTCAACCAACTATATGTAAATATTATTTTAAAAGAATTGAACACATAAAGAGAATATCAAACCAGGTAATAAAGTGAATTCAGACACACATGGAATTTTTGTAATCTCTGTTTAGACACATTTTAAATTTTTTTCTGGTTCTGGGGATTGAACCCAGGGCCTTGTGCATGTGAAACAAGCACTCTACCAACTGAGCCATATCCCCAGCCCTGCTTAGACACTTTTACCAACAATGCCACTGACAGTAATATTGAGTCATCTGGAAATAAAGCTATTTGTTATGCTACCAGAAAATAACTTAATTTGCTGAAGAGTAAATTAAAACCAAGGGTGGCCGTCAGCTTGTAGCATTTGTCTTATTCATTTACATTCATTCATTCAACAAATAATTATTGAGCCTCTATTATGCGGCAGCCACTACACACAGCCTTATGTTCTTGGAAATAGTTATGACAATCCTACTATTAGGGTTTGCCCTGAAAGAACAATTGAAGCAACTCAAAGGACTTTTCTTTTTCAAAATAGAATTGGAATGTATCAAAGGATGTATATAAAGTGAAAAGAACCCTAGACTAAGAATCAGAAGCAGAGGATTAGAATTCCAGTCCTTTCACACAGCTATAAAACTTGGAATTTATTTAGCACATGTTCAGGGGTGGGCATTGTGTAGAGCTTTGTGGTTTAATATTTTAATATTAATATTAATATTTTATTAGCTTTATGATCAGGGTAAGTCACTTGATCCATCTGGGCCTCAGTTTCCCATTAGTAAAGTGGAATAATAATTCTGTGTCCACTGCTGGGTGGTTATAAGAATTGAAGAAGGTAATGGGAATATAAAAGATCCTTGCATTCTCTAAATTGCTATCTCATGGAAATTATATTGTAATAAACTTATCATTTACATTATCACAATTTATATTTTCTTGTAATTTATATATTTGCTCCATGGGTATTTTTAGTTTGCTAATAATATGATTTTTGTTCTTGCTTGCATGCTTCTTCTGTAAAGTTGATATCCATGATAATTCATAGTAATAAATATTTGTGAATATGAGTTTTGATATACTGTATTATTTGCTTAAAGTGCACAGCAAAGAAGAGAGGGCAGAGGAGACAGCAGTAGAAGAAAGCATATGGGGAGAAAAAATGATGTGAATTGGATGAGAACAAAAAATATCATTCCCTTTCCTCATAAGGTTGAGGACAAGGTGAGGGACTGGGATTAGAACCCAGATTTAGAAGAATCCTTTCTTATTCAGCAAAATGCTCTGCAAAATGATGATTAGCCAAGGAAGAAGAAGGGAAAAATTAGACATTTTTATCAAATAGATGCAAAATAATCATCTATTTTGATTCTAATGTTTGTTTTCTAATTTTCAGACTAACATTCTATATCAGAATATATGAGTTTGAATTGTTACTTAATATTTCATGCTTGATTCCTTCATTACAAATGGGATCATACATTTTCCAAGGGAGAGGGTAACAGTGTATATTCCTACCCCTCTCCAAGCTTGGTATAGGTTAGGCGAATCAGGAATGATCAATTTGTGGCCAGTCCTTTCTGCAAAGTGATATTCAGTTTTCCTATTATCACAATCACTGTTTCCTCAACCTAGATGTAGGATTATTCGTCTTTTATTTGTGGAAGCCATTCATTTATTTCTACTATGAGCAGGTAAGAATTAAAATTTGGAACGTGAAATAGTTTTGAAAACAGAATGGCACAATTTTGGGGAGGTTAATCAAGTGAACATTAGGATAGTATTCAAGGAGCTACTATGTTCTTGGAGTTTGCATAATTAAGACTTAGAAATTTATGCCTGGTGTCCAAGCTTTTCCTGCTCAAATGCAGAAACTCCCCCACCCCCCTACCCCTTGCCAAATTTGTCATTCTAAACTTAAATCAAATGTGGGCTGTATTTCAAGTGACTATGCCTTCCTGGCAGGGTTCCACCACGGCTGGGATCTCCATGGCCCCCAGTTTGGCTGGCTCTGGTGCCGAGAGGAGGGAAGTTTACATCTGCATAGCAAGTAGGAAGGTGCCTTTTGATTCAATGTCCGGGGATTTGATGGATTGAGAACTATTGAGAAATTGGAGCCAGGAATGGAGTCTGCATTCATTCTCCCCTCTTCTCTCTGCCTCAGAAATGAGTAGTCATTTTTTAAAAACTCCTACCGTTTAAAGTCACTGTTGACCACCCTGGTCCAAGACACAGGTCAACGTGACATGTCAACCCTGCTCACGCTGAACAACTGTTCAGAGCAGCTCATTCATAATTCATGCATCTAAAAGGTGTATTATGTGTATTTTGGCTGCTGACTTTCTAAATCGTATTTCCGATATTTCCACAGCAGACCCTAAAAGCCATACTTTCTATTAAACTATTCCTTATGTAAATCTTCCCCAGTCCTTTTCAGAATAGTATCCTTAAGGGAATACTTTTTGGTCTTGTAGTCATTCAAAGCACACAGACAAGTCCCCCTGGATTTTGTAAAATATCTTCTAGTAAAAGTCTCCTCTACTTCATCTCTTCACTCCCATCCTTCCCAAATCCACACTTTTACAGCATAAGAAGTGAGGTATAGAAGGCTCCTGAAATCACTATTGTTTAAAACACTGGAATATATACTAGGGCTGCCAATAAGTGGTACATCCTGGGATAATTTTTACTAGTCAAGCCCCCTAAGAGCAATTAACCAGGTACACTTTTTCTTAATTCCCTTTGATAATTGTTTCCAGCTTGCTGCCCAGTCTGGGAAATAGATCTTGGAGGAGGGAGGAGGATAGTCTTTGTTCATTGAACATGATGGTAGTTCTGAATCGTTTCAGGCTTCTTCTGGGAGAGCAGATGTTTTCAGAGTATCTTCTGCTTCCAATTCAAGATCATCCAAACTCTGAAATCTTGTGAGGAAACATAATGGTTTTTCTTAAGCATCACTAGGAGACACTGGTCCCGCCAGGCTCGTTAGGAAATAAGCCATTGTGTCGGTATTTTTATAAAACCACAGGTTTCTGAGAAGTTTCCCCTCTTATGGTGTTCTGGAAAGGCCTTCTACTTGCCAAGAGTGATCAATCTTAATTCCTAAAAAGCTGTGGCTGGAATTCTAATGGCAGCATGTTACGAATTGGCTTTTTGTGTTAATGAGTCTTAAGAGGATATTGTTCCCACAAAATGGTAATATAGATGCTAAATTCAAGTAAAAACCTCTTTGTAATTAATTAGGGTTTTGACTTTGAGTGACCATTTATATAATGAGTAACTGACTACAAACATAAGAACACAAACACTTCATATTTTAACTAAGGATTTAGTTGACAACAAAATACTGGCAAATTCCATACACTTTTAGAAAATTACTCTTGTGTGTCATTTGACCCAACCAAACCTTAAACCCTTGTTTCTCCTTTAAATCCTTCAGAGCATTCTGGCAATTATATGATTAGAGGCATTAAGCTGTCATTGTACACATTGAGGTATAGTAGGTAAAAGTTTGCTGAAAAATTAGAAGTAAATGTTACTTTCAATATTTACCACTGGGTTTGCAAATATAATTAAGTCAGAATTCTTTTCCATGACTTTTCTTCCCACTATTTATGACTCAGTAATGAACCTTGGTTGAAGGAATGTAAATCAAGTGAGTGCTTTTTGCTAATGGAAGATAAGCAAAAACCAACAACTTAGTGTTTCTGGGTGACCATTAGAAACAATAATAGTGTGTACCAGTGCTATATTCTTTATATGGATTATCTGATTTGACCCTTGTAGCAGCACATTGATGCAGTTCTCTTTGTTATTTCCATTTTATAAATGAAAAAAACTAGAGCTTGAGGAGTTCAGTAAAGATGCAAGGCAGTTTGGCGCCACAACCCATCTTTTAACAATGATAATGAATTAAAGAGAAGTATCCCCCACAATAGAGGTAACCATCATGGTAGGTAAGTAAGAGGTTATTATTTTTTCATGAGAGTTTTTTTTTTTTTTAAAAAAGAACGTAGTGGAGTCACAAACCCTATAAAAATGGAGTTTATTTCTAAAGGAGTTCAGAAATAAAGGCTTTCTGAAAAGTGCAGCTCTTTATGTCTTTACTCAGCTTTGCAGGGCAATGGCAAACACCACAAATCCCAAGGACCACAGAAAGGATCCAACAACCTCTATGGTGGCCCAATTCCTGCTTGAAGGTCACTGTACGGTGGCAAGTGTGTAGCACACTGGTGTCTGTGTGCATCTTGGCTGCAGACATCCAGCTTGGTTTCCAATTAAAAGGTAATCAACTTGGTTAGTAATGGAGGGTAAGATGAGTGACATAAACATATACTAGCCGTTGATAGTTCAGAGCCCACCTTGACCTTGGAGAGCTGTTGGGAATAAGAGCAGGGCAGCTTTAAGATGTTGAAATGCACAAATCTTCATGGTGCCTTAGATTCTTCCTCCTCCTTGTACTGGGATTCCCTCACCCCCTGTGCATCTTTAGCACTATTTAGCTCCAGCCTTCCTTTTTCTTTCTGAATGCCATTGTTGAGTTTAGAAATCCAGTGTTACTCTGTCCAAGCATGCTTCCTCGCATCTTTTGGTCTTCTGCTCTTACTTTTCTCATAGCATCATTGTACTTAGACAAGGTGAGAACCTTGACTTTTTTCTGCTGTTAACATGGTTCCTCTAGGCCCCTCCCCTCGTCTATGCCACACTGGTAACTTTCCTCTATAAGTTTCCTTGGAAATGGCCTCAGAAAAGATATCTGGACCACAGCTTTCAATACGCCTAACACCCAGTTGCTCATCATTTTTATACTGAATAGAAACAAATTCACTTGTTTTTGTTCTCTTTTGTGTTTCCTTTGTGTCCTATTTACTTGTAAATCCAAACACATAGATTCTGTCCAATTTTTCTGAATCCTTGGGAAATATTCAAAGGGTTTTTACTGAGTAGAATGTTAGGTAAAATATAGGAAATGGGCTCAAGTAAAATGAAAACTACTTTCATATATTTACTCTGAACTTCAAACACAGCACATATTTTTGAGTGTCTACATCTGCATTTTGAGTGTATGCATGTGTTCATACACCAAGGGAATGTCAATGGCGAAGAAAAGGAGTTAGTGCTGTTACTCAAGGTAAAGAGTATTAGGTAAACAGCCAGGTCAAGACTCACCTGAGTTAATTAGGATACCTTACCAATGGGCATATAATTAGAGCCAAATGTCTGGCAACAAGAGCAAAAATAAAAATATTTCTTCTAAAAGGCAGCATTTACTTCAGAGTTTTTCCCTTTTCATTTTAAGGATTATGATGGCAGGTATGCCCATCATGGGGTTAGCAGAACTACACGAGTTGAACATCACAGAGGGTGGTACTGGAACAGGAGCTGAACACTCTGCAGAGACCTGCACTTGACTCATAAGCCTACATCTCCCATTCTCCCTCCCCACAGTTTCCCACATGTCTTTGATCCCCAAACCACTTCTCCTTTAGGTCCTTACTGAATGGTCTCTATGGAACTATCTTTCAGTGAGAGAATCTGTTGAAGCCCTCTCCAGGTGGCACACCTACATATCTGCTTAAATTCCTTAAAAGGACATCCTCCATGACCATCCAAAGAGTCCTTATCAAAAAATTGTTCCACATACCCAAAGCCAGGAAAAACATTTTCTTCCCAGCAAATCTTCCTGGAGACAATGAATGTTGTCATGATTTCAGTCTGCCCTTTGCCCTGTCTGCTAGGAAGTTCAAATTTCAGTTTTGCTCAAGTCCTTCTTATCATTGTTCTCCCTCCCTCCTATTTTATAGATGGCTTTTGTTACTCACCCTGACAGGATGATTTTATGTCTTCGTATTCTTAGGTTTTATTGGAAGCCTCTTATGAGCTTACAAATCTTTTTGAAAGTAGCTAGATGTTGTACAAATAAGTTCTTATTCCAAATCTTTTTTTTATTTTAAACTTACATGTAATGCTATATCTATTTCAATCTTGATTTAAACTCTTACCTCATCCTCTGAACAGCCCATACATACACCTCTGCTTATTATATAATAGCTGGTTCTGAAGTTAGGAAACTTTTCAGAGGGGAGAGTATCTCTCATTTATTTTTAATCCACCCATACATATTTTGTTGTGGTGGGCCACGGAGTAGGTAGTAACCAAGGAAAGGTGAAAATAATAAAGATGTTACTAAATATTTCGAATATGGTAATCTTTTAGCATTATACCAAAGACATTACATAGCTGCAGATTAGTTGCCGAGATTGAGAAAGCTCAACTTAAGGAAGCAAACTCCTTTTGAAATGAACCAGGCTTAGTTTTTCCATGTCTTATAAACAGTCAGCTTCATCCAAGGTTTATAATGCACCAAGCAAGATGAATTGGCTATTGGACTAATGTAGAAGCTCTGTGTAATGTCTTTGAACACCTTAATGTTGACACTAAAACCATAATTCACAATTTCAGGATATGCTTCTTGGGGAAAGAGAGGAGAGCAGGGCTAAACAACAATGCGAGAGTTCAAAAGGGTTGAAGATGCACTCCGGGTATTTGGATTGGCACTCTAGAGCTGGCGGATGCTTGCCACTGCTTATCTGACTTATCTAAACTGCTGACGTCAAAAGAATTAGGCTAGAAATCTTATGATTACAGCTTTTCTTGTGATCTTTTCTGGTATTTCCTGTTTCCTGTCAGGCCAAATATACTTCGAAAGAGGGTTATTTTACGGCATTTCACTGTTTCTGCCTAAGCTAGAGCCAGAAGTACAAGGAGCATGAAATAAAAATAATTAAGAACAACATCAGAAAGCTCTGCTCAGCCCTATTCCCCTCGCCCACTGGCATTTCTTTTAAAGCATCAAAAAAGTTTCAGCAAAGGTTCAGAGTAGGATCTGTTTTTTAATGGAACAAGAGCTATTGTTCAGAACAGAAGAAGCCTCTTCAATTGTATTTCTATCAGCTTATTTGGGTGGTAATAAGCAGGCAGGCTGTGAATGTTATGATGCAGACAGCCAAAAAAAAAAAAAACTTCTGGTATGAGGGAGAGAGAGTTCAGGAGCAAAAGGAAGAAAAATGATCATTAAGGGCCATAACACCTTCCGGGGCCACAAATACCTGTCATAATCAGGAAAGAAAAAAAGTGGTTGGGAATGGACTTGCCCTTATAAAATCTTGTCTAACTGTTGCGAGATCTTCAACTTGCTTTCTGAGCACAGGCCAGAAAGAACATGATCAGCACTATGTTTGCAAAGAGAAATTGACAGGTGAATCCTCAGTGGTTTATGAGCAAATGTACTTCAGACTCTCAAAGCCACTGTCTGGCCTGATCCACCCTCCTGAAACTCCACCTCTAGGCAACTACATAGAAAGAAGCAGAGCTATTGAAAGGGTCACAGTGACATTTCATTTAAGGAACCAGCACCTTCTCTATCTCTTTCACTCATATATAACTTCCTTTAACCTTACAGTCTTGGTTAAATTCTCACATCTGGCATTCTGTTCTGGTAAATGACTACTTTGTGTACAATGCAAACGATCTAGATGGAAAGATTCACAAAGAGAGAGTAGAACTTGCCCAGACAACTTATAATCTAATCCTGAAAACAAGAAAAAAGGAGAGCTTATAAACACACACACACACACATCACACATATATCACACATATATATTATATAGGTTGAGTATCTCCTATCTGAAATGCTTGGTTGGGATCAAAAGTTTTTCAGATTTCAGATTTTGAAAAATTTGCTACATAATGAGAGATTGTGCAGATGGGACCCAAGTCTAAACATGAAATTCATTTATTTTAATCTACACCTTATACAGATAGCCTGAAAGTAATTTCATACAATATTTTTAGTATGTGTGAGTTTTGACTGTATCTGTCACATGTGAGGTCAGGTGAAGAATTTTCTACATGTGGCCTCATGTTAGTGCTCAAAAGTTTTAGATTTGGGAACATTTTGAATTTTGCCTTTTCAGATTAGAGATGCTCAATTTGTACACACGTAATTCCTGTTCCTGTAGGGATGGACACCACATACTTATGTAAACCAATCAGAGATGTTAAGTATTTGGATGTGAAAAGGGCCAAAAATTAGACTTAGAGAGATGATCATGTAATGAAGCCTTTTCGCAGTTGAAGGATTTCAGGGTTTGACCACAATAGGCAGGGAGGATTAGGGACCTCACGTTGACCCTTGTGTGTTCAGTTACCAGCTTTTCAACCCTGAGTATGTCGTATGACCTCTGTGGAGTCTCAATTTTCTCATTTGAAAGAAATGCAGCGGTAAAACTAGATGGTCTCAAAGGCCCATTTCCATTGGAAAAAGCAAAGATATTTCTACTTTCCATTTAATTATTTCCAATAGTTTTACTAGAGTTAAGAAGTCTTGTCCATATGCAATCTGGTATCTCTAAGGTCTTGCACTCTATTTCCCCTCTGTTCTTTGCTTAAAATGCTGTACCAAGCTAAGTGACTCATTTCCATTCTCAATCGTTTCGTTTCTTGTGCTCCTCTGTCTTTGCATCTATGTTCATGCTAATTCATTCCCCAAGAAGATCACTTTCTCACATTTTGTTGAGATCTTCATCATCTTAAAGACCCAGCTGTAATGATCAGTTCAAAACCAAGCCTTCCTGGGCCACCCTAGAAAGGGTCAGTTAATCCTCATGAACTACCTATTACACTTGGTTTGCTTACAAGTCCATAGTTTTAGCTAACTTACCACATTATAAGCTACATTTAAAACTGGGTTCTTATCATACATTTTCTCATCCATTCTGTGGCACCTAACCTTGAAAGAATTGCTTGCTTTAATAAAAATGTCAACCTCAAAACAGAAAGAAACATGACTTGGCAAAGACTCAAACCTGTTCTCAGATTATGAGACATGAATTAATTTTATTTAGTCTCGAATTTGAAGATGAACATTCTTTAAATGGCAGCTCTGGATGGGAGAAATAAGAATAGAAATCATTCAGGACAGTACATCAAGCGGTGGAAGGCTTTGGCTTGATGATTTACACAGCATTCCTTGTTGTTTTCTGAATTGAAGGAAAAGTTCTTTTCATCATAAAATTCTCAACCTCTACTAAATGTAGCCACTGAATGCCAACCTTCAGGTTATATATTCATCACTATCTTTACTCTAAGTCCACCTTTTTACCAGCCTCTGTGCTAGAATGATCTTTCTTTCTTTTTTCAGTACAAGGGATTGAACCCAGAGGTACTAAATAACTGAGCCACATCTCCAGCCCTTTCATTTTTTTTATTTTGAGACAGGGTCTCACTAAGTGGCTTAGCTTTACTAAATTGCTGAGGCTGGCTTTGAACTTGCAATCCTCCTGCTTCAGCTCCCATCAGCTGCTGGGATTACAGGTGTGTGCCACTGCATCCAGCTAGAATGGGTTTTCTGATATGTGAATATTTATTTTGTCATTTTCCATTTAATTTACCTGACATTTTCTCATTGCTTAGAGAATGTACTCTTTAGAAAGGCAGATGAGTCCTTAACTACCTGGTTTCCAGCATTCTTTGCTTATCTCATCTGTAGTTTTTGCCTGATATACTCCATATGCCTCAATTTGCTATTCCCCACAATTTCTTGGATTTAGTCTGATTGTTTATACATCTTTTAATATCTTTCATCCCTTCTTAATTTGCAGAAATGTTATTCAACTTGAGTGATATCTCAAAAAATGACCTTCTTTCTGATCCTTTAATATCCACCATAAAGATAGAATTAGTCATTCCTTCATGAGTATGTACCTCTAGTATATCATAAATCATATCTATCTATCTATCATCCATCTATCCACTCACCATCCACTTAAATGTTTTTGAGTTATGAATTTTTATTGTCAAAGGAACCAAAGATGGTGCTTGGTACATGATAGTTACTAAACAAATTAAGTAGAATGAATTTTCTTGGTCCTTCTTCATATTCTTTGGGAGTGTTATTTCTACCATATTGTAAGACACATGCCATTGATATCATGGAGTTGCTTATGTATCTGTCTCTTCTAACTAACCACACCTACCTTTTTTCCTTCTTCTGCCCAGGATTATAATTCAATATGCTGGATAGACACACAAGAGGTAATTATTCAATTGAATAATTTGGAAAGAAACCAAAAACTTTGAATTTGAGTTCCATTTCCTGAATATCTTCAATAAATAATCAGTAATACAGATTTCAATTTCTTCTCATTTTGGAATAAATCCCAATGTGATTGACACTCATTGTGGAATACAAGAAACTAAATATTTGCATGTAATATTAAAACACTATTTTCAAATCTATGACCTCCTAGAATGTTCCTAATTATTTTTGCAGGATTTGAGACATTTTCAAAGCAAAATTTGTTTTAGTCCAATTTTGTCTATTCACATTTTACAATGCACTTATTACCAAATCAAGCAATAGGGTATTTTCATCCTAAACAGGGTAGGAAGAATTTGCTTTAGATTTTACAAATCTGGTGAATCCATAATTTCTTGATGTTATATACTAATTTAATTGACAAGGAAATAGTTCCTTTTCTTTTACTACAGAATTAGAAGCTTATTAACGAAAAGCAGTGGAAAGCTCAGAATTCAAAGGAGATGGATGTATCTAAATTTCCAGTGGGTTATAGAGACAGGAGGGGGAAGAGGCAGCAGATTCCCCTAATAGACCCTCTTGGAAGAGGCAGTAGTGATTTCTGTTACAATGCTAGACGAACATAATGATCCCGCTGCAATGCTGGAAGCCTGACTGGAGTTCACCCTCAGTTCCTCCAGCACTTTCCATCCCTAGGGGCCAGGGACCAGAGAAAGAAGGAGTAGAATTCTCAGAAATTTCCAGTTAGCTCATTCAAGCAGTGAAAATGCATGAGACCTGACCAGAGTACAATGCACTGTATAATTATGACCACAATTACAATTAGTTGCAGATAGAAAACCTCAGAAACCAACCAGAAAGGTATATATTGGTACACATCCTGTTTCCTGTATTACACTCATTCAGTTGAACTTTCCAGTGTCAAAGTCCTGAGACTTTGCTGAAATGTACATGTATATTTTTAAGAGAGAAAGTGAAGGAGGGAACAGAGAAGTCAGAACAATTGAGTTCAGCATATGCATAATAATAGAGCGCAAGCAAGTCCCAGTGAAGGTGCAACCCTCAGGCATAGGGTTAAGCACATAGTAGTGCAACCACAGGGTAATGCGGACAAAGTTTGTTGAGCGATATCTGTGTATCCATGTGCTGTTTCTTTTATTTATTTATTTATTTATTTTTCACTCTCCTGGACATATATTCCTGTTCTGTCCCACCAGAGGTATCTCCTGAGGCTGATCAAGAATGCTGTAGCAAGAAGGAGAAGAGAAAGAGGGAGCTGACAATCATCATTTGACCTTCAGAGTAACCGAATTCTGGTTTGTTTTGTGTGTGAGTTTATAGCAGAACAATAATCTTGAGAACTGCTCTTTATGGAAAGATAAATGGATTGTCTTCATTCTTTAATTACTTAATACACTAAAGATTTCTTTACCATACTGGGAGGGAGGCCTGTGGATTTGGTTCCACACAGAGATTTCCTTCTCCTGGGAGGAAAACTTCGAGGGTGCGGGGAAGACATGTTTAAACAGGAGAGGTGCAGAGGCCACTCCTGATGCTCTGGGGAGTTGGGGAAGGGGAGTCAAAGGCAGAGCCAATAGTAGAACATACCTGTGGTTCTGCCTCTCTGGTTGGCACCTTGCACGTGTAGGGCAGAAGCATTCAGATAGGTATATGGGGACTAAGGCACACATTCACCCAGTTGCCATCTTGGGGGGAACAAGGGGAAGGGAAAGAAGGAATTTAATCCAGAAAAGACTAACCACCATGTCATTAATTAAAAAATTTAAACCTTCTTATTCTCTGTTTGGATGGGTTCAAGAGCAAAATTTGATTGGTTGGAGAAGAGACATAGACTGTATTTTATGACACAATTGAGTATGGAAATTTGAAATCTCTTTTACAAATATTTTATTTTATTTACTTATTTATTTATTTTTATTTGTACTTCTGTTTATTATTGTTTCTTTTTAGTTACACACAACAATAGAATTCATTCTGACATAATTATAAAATCTTGGAAAATAATTAGTTCTAATTCAGTCCCCAGTACTTCCCTTCCCCTCCTTCCCACCTCCTTTTCTTTCCTCTATGCTACTGTCTTTCTGCTATTTACTTATAGCTTTTTTTTGTTAAATTAGTGTCTTGTAGGTGTAATGATGAGATGCACTGTTGCATATTCCTATACCTACATAGAAATGTTTCCGTCTTTCCCTCTCATACAAATATTTTAAACAGCAGCTGTTTCCTCCTCATTTCACTTCCTGCCCCCAGGCACTCTTTTCTGGGTTTTCCACCTATTTTTTTCTCTTCTCTTTCTTCTTTTTTTTTTTTTTTTCAAAAAACCAATTTTTATTGAGGTGTATTTTATGTATCATAAATTCTCCAGTTTCAAGAGTACAATTCAATGATTTTTAATAACTTTGCTGGGTAGTACGGCCATCACCTTAAGTCAGTTTTAGGATATTTCCACTTCTCTGACAAGATCCCTTAAGTTCATTTGCAATTAATTCCATTCCTACCCCCAACTCCTGGCAAGCACTAATTTACTTTCTGTCTCTATAAATTTGCCTTTTCTGGACATTTCATACAGATGGAACCATAGGATATATGGTCTCTTGGGTATGGCTTCTTTCACTTCCGGTAATGTTTTTAAGATTCGTTCATAATGTATCATAAGCCAGTAGTTAGTTTCTTTTTATTGTTGAATAGTGTTTCACCATATTGACAGACCACATTTTTGTTTTCCATATGCATATGTCCATGTAAGTGATGCTATTTAGATTGTTCCTAGTTTTTGCCTGTTGAGATATCTGTATCTGAATCACCTTCAACAAATTCTATCTACCTCCTTGAATGAGACCTTCTAGATATATACATCTTTAGGTTTTCTGGAGTGCCTGTTATTTATGTACGTGATTTATTTGAGATAATTGGGTGCCATCCCAAAGTATCTGGAGAGGGAAGCACAAAAGAGAATCTCACACATTAGCTTTAACTCCACAGGTTAAGGAACACACGAGGATTCAACTGTGAAAGTTCTGATCATTCCATTTCTGTGTTTCTCACTACCCTTGGCTATTCAATTTTCCTTTCAATAACTTGACTAAATATTTACATTCATGTGCTCTGCAACTCTCATCTTGATTTTTATTTTACAGTTTTCTGGATCTAGTACTTTTTAGTTTCTATTACCAAGTACATGAAACTGCTACTCAGTTTCTCTTGAAATTTGTTCTTCTATTCTCCAGGATTTTATTTTTCTTCAGTGAGCTTGGCCCCTTGGACTCAAGGCCATCCACAAGTCAATGCTGCTTTGTCAATCACGCCTCCTAATTGTATACAAGGCTAACTTTTAAATTTTATCTTGTCGTTAATGATAAGGATGTGATTTGCTAGCTCAAGTACTCCCTTAGCACTTGTGCAAGAGCTGATAAAGTGACCAAATGCTCAGGACAGGGGCTTGGTTTATAATCTATAACATATATTCCATGTGGGTTTTTTAAGTTCTTAAGGGTCTCTGATTAATTTTGTAATTTGAGGAAATTTAAGACAAAAGATAAAACTTCTCTTAGCATTTTAGACATTGATATCAATTCCAAAGAGAAATTCATGGAAAAGTAGAGAGAGATAAAAGGAAAAGAGGAAGGATAAAATTCATGTAGACATGATACAAGTACTGTGAGCTTTGCTTAAGTTTTTGATATGGTGAGATGTACCTACTATGCATTCATTGACAATCAAAGAGAGAAAAAAATCAGATGGTAGAAAAGAGCACACATTTCCAGTTGCTTCTCTGAGTTTTATAAAATCAGTGCTTCATTATCCAGTTAAACCAGCCTTATTGGAAAAAATAAAAAAAGAAAGAAAAGAAAAAAGAAGCAGCTTTCAGGCAAAGAGCAGAAGATGTGGAAATAACATCTTCCCCTTAGCTTCATCGCCTCAAAAGCTCATTTGTAGGGCCAAGTAAACACATCTCTTCTGCACTCTATTTTTGAAATTATGTTAGAGAGTACACAGGCTGTTGTCTGTAAAAGAAGCAACTTTAGAAACTTTGGTTCAGTTTATATAAAGCAGTCCAAGATGCATGAGCAGAGTAATTATTTTTAAAGTATATAAATGAATTCAAAGTTTGTAAGCATTTGCTCTAAAATTTTGTAATTATCAGTAAATTACAACTTCTTTATGTAGAGAGAACTGTCTCATATTAGTTTTGAGTTCTGAAATTCACTCTTGTGTATTCTTACATTTTAAAAGCCATCATGACTAATCCTGATCTTCTGCTAGAATACAAGTTTAAAAATGATTCCATTAAAAGAAAAAAAAAACCTAGGATTTATGCATCTTGAATAATCTGTCTCTAGGAAAAAAATGTTCATTCAGGCACTTAATGGCAACTTGTAAACGATTTTATTCCTTCTGATAATTTTCTAACACCACCCTCCACCCCCCACACATATCAAAATGTATTGAGTGGCTGACAAGTGAAAGACGTTAGGGTGAACACACACACAAAAAAGAATGTTCTCCAGACTCTCAAAGAGCAGGTAATGGTGGAGGGGAAGAAGCAAATGTACACTACTTGTAACAAAATAAAGTGATTTGCCTGTGAAATAAATACAAAAGAAGTTCTATGAGATTTCAGAAGAGGAAGACAGTCATTCTGATTATCCCCAGGGGATTAGCTCCAGAGCCTTATGCAGATACCAAATCCAGGGATGCTCAAGTCCTTTATATAAAGTGGTGCTGTATTTGTACATAACCTATTCACATCATCCAGATTGCTTATAATATCTGGTGCAGTGTGAGTGTTATGTAAATAGTTGATGTTTAGGAAATAATGACAAGAAAGATGTCTGTATAGATTAAGTACAAATGCATTTTTATATTATTATTATTATTTGATCCATAATTGACTGAGTCCATGAACGCAGAAGCCCTGGGTACTGAAGGCTAGTTGTATTTTTCTTCAGTCATCTTGAGAAGGCTTCATGAAAAGCCTTGCATGTGAGTGTGGGAATGGGAGAAATTGGGTACCTGGAGGGAAGTCATATTAAACATTGGGAACAAAAAGTAGAATGCAAAAAGGAAGCTGCAAGATGCTTGTCTTGTCTGGGTAGAATATAAGTGCTCAGAGGGCAACATTGACAAGTAAAGTGAGCTCCTTCCTCCTTTGAATGCACGAGGAAGGACTGTCGATTTTTTTTTTTTTTCTGCAGCTGGAAAATCATTGAAGAATTTGGAGAGGGGTGAGAAAACTCTGCCTTTTCTTTTTTAACATTGTTATGCTAAATCCCAGAGCAGAAAGAAGAGGGCTAGAGAAAATTCTGCCATTGGCAGCTACTGCAGAATTATAGACAAAATGACATGAGGTTTGAACAAGGGCCACGTAACTGAATAGATAAGAGGGTAAAGGTGAGAGAGAAGTTGATGAAAAAATAACACATAAAGCCCATAATTGTGTGTTATGCTTACCATTACTGAGAATGTAGCAGGGCTTGGGCTCTTTCTAGGCACTTTTTTTTTGGGGGGGGGCATTATCTCATTTAATTCTCATTACAACCTAATGTGAAGATGCTATTACAGTTATTCCCTTTTTATGGGAGAGAAACTAAGGCTCTGAGAGGTGAAGTAACTTGTCCAAGGTCACACAATTCAGTAATGGAGATGCAGGGTTTAAAAACCTTTAAATCTCAACACTTTAACTAAAATCTGGTACATTGAGCCTTTCTTATGGACTTAGAACCAATCAGAACTGGGAAGCTGGAGAAAATCACTTTGAACTTGGGTTTCTGTCATGCACAAAAACAAATCAAAGTGCAAGAAAAGGTTCAGTTCGCAGTGAAAGGATGTTTTCCAGTTTTGAATTAATTTTGCATTCCCATTTTAAGGATGGATTAAATGGCCAATGATTATTATCCAGTATAGCTACATACAAGCAGTTAGTTTTAGCAAAACCTTATGAATTCATGTCAGGTTATTTGCTGTTGAGACAAATTGATTTTTAAAGCAATTTGTTTTGCTTTGAATGAGATCATTAGGCACTGATGAGTATTTGAAAGTATATATGAAGTTTTACAAGTGTTCTTGAATTTTACTAGTTTTACAGTCAATATTTTGAGTGGACAGAGAGGCTTAAACTAATAAGTGCTTGTTTTCACACTGACTCTGTAGACTGAACTCTGATTCATAAATTCATAATTGTTCTCTGAGTCTGTTGATTCATCTCTGAGTTATGTTGTCTAGCACAATTCCTGGTATACATGAAGCAACTAATAAATGTTCCTTGAATTATAATGATCAGAGTGTTTAGTCTTTAACATATTAAATTCATATCATGTCTGATTATTGAAAAGTTTAAAATTATACATTAAATGCTAATATGAATTGGGGAGTTTAGGAACCAAAATTCTTTTGAAGAATTTTCTTGTCTGATGTTTGATATTTAGAGCTGGATATAAAGCAAATTTCTGATATTTGTATTCTCTATGAAATGTGAGTTTCAATGGCTATTGAGAAATGGGCTACAATTTTTTTCTTTTTCTTTTCTTTTTTTTGAGAGAGACAGTTGTGTTTTCTATATTTTTTTCTGGAACCAAAGGCTTTATTGAAATGGGAACAAGCCTAATAAATAAGTAAAATATAATTTAAAATTTAGACCAGAGATGCCAAAATGAAAGGTAAGTTCCATAGCTGCAGAGTTTGCAGTTATTTGGATTGAATTTTAAAATCAAATTATTTATTCAACTAAGAACAAGTCCTGCTAGGAGATGTCTAGTCTTAAGCTGCTAGCTGGCTAGAATCATAATTAGAATAATATTTGTGTTCACAGCATCTGAGAAACCACCTGTTGTTTCTCATCCTCTTCTCTCCCTGCTCCCTACCTCAGAGCAGGCTTTAACCCCTGTGCTAGAAGCTTAATTTCTGTTAATAGTAGATGAGGATTTTCCCCTGGGTCTTCCCAGCACTTGAAGCTTCTTTCTAACACTAAAATTCACAAGATAAGTAGAAAAATGCAAAGGAGGTACAATTCTTTAAATTCTTTTGTCTGCTACTATTATTTTTCTGGTTTGACTGAGGTTTGCATCATGAATTCTCATGCTTGCTCCATCAACATATAATCAATAAAGCTATGTCTTAAGTCTTAAGTATAAATTTAAATTACCTACCACATGCCCCAATCATGTGAGTTTTGGAGACCAGAGTTGGGCAACTGAGGTCCTGATCTGGTTCTGACACAGTTGAAATGTGTCAGCTTGGTCAAATTGCTTAGTCTCTGAGCTATTTACCTCAGTTCTAAAAATATAGGGGCTAACTAGTTAATCAGATGACCCTGAGAAAAGGGGGAAAAGATGTGAATAATTAAATAATATGGTACAATTCAATAAACTGAGTTGACATTCTGACCTCAAACATACCCATCCCCTCCAGAGTCCCTTTCTAGGGTTAACAGTGCTTTGGCCAGTGCCTGCCTTGGCCAAAGATGCCATAAGCCCCAACATGTGAAAGTGGCTAGTCCTTCTTCCTTGCTGTCTCCCATTCTCTTCTCCAGCCTATGGTTTGGAACAGCCACTGAAGTGTCTCTAGTGCATGCTGATCTGAAGATGGTGGGAGATGTCCACATGTCACCTTGCTCTCATCAGAGCACTAGAGACTCCTGTGCCTCCATCCAATTCAGTGTATTTCATCTTAAAAATCTCTCACAGATACTTATTTATATCCTTATTTTCCCATGAATTCTTTTTGCCCTCTCCATTTAAAATAAAACCTCAAAACATTTTTCTATTTCATTCGTAAAGAACAAAGTTCCAGTGTCATCTAAAAAATAAGAGTAAAAATAATGATGCCCTTCATGAAGGAAGAGAAAAACTGGAACTTTTAAGGTTACATTAGACTGGTAACACCATCTCTAGAGTCCTCTAAAGTGACTATTAGTTCTATTCAGAATTTCTGCAATTTCATGGTTTTTAAACATTTAAACCAATTCATCTGATACCACAAGCAATCAAAATATACACAGAGTTTATAATATTTAGTTTTCCTGTTTTCAGTTACTAGTGTAGCAAAAATGTTGTTGCCACACATGCAATGTATTAAGTACCTACTGGTAAAGATAGCCAAGAGGAGGGAACACACAGCTATTGGAGAAGGTGGGACCGGATGCTTGAACTGGATTTGGTAGTCTGAATACAACATTTTCAGTCAGTTGATCCAAAGAAGACATTTCAAGCACAGGACTTAGAGGTAGGGTGCCACTTGATGCACAGTGAGTTGCTTAATGATACTGTAACAGTATAAATTGTTTGAGGGCACTGAGGCAAGGGTGAGAACTGATGTGTGTGTGTGTGGGGGAATCATTTCTACCATAAATCTGTACACACAGGGGTAAACTGCTTAAGCCATCATTTCTAAAAATGGAGAAATGGCAGATTTTGTGTTCCTGAGGGTCCCTGCTGCCACTCCCTAGTGGTGAAAATGGCGAAGTTGAACAGCACCTGATGCTGGGCAAGGAAAGGGCTTTGGGAACCAGGTGAATGAGGAAGAGGAAGCAAGAGATAATTCTGAAAGCAAAGCAGCTCACCTCTGGGGCTCATCCTAAGGCCCTCTGTTCATAGGTGGATGATAAAGATTTTTTGCAGACACCAGAAATTGTGAGCCCTTCTCTCTCTGAGAATGAGAAGGCAAGGGAAGAAGAAGGGAGGGGGACCAGCATCCTTTAGGGAGGTACTGAGCTAGAGCCTGCTCCTTCCAGGCAGGGTGACCAGGACTGCAGCCTGGGGTGCCGCGATCTTTCCAAATGGCCACGGATGCATTTCCATTAAGACTCAACTACCTGTCCTATCAAAAGGCTAGAAAACCCATTTAAGCCATGAGAAGTTAAACTAGCTCTGTTTTCTCTCTGTAGTAGTGCGTCTTCAGGAGTCAGACACCTACTAACACAAGATAGAAAAATAACATACCTCCATCCCCACTGACACGCTAACATCTGTTGAATTCGGCAGTTTTACCAGAGGGTGCCATTTCAAATATGAATTTTAATCATTTAATTTAATAAAACAAACCGAGGAGAGTAACAGTTGAAGTGTCATAGTTGAATTTTCTGTCCAGGTGGCTTTTTCCACTTTGCTTGCCCTATACACAAGAAATATGGGATGGCTTCCGCATTACCTCATTTCTTCTGACCAAGACCCACTTCCCAGTGCTCCATCTCTTGAATGCCACATAAACCTCAGGATGATTGGTTTCCTTCTCTTTTCTAAGTACTTAAATACTCATTGTTTACTAGAGACCAACATTGGTTTGTTTTTAAAAAATTCCTTTCTTTGCTCAGACCATTACTTTTTTTATAATATTCTTTATAGATTATTAGGCAACTTAACCAAAAAAAAAGTTTCTGTCATAAGTTATTAAAAACAAAACCAGGAGAGTTTTAATTTCCTAGTCTCTTTCCATGAGAAAGAGAGAGGTAATTTTTGGTGTATCTTTTCTGTCCACCCCATCTCTCACCGCCAATGGCATGTCAGGATTCCACTGCATAGGGCCAGCCAGAACTCCAAATACATAAACACACACTCATATTCTTTCTTCTCAAGTGAAGCCACTACTTTACAAATATTTACCAACATATTCCACAAAGGGAGAGATCACCCTGGAATCACTTATAGCATGTGTAGTTTATGGAGCCCATTGGGGTCCTTCAGGGGGATCCTAGGCATCTTTGTGTCCTTGTGCTCACTGTTAGAAACAGCAAATTCTCTATGACAGTCCCAAATACAGCACATTCTTATGATATGACAAATCCTCTATGAATCATCATTTCCACATTTGTGGGTGAGTTGATTTTTCCTTTTATCAGTTTAGGGTTGTTTGTATTATTGCTGCTTGTCAAAGAGGAAACTGAGGCACGAGAGTTTACCAACTTGCCCAGGACATAGAAAGGGTGTAGGCCAAAGGCAGTCCTGGGAATATCATACATTCTATAGTTGTATAGTTAACAATTGGAAGATACATTTTACTTTATATGCAGAATTACAAAAAGCAACTCAAAGAGAATATATATATATATATATATATATATATATATATATATATATATTTGTTTTTGAAGGTAGCTCTAATATGTCAACAAGAAATGTTGGAGGCAGGATGGACCTTAAAAAGCATCCAGTTTCCACCCTCTCCTCTGGAGGTCTGAAACTCTGGAAACTCAGCTTGTTTAAGCCCACAGGGCAAGCCTTGAAGCAGGCTAAGCCCAAATCCCAGGTTTCTTATTTCCACCCCAATGCACCTCCTACCTTATCACTCTTAAATTTTTAGATGCTTTTCTACAACAGAGCCAACATTTGTAAGTCCCAGCCCTTGGACCCTAAACTGTACAGTTTCTCTTTCTTCCTTTTCCCACTTTTATGACTTGGGCTCTTCGAGTAATCAGATGTGGCCCTGCCACCTTGTTGCACCCCACAGTCAATTTACCTGGAAAGCTGTGGAGAGCATCTTCGTTTTCCAGAATGCCTCTCTGTTTGGTTGCCTGCAGTTCACTTTTGGATTTCCAAACCAGCTTGACCATCCTGATCATCTCTGGCAAGTCCCAGGGCAGCGGCCCCTGCTGGCACCCCGGCCGGCTGCCCAGGGAGGAGGGCAGCACACCTTCTGGGGCTGTCCACCTCCTGCCTAGCTCTGCCGAGTGGAAATACCGCTCTAGTACAGGCATTCTGCCCTGTGCCCCACAAGAGGCGGTAGGGCTGCCGCCGCCACCGTCGCCGCCGCTGCCGCCGCCGCTGCTGCTAGCAGAAGGGAAATTCTTCCTCTGCAGGGGTAGCCGAACCCCCGTGAGATCCTCTTCAGCCTTGGAAAGACAAGCCTCCTCCAGCCTGGCACAGCCTCCTGTCTCTCCGGTCCCCGCGCAAACGCTGGCGACGAGAGCGAGGCACTTCCCAAGGTTTCTCACTGGTGAGAAACTGTTACTGTACTCCTTCCTGAGAGATAGAATGCATTTTTTTTTTCCCTTTTCCCTTCTCTCTCAGGCACTGAGTTCACAGCACTTAATTAATCCCAGGCTACAGCTGGAACGACAGCGGGGGGAAGAAAAGCCATTGAGTTCTCTGCATTTGCTTTCCCTCCTCTTCCTCCTGATTTGTTTCCAATTTGCTTTTTGGTGCTTGTCAAAGTTTGTCAAACGTCTTAGCTCTGAAGGACTTCAGGCAAAGAAGGGAGGCTTTCTCTCTGCCAGACTCTCCGGGGTCCCCCAGAGGCCAGTTATCTTGAGGTGTCAGGTGAGGAGTCAACCACGGACTGCAGGAAGCCTAGAAGCTTCCAGGTCTCTGGTCCTGCAAACCCCCAGGAGCTCTCAGGAGAAAAAAAAAAAAAAAAGGAAGCTGAGCACCGCAGAACCAGTTCGCAGCAGCTTCTCTCCAAAGGCCAGGTGGGGGGACACACTGGGATGGAACTGGGCTGATCTTCCGATTGCAGATCAAACAAACACTCTCCCTCCTTCTCCGCACTCCTCCCCCTTCGCTGTCATTTGGTTCTCAGCAAACCTAACAGGGTTTTGGCTTATTAGTCAAATCCCTTTGTAACCTCAGCTGCCCTTCAGCTGGAAGGGAAATAACATCGAATCACATTCCAAAGCTGCGAAAGAAGTGAGTTAGAGAAGCGTCAAGGTCCCCGTGCATATGCATATTGTGGGTCTGTATTGTCTGGACCCACAACTTGGGATGGCTAAAAACCCACTTTCAAATGGAAGCAGTCACTTTCAAGGATATTCACAGGGGGTCTAAGCGGTCTTGAAAAGAAAGGGGAAATGTGTGGAAGATTCACTTTCTGGAGAGAGCGCACTGTGGGCTTAATATCTGGGCCACTGACTACTGTGTCCCCACATGAGAGCAGTTGAATTGAGGACAAACATGGGCCAGTTCTCTTGTTTCCTGAGGCTCGAAGATGAAGGCGCTCACCCTGGAAGCAGAACCAACACAGCAACAAGGGATGCCCCCCGTAGCTTATGTGAAAGGCCCTGGACATAAACGAAAGTGGGGGTGGTATTATGCTTGGCACTTTCCTCAGTAAATTGGGTTTGTGGGAACAATTTGAACTTGAGCATTCACATGGATAGCCCCTGTTTTCTTGGAGGACATTGTAACAACCCTATCTTCCTCTCCTCTCCACATCTCTGCAGTGCAAAGGGCTTTGTTTTGGTTGGCCCTTTATTTTGCTGATGTACAATCTGTTGCTCTTGCTCTACATTCCTTTTGGAGCTGGTTTGATCACACAATCATTTGATGTTTCTTTAGGGGAGCGTGGAGGAGACATGGGGGAGAGGAGAAAGAGCATCATAGAGTGTGTTTTGTTTTCATTGCTCCTACCTCATTTTTTAAAAAGCTTCTGTGATTTTGTTGTATTATTACATTATTTCTCCAAACTTATGGTTAACAAGTTGGATGTTCCACACTGGTAAGTGATTCTTCTCCTTCCTTCCTTCCTTCCTTCCTTCCTTCCTTCCTTCCTTCCTTCCTTCCTTCCTTTTTCTTTCTTTCTTTTCCCTCTGGGTGGAAGAGTATACCAGCAAACTTATTCTCTTTCCAAATACATGAAAAAGGAGCAAAACATTGAAAAAAATCAAAGACACTACTTTTCACAACTTTCATCATTAAAATATTGATCAAACAGCTCTTCCTAATACAACCAGATATTTATACCACCCACTGAGGGAATAATCAGTGATCACTTTATCAGGAAGTGGTGGCATTCTTTATTTCCCTGTTAGCAGATGAAAGGATTCCGCCTCAGTGTGACACATCCGTCACTTCAACCCTTCCAGTCCTATCTTCCCTCTCCATCAGACTGGAGGCACCAAGGCTTTTCAGAATTGAGAGACAATATTTTCTTTAATAAGCACATGTAGGCTGCTGCACTCTATTACCATATTTCCTGAATAATGTTTTAAACTCACTTCTTAGTCACAAACTTCCTTGACATAACAACTGAAGAGTTTCCTAAGTGTTTGACTATTTTTATTTTTGTTCAGTTATTTTGCAATAGCACTTAGCATCAGGATATCCTGACCCTTGGAACAAAGGGGTTAAGAACAAAGAAAACAAATATATGATATAATATATATCACATACGCCAATATTATGAACATGACTCTTCATTGTACAGTTCTTCAAGAGTGAAGTTTTATTTTTTAATCCAAGGATATAAATTTACACTGTATTCTTCATAATATTTTACATATTTCCTTGTAAAATGTGAAGTTATAAGATGTTGGACCATGGAGCATGAAGACATCCTATGGGAGATGAGTTAGGGCTAAGCAAACACTATTTCAAATTTTCATTCCTAAGGAAGAACCTACTTCACTTGAAGGTTTGAAAGTTAAAAATGTTTGCACAATTTAAAAAATTTCCCCCAATGTGGGATCATCTTCATCCCAGAGCAGAAGTGCAAAAATACCACAAGAAAGGTCGTTCTCATGGTATTTCTGGCTCACATAGAAACAGGAAGTACAGGAAATCTTGCGAGAAAGCTTGGCTCAGGAGATTTTGGCTCAACTGCAAGCTCAAAAGAGGGGCAAACTGATGGCTGGAACTTACTGGACTAAAATCTCTGTGTCACATTATTGCTCTGAAAGGTGGTTTTGTTACATTTTGCAGCTGGCATCTCTTAGGCTGTCATCCCTTTAGTCTTGCAGATAGTTACCTTAGAAGAACATGCCTATAAAGCTATAGTTTTTCCTCTGCTTGTGCCATGAGCATCATTCACTTTGATACTGTGTTAGCAGTCTGTGTCACAGGGTATGGGGCAACGGGTGGAGATACTCAGTGCTCAGAGGAGTCATGGGGCAAAGTCTCATCTACCTGACTTGTAAGAACTCTTAAAAATGTTAACATCTGTAATTCACGTGCTACAGTCAGAAAATTTTAGGACGGATTTTCAAAATAACCAAGTTTCTTTTTTTCAGTCATTGTGAGTCAACCTAACATCCCATTAAGAGGAAAATAGAGGAGTTCTCTTCTTGTGTGAAAGAAATGTACTGAGAACTATCAAAGACAAAACAGCTTGTTCCAATGGAAACCTAATTCTAGCAGAAAGATTTCATGCGTGGTTGCAGGTATAAAAGAGAAGAAATTGATAATGCTAAGACAAAAAGAAGAGTGTCCAAGGCATAGTTGATTTGGTCCCTGAATTATTTTGAAGAATCTTTAATGTTCTGATGGCTATGTAAAAATCTCAGACTGTGGGTGCTCCAGTCATTAGACAGATAAGCCTTTTTATGATCTTAAAAATAAAATATTAACAATATTAAGTATATCCAATCATTCTAGAGAATGAACCTTAAAAATGCAAACTTAGAAACTGATATTCATTGCCACCTTATTTTCTTTTTAGTCAATAAATTCTCATAAAACCTCATCTTAATTAAAATCTAATTCAATTATTTTGGAAGTATTTGCTCTTTTAGTCCTCATCTCTTTTCTATCTTTTGGGGAAAAATATCAAACTATTGATGGGACTGTCCTCTCCATCAATTCAGTTCAAATATGAGTGTGTAAACACACACACACACACACACACGTGCACGTGACCACCCTGTTTTCACAGACGCAATTCAAATGCAACTCAAAATGAACAGGGAAGGGAACACAGGTCTTTTAACTTTGTTTAATGTAGTCTAAGTAGAAGAAGCTCAAACAATTTACAGTGTCCTTCAGGAGAAATAGAAATGTAATAGCTTTGGCCTTAGCTAATCTCAAGGAACGGTGCCAGTGAGTAGGGAAAAGGACTGGGTCTGCAGACCAACCATACAAGGCAGTACATATTTCTGTTGTCATGTGGGAAAGGGGGAGAGTGGGTGGGGCAAGATGAGGAAAGATGAGATGGGGGAGGTAAAGGGGTTGAGCTGGCAGATTCATAGTTTGATTTCACAACAGGTATCTAAGCTATACCCAATCACTCTCTTATTCACTTTGCAAGTATGTACTGACTGTGAGGATAACAGCAGCAAGAAGCACTTCCTGTCTTGGTCCCTGGGTTTTTTTTTTCAGGTACCTGGACCTATATAGCTCTGTTGCCTAGATCCTGGCTTTCAGTGTGAATTACATCTGGTCTTCTTCCATTGTTGCTATTATTTTTTGTTTTTCTAAAGAGAGGAACCAGGGTTCCAGCTGGTGTCAGACCTCTACCCTGGCTCTTAGGTATCTTAATCTATGCTAAATTGACTGTTTCTGAGAGTTTTGCCAACTCAAGTGTTGAGATCAAGGTGGTAGGAAGACCTACTTGTCTTTCCTTGGTTCCTCCTTTCTAGTGAACATGGCCTCCTGTTCTTTTCCACATTGCACATAACTCTACAGTGTGTGACCCTGGCCACCTCTGACTGTAGCCTTTGCAGGATTCCAAAACATATCTTCTGATTGTGAAAGATCATAAGTGGTGGTAGAGGACACTTATTCATAATTTCATATTTGAGTGTGTCTACTTTTTATAAAACAGTTGCAACAATAAAATCTCTAAAATAACCCTACATGCCTACTGAGGTTTACAAAAACTGGGTTTCACTACCAAATTTTGCTTAAAACTTAGTGCCTTATCTACAAATGGATATAAGAGCAGAAATCACCTTATCCATTGCACTGGGATCTTATAAGAAGACCAAAATGTGAGCTATTTTAAAACCAAAATGTGCTACAAAATTTAATATTATTATTTTTAAACTATAAGATACCATACTTGACAATTTACCTAAACTCAAATTTTAGCCAGGGATCTATTGGAAATCTTAAAAGTCAAACCCACCCCTTGAAGTCAACATCCCTTTGGAAATTTGCCCTCCTCATGGAGATACAGGCATTGAGGAAATCAAAGATAGGGGTAGCGGGTAGAGGGTATTGGGGAGTGGTCCTTGGGGATAGGGAGTGAGGAATTTAAGAGTGGAAAAGCAGAATAAGGTGGACAAAATTGTTGACCTGTGAACGAGCATAGTTAGATAAAAGATAATGTACGTGTGAACTTACTAGAAATGGCTCACTAAGATAAATATTATTTATAAGTGCATTTTGGAGATGTAACATCTCATGAATTACATCTAGGTTGAAGTCTGCATGATCTTTACTGTGGGTTATTTGGTGCTCCAGTTAATACTGTATAGGTTTTGGCAATGGAGAATTGTGCTTCCGGAAGTCCACAATGATTAATGGGTGTGTCTGATGTTCCTGCTCTGTGTCCTATGCTCTGCTAGGGAGCATGTGTCTTCAGGCTGCCTGCTGGCCTCATTTCCCTAGATAAACTTAAAAGCCTCACATTATTTGTTGGGGTCTTTATTTCTCAAACATTTTTAGAATTTTGATTGCTTATCAATTTGTACATTTAAAAGAAGTATATTGTGCAAAACCAAATATAATGTATAACAAGGGACCCAAAGTCTGAAATATGTTTTTTTTTTCTTGTTTCTTTCTGTACAAGTGAGATGGCTGACTTCTGAAATTTCTCAGGAATTATGCTGGGCTCAGAAGACCCCAACGAATATGGAGGACAGACAATCCACAAAGGGTTGCTGGATGAGGTCTTTTCCTCTTAATATAATAAAAGTAAACAGGCCACTAATAAGATACAGAAAGATTATTGATGCAAACAACATAACAAAATGGAAGTGAAAAAATAATAAGGAATAAAGCCTTCTAACAGGACCTACATTTGCCCTTGGTATTCAACTTACCTTTGTGTGAAAGGATCTCAAAGTCATTTTGAAAGAAGGAAATTTCAACTGCTCCATGTGTATGGAGTATAATCCTGCTGCCTCTTCAAATGATTATTTTTTTCTCTTTTGGTTTTCTCTTATTACCTCCTGGGAGTTATGAATTTCATGAAATATCTATGCCAACAGGTGTCTCTCAGATGCTATTCTGTTTCTCAGATATTAATATGCAAAGAATAACCAGGTAATCCATTAAAATGCAAGATTCTAATTTGGCAGATCTGGGTAGGGACCTGAGACTTTTTAATAAAAAACTGAGACTTTGCATTTCTAACAAGTTCCCAGAGGATGACAAGGGTGTTGATCTGTGACTATATTATGAGTGACAGGCCTAGAGGTCTACCATGTGACAGCTATTTTCTGCTTGTTCTGTATTAGTCATTTATGAAAGAAAATGCAGCAGAAGACCCATTCTTTACAGATACACCTATTAGAATTGAGAACAATTATACTGGCTGGGGTCAAGCACTTTCAAAGGAAATAAACAATCAGAACTGCTATATAAGAACGAGGGCTGTATCAAGGAATATTCATGACATTGAACCACTGCTTGGCTTTTTAGTTTTATTTATTGTTTCCCTTATGGATTAACTTTAAAGATAAGATTGAATATTAAGTGTAAGCCACTGTGGTGAACATATATGATCACTCTTAAAGAACCTTATTACTAAGTTTTTGAAAGTCTGTTCTCATCAAATGTCAAACAAAACTTGGCCAATTTTGCCATCCCTTTTCAGCATTTTCTTGCATCCTGTCACCATTTCCAGAATGGCTGGAGTACAGGAAAGGCTCTGAGGCTTCAATCTTCATCATTGGGATACTCTCACCAAGACCAGCTTCTTCATTTAATTTATTATACATTATGCAAAGTGGTCTTTGGAGGAAGCCTGGTAATCTTTCCCACTGTAATATTCCAGGCATGAATGAATGGTGACCAGATGATTCCACAAAGAAATAAAGATGGGAAAAAGTCTTTCATGGCATTGTAGCCAGTGGCCAATGCTGCTGCTGACTCAGAGAAATGCACCACAATGCCATTTCTCATGTTTTGCCTTAGCAAAACACAGACATACAGAAAGCACAAAAGACAAAATAAACTCTACAACAGGCCACACTTTTTAACAGGTATCTCCTGGAAGTCATGCTGCCCCTCATGCAGTATTTGTGAGGTGCCAAGAGCCAGAGGCATGTGAAATCAGCTGGAAGACGAGGGTAATCAAGAGCATGAGGCTAGAACACCCCCACATTTATATGATTAAAAATTTGTACAGTTAACTAAACAAGAACACTTAGAATAAATGAAAGCATCTGTTGGTAATTGGAAACACAGTTTGTTATATTTTTTTCCCATTGTCTTTCTTGGTTCTCTCTAAGGCTAAATGCTTCGCTATGGTTACAAACACCTATATTCCTGTTATCCAGCGGAACAACTAAAAAAAAACAAGAAAGAGGAAGCTGGAAGATATTGTATTAACGATTAATATACATCATCTTATCATTTCAGATAATTTTAGAAATTGTCCTCTGTGGTGACAGGAGAACTGAGAGTGAAAATAAAGGGAAGGCCATTTAATACAGAGAATATACATCATGCTCTGCAAAGTGTGGTGTGGGGATTCCCAACAAATCATTTTTTGGTTTGATATATAATGTTGCTAGAAGAATAACAGCACTATACCCAAAGAAAGAATGCATAGCACATTGGAATACTTTACAGCATTGATGTGTGTATAATACCTTTGCATCAAAAGATTCTCTACGAATTTCCTTTTGGTAATTTTCTTTTTCACCGCCCCCCCCTTCCCTAGTCAAAATCAAGTGATATTTTGTTCCTTCTGTTCTGTAAATTACCTAAAAAGATTGTGCATCTTTCTGTCTCTAGGATATGGAAACCAACTGGTTCTGTTCTATTTTCTTATTTGAATCTCTGGGTCTTTCTTTGTCTTCCATGTCCCCTTCTTGAATCTATCCTGTGGTCTGCTGGTAAGACTTCTTGCACACCTTGTTCTCTGATATATCTTTGCATTTGACATTGACATTCTCTCACCCACTTAAATGCAAAGTGAAATCTACTGACCTTTGGCTTGCATACATTCTGTATCTTGCTGCTCTTTATGTTTGTATGTCTAAATTAGAGTATCAGGGCTCAACTTCAGAAGTACATCCACAGACTTTTAATCAATGCCTCTTTAATACTGTTACTACTACCCCGACCTTGCCTTCAAACTTTGAGGAGTTGGTTGATTGAACTGTCATTAAGATATTCAACTCTTATTAACCATTAAAGAAACTTCAGTTAAGTCCTGTTTGTCTTTAAATATTGTTGTATTGTGGACTGGACATAACAAAATCATGTCATTTTCAAATATGTAACACATGAAATGTGATGGCAACTACTAAGATTAATTTAACATAAAGAAAATTATTATTTACAAAAACAGTCCCTTTTGTGGGGCATTCAACTTTCAAAAATAGGCTCCCATTCACCAAGTCACTCGAATTTATGTCAAACACACACCCAACATGCCAGATGCACTCAGATACTATGAATGGCAGTGGAATAATGGCCTCTGAAGATGTCCACATCCTAGGACCTTGGAACCTTTAAAGATGTTGGGTTACACAGCAAAGGGAAATTCAAGTAGCTGAAGAAATTGAGGGATTGTTATCAGCTGGTATTCCACTAGGGAGAATGCCTGGATTATCTGAATGGGCCCAGTGTAACCCTGAGAGGTCTTTGTATGAAAGAGAAAGGTAGGAGAATCAGTGGCAGAGGGGTGTGCTATGAGAAGGACTCGGCTTGCTGGCTTTGAAGATAGCAATGTGCCCACAGCCAGCAACAATGGATCCTCCAAAAGATGGAAAAGATGAGAAAATGCAGTTTCCCTTTGAGTTACCAGAAAGAAACACAAAACTGGGGGAACCTTGATTTTGGTCCAGTGGGATCCATTTCAGTTCTTTAGCCTTTAGAACTATAACATAATAAATCTGAGTTCTTTTAAGTTATTTTAAGTTTATGGCAATTTGTTGTAATAACAACAAAAAATGAATATATTATGTTTTTGCTAGGAGTGTCTCCCTTGTTGGGACATCTTTTTCCATTTGTTAAACCCAGATAAAGTCTCATTTGGTTCCCTGCCTCAAAAATAATCTTCTGTTTAAATTAAGCAGTACATCTTATCCATTTTATTTATCGGCAATGCAACTTTATTTCTACCAGTATTTTCCCCTGGTGCTCTGGCCTGTCTTTTAATGTAGACTTTCGAAGTTACTTTGTAACTTGAATTATAGTGATGTACCCTTTATTCATTCATTAGCTACCTATTATTGAGCCTGCTCCATACCAAGTGTTCAATATATAAAATACTTGATTCTTGACCTGGAAATTGTTTACAATTTTAGTCGAGAGACAGACATAAGCACAACTAATTATAAAGTACAGTGAATTGTAGTGTTATACTATAAAGGTGGATATAATAAGTCTCGATTAGTGTTTGCTATTATAATGATGATAATTAACTTTTTTCATTAAATGTTTCTCCATAGCATGAAACTAAGACAATGCCTTAGAAATTGCTACTTGAGCTTTTAAAAATTATGTGCAATGTACTATGACATCAAATCTGTACATAGCCAGGAAAATATATTTTTACTGATTTTTTTATTTAATAGAATTTTTAAATGTTTAATGATTTAAAAACTTCTAAAGTATTCTTACTTTTTTTCTTAGGTGAGTTGATATTATTTTCCTAGCCAACTGTCGGCTTAAGAAAAGTTCTTTTCCCAACAGAGCAAAGAAAGAGGAATCAACACTGCTTGTGTTTTAAGGGAGTTTAGAGATACATGATTTCTATAAGAACATGCCTTGGTCAGCTTGGGTTGCAATATTAAAATACCATTGGCTGAATGGTTTAAAAACATAAATTAATTGTTCATAATTCTGGAGGCTAGACAAAGGTCAGGGTACCAAAGGTCAGGGTCAGGTTTTGGTGAGGCTTCCTCGCTTGCCTTTCTGCTGTTCCCTCACATGCCAGAGAAAGAGAGGAAGCAAGTTCTCTGGTGACTCTTCTGACAAGGGTGCTAATTACTTCTTGAAGGTCCCATCTCCAGTACCATTGCATTGGATTAAGTTTTAAACATATGAATTTTGGGGGGACACAAGCATTTGGTTGGTAGCATATATTGTTTTCTAATTCTGTCAATAGTAAAGCATGATCTGGACAGCAAAGCTTTGGGTTCCCACAGACCTGAGTGCAGACACTACCTCTGTATGCTTATTTACCAGACACAGTGCTAAGCTTTTCAACTATACAAAATTTCTCATTTAATCCTTACAAGAATTTGAAAGAGGTAGATACAACATGAAAGTAACTTGCTGGAGATTCAGATCCTATGAAGCTTCCAAGGGTGATAATAACCTTTTAATACTATGCTATACTGTGTGTGGTTGCAATAGTGTATAAAACAATAGGAACCATGCTTAATTTATAGCTTAACTGTATCTGGTTGTATCATTAAACTAAAAAGTGAGATGGGATATAAAAGAAAGAATAATGGTGACACCCCAGCATCTTTTTCTAAAGCTGTTATGGCTTGGATATGAGGTGTCCCTTCAAAGCTCCTGTGTTAATACAGGAATGCTCAGAGGTGAGATCACTGAATTGTGTGAGATGTAACATAAACAATACCCCCTGGTTTGAATGGACTGACTGTGTAGTAACTGCACGCAGGTGGGATGTAGCTGGAGGATTTGAGTCACTGGGGGTGTGACCTGGAAAGGTTCACCTCCCTTTGGCCCCACACCCTTTTCTCCCTCTTTTTTGCTTTCTGGCCACCATGAGCTGAGCATTGCTTTCCATCACACCCTTCCACCATGATGTTCTGCCTCACCTTGGGCCCAGAACAATGGACTTGCCTGACTAGAGACTAAACCTCTGGAACAATGAGCCAAAACAAACCTTTACTTCTTAGAGTTGTTCTCATTGGGTATTCTGGTCACAGCATCGCAAAGCTGACTAACATAGGTATTCTTCATGGCAGGATTACCTTGTGTTCCTCAAGTCAAAATCACACCTTCATTGTCACTATGGTCATGAATGTTACCATCAGGGTGGACTTCAGAACCTTGCCAGAGCCCTCATCAAAGAAAGTGCTGAAGGAAGTCTTCCTCTCTCAGCATGACCAAAGAGAAATAATATGTTATGCATGGACATTTAAAAAAATTAAATGAATGTATCTGGTCTCCGTTCAGTAATGGAGTGGTTTCTTCAAATCAAACCCTACATTATCTATGACTTTATTCCTTAGGAGACACAAACTTGATTGACCCATACCATCGCTGTGATTGCCATTGCTGCACACTGTAACTACTGGGGTTAGTGATGGAAGACCATCAGAGTTGTTTTTATGTTATGTAAATAAAATTGCAGCAGCAACTTTGCTGCCTCTGACCTTAATTCCTGGGTCTGAAGAACCAAAGAATGATGACGTGGAATTGGTGAATGGCATCCACAGACTTTCCCAAGATATAGAACAGATATTTTCCTTTTGGAGCCATTGAGTAAGGCAGCTTATAATATCTCAGTGCCAGCTGCATCTGTGTTTTCTAAACAGCTTGACCAGAAATGGAAAGAAAAAGAGCCTTAAATGTTTCCAAGTGTTAAGGAAATGACTTGGTTCACTTTTTGCATGGACAACATTACTTGTGGGGAATTTGGATCTGGCCCCCAGCTGATGTCTGTCCTGGGGTAGAAGATGCATAGACGAAGCTGAAGACAGTCATGTGTCCAGTGGAACAGATGTGTTTGCTGCCTCAGTTACTTTCTTTGGTTTTACAGGGTAAATCTGATTACTAAGGAACTTATATTTACAGACTTTTTTACTGGGCAAGTATAAATCTATAAAGTCGCCATCACTTTTATGATACTCCTTCCTTTTAAAGGTGTTGCAGAATGATCGAAGGGCTTGACTCTTTAAGTGATATGCCTAATGGAAGGAAAAAATAAATCCTGGGGCAAATCGATCTGACATTCAAAAGCTTCAACAACTTTTTGAATTCTTTCTTCCTGTCCCCAATAATAATTTACTAATACACTCATTTATCACTTGAGTTAATAGTAAAAACTCTAAATTTTCACCTAACTCAATCTAATTAAGCCTAATTATTTCATTTGTTGCTCTATACATACTAAACACAATTTATGCTTTGTTTTATTTAGCATTTGATTATATTCTGTACGTTCTGTATTTCATCTTTATGATATTAGATTTTATGAGTTCAGGTATTTGTTTCTTTGATATCTTCCTTATAGCACCCCCTAAAGTAGTCTAGATTACAGTGTATGCTGAATTAGCACAGAGAGCTCTGTGTGGGATAGCCACAGCATTTTTGGGAAACCTCAGAAGGGTTACTTGGTGTTGCAAAATCCAGACTCCTTTTGACCTAAACCATATTTTGGTTTTCTTGAAATTATTGAAGGGTTAGAACTTTTCCCCATTAACATGGTTGGTAAAGTCACGTTTTCCCCCAAGAGCACAACGTGCAAATAAAAGAGATTGGTATGAAAATCTACTTGGGGTTTTACCCCTTTGGTTCATCATTCTTATTTCTAACCTCTTGGTCAAACATGCCACTTCCACCTATTTTCCTCAACCTGGCATTTCTTGGGGGCTTTTGGGAAAAGTATTCAGAAACAAAAGAAAATGTACCAAAACAAGACTGCTTTTACTCTCCAGTAGAAAAAGGCGGTTGAATAAAAGAGTTTTGGGGGCAATTAAGTGGATTAAATGAGAGCACAAGTGGGAAGCACACAGGACAAGGCCAGGCACTAAGTAGGTATTCAATAAAATCCAGCTATTATGGTCTCTTCCAAGTTACCTGTCTCTTCTCTATGGAGTTGGTATCAATGGCCCCTTCAGCCCTATATGCCACTAGTAGAACCAGCAGGTGTGGGATGAAGGTGACATATGAAAGGGAAAAGATAGGAGAGATGAATGTAAGAAAAAATAAAGAGTGTATGTTTGTTACAAAGTGGTCAAGGAGCTAAACGAAAGACAAGATAAAGATTAAAAGAAAATAAAGAGAAAGGAAGAGTACAGATTTCCACTAACAATGATCTGGAAGTTTATCCCAAGACATGGAGGAGATAGGCTGCTGGCTCCTTGGCCTCCATATTGGTCTACTGCTGTCTCTTTACCTCATATTCTAACTTTTTATTTATTTATTATTTATTGGTACTAGGATTGAACTCAGGGGCACTCAACCACTGAGCCACATCCCCAGCCCCATTTTGTATTTTATTAGAGACAGGGTCTCACTGAGTTGCTTAGCCCCTTGCCATTGCTGAGGCTGGCTTTGAACTCACGATTCTCCTGTCTCAGCCTCCCAAGCCACTGGGATTACAGGTGTGCGCCATGACGCCCATCTTTCATGTTCTAACTTTTATCACGTGTTACAGGTCATCTGGAAGGCCCTCCAGATCCAATTTTACAAACTATAGTCTGAAATTATTATTTTCATTTCTATAGTGTGATCTAAATAGCCACTAACTGTGAAAATTGATTTAGTTTCTCCCTAAAACTCTGTAAATCCGTTGTAACATGCTATAACAACATTTTTTAGAAATGCTATTTTTTTTTCTAGCTCTCCTTCCAAGGATGCAGTTAGTGAATTATCAAGGGCTTTCTTGGTGAGGCATTGTCATCTATAAGCTGGCCTCTTAAGGACATTGCAAGAAGCCTGGTCCTGGCTGGTAAACAAAGCACTTTGGAAACTCCTTACCTTTTCAGGCCTTAAGAACATTATTTAGGGCATTAAAGTAGCAATTTTCTAAATGATGTGCTTGTGGCCTGAAAAAAGTAATGCAACTCCAGAAAGCCTCCCCCCCCCCCCCAGGGGGTGGCCATGGAATGACTGCTATAATGAGAGAACTCAGAAGTTTCCTTTAAGAGTGTTAGTTGATTTGGGCACGGGGAGAAATTGTAGAAGCTGACAGTGTCAAAGAAAAGCAAGAAATGATTTTCTTTTTTGTTAGGAGAAGGATTGAAAATGAAAGGTGCTCTGTCCAAGGGGCAGAGGAAGCCAGTGTTTCTGTTATGGAAGAGATCATAATGGCTGGATTTTTTCTGAACTGTCATTTCTCAGCCCTTCTGATGAAGAGTGGAGAAAGAGTGTTGGTGAGGTTAGTGTGGGTGTGGACTGGGGGACAATCAGGAGATCTGGCGGTCTCTATTACATCAAGGATTCAGATAGAATTGATCCTAGGGCTCCTAGGACTCTGCCAGGTCTCAAAGGTAAGATTCCAGTTTAGGGGGTCCTAGGAAGTCCCTGAGCTTGTCAAAGTGGCAGTGTCCTGCTTTGTGGACAATGTCTTGGATCTTTTGCACTAAGAGAAGAGTCTGAGCCAAGTGTGATGTTACTAGTTTAACTGCCAACCAGAGCAGGTTATTCATCAGGTATAGCAGGTGCCTGTTCACTGCATGAATGACCATGTACCTCGAATAGCCTCACATGAATCCGAAAAACAAACCCATGATCCGAGGAACAAACAAGAGTCTCAGAAAGCAGTGACCTGATGGAAACTTGGCCAGCATGGAACTGCACTAATAAGTAGCTATCTGGGGGGAAAAAAAGGCTTCAGACTCCCCTGGCACAGGAGTAAGATGAAAGAGTGGGAAAGACCCTAATGAATGAACTAGGTTACTATTCTGAAAGATGAAGATGGGCAGAGTGACAGGGACTCCATAAGCAAAGGAGAGGGTGGCATGAAATGAGATTTCAGTCCAGACAATGTTGGGCTGTGGAGACTAGAAAATGTTTTTGGATGTCCTTCCTGTGTGATGACAAGCCATTAGAAGGTTTCAGAAGAAGAGTGACATAATTTAATATAGTTTTCACAAGACCACACTGGTAGCTCTGTGGAGAAGGGATTGTATATGAGCAAGAGTTGAAACAGAAATTAACCAAGAGGCTAATAAAATTCAAGAAAGAATGACGGCTTAGTTAGAGCAGTAGCAGTGAAACCAATGGAAAAATAAACAGTTTCAGAAAATATTCTGGAGGTGGGGTTTCTAGATGGTATCCATGGATTGGTGGGTGAAGAACAGAGAGCTGCTGGGGTCTAATGTTATTTGTGGGGATGGTAAGAAATATATTCAGATATATTTAATAAAAGAGTTGGTTGGATAATGTAAGTTTGGGATGACTTTTAGATACCAAGTAGATATCAGGTAGGGAGTCTGAGTATGGAGTATAGAGGAAAAGTCAGTCCTTATATAATTATTTGGAAAGTTTTTAAATAAAAGCAAATAAACATCAAGCTAGTTCAGTCCGGACTCAGCAACTCCAAATCAATTCTTAGAGAATTAGGCATGAAGCATGAAGGATAAAGAATGGGAAAGAGCTATACCTCTACTCTTAGAAACTATTTCTAAAGGGGAGGCAGGTTAAAAATCATACTGTTGATAAAATGTGGTAAGTGGAGATAAATGTGGTGATATAGGACATATAAAGAAAGCTTCACTAACTAGTTATGCCTGGAATTGTCAGGGACTGTAGAGACAAGAGGTGACCTGAAAGTCATTGGATAGGAACAGTTTTCTTGTAACTCCCTTCCTCTTAGTATGGGTGCTTACTTAGAGATCGTAGTGAGCAGATGGGGTTGGTTGCAGAAGTGTTAAATGGACAAAAAGTAATTTTTCAGCCTTTAGAGGCCCTGTTCTTAAGCAAGGCAACAGTAACCCTGGGACTCAGCAGTTTGCTATGTGAAGAGTGGTTTGCTTGTGATCAGTAGTCTCCTGCCTTAGGGACATGGAATGATGATAAGGAATCAAGGCCCGGGAGAATCTTCCTTCAGTATATTTAAAGGTTATATTACTATCTATTTCAATATATTAGGTGGTTTAATTTATTCATCTACAAGTATTTAAAACATAAATATGTATATGCATGCATGTGTCTAAGTAAAATATTAAAATATTTAGCTGTGATAAGATTATATAGGTCATCAAAAATGTTCAATTCTTTGTTTGAACTTTAATTCTATCAACTCAGCTAGACAGTGAAGCAAGAGAGTAGAACAGGACTCTCCAGAAATCATTCCTCCTTCCACTGTAGAAACATCAATTTGAACAGCTATCCACATGCAAAAATACCTTCTTAAGAGCTCAAGAAATCAGGTGAGAGACCCCAATGCCTGGTCAAAGCACAATAATAGGAAATGATGCATTGAGGAGGGTGATTATAAAACTCATTGAAATAATATTGTTACTCTTTGTTGAACAGACACTCCAATTAATTGTGGTTAATAAAAAAAGAAAAAGGAACAAAACCATATTCGGTGGTGCCTGAATATCACAGGGTCAACTCTAATATATCATCAACTTGGTGGCTACGACTTTTCTTTCTCTTCTTCACTTCTTAGTTGAACTACTAAGTTGTCAACCATTCAATTCCTTTATTACTTATTCTAACTATTTGTAAAATTAAAAATACTTTTTTCAGGGAATTAATTTCATACTTATTTGAAACAATGGAATTCTTACAAAGCACCTGTAATTTACCAGAAGAGAATTAGTTAAATGTCCTTTCCTTGAATCACTTTACTTGTTGAACCATTTATTCCAAAGCAAAATCATCTATTAACCTCAGAAGCAGGTCAGTTTTAATAAAGTGCTGTGCATTTCTCTAGTGTTTACTTTCAGGATTATATTTTAAAGATTCCACTTCTTTGTATACCTATTGATTCCTTTGAATTGTATAAAAGCAGAAATTGTGTTTTTATGAAAGTGGAGACTGAGCTGGGTGGATGGCTTTGAGAGGTGGGGAGAAAGAAAGCCAGGCACACACTGCCAGGAGTTAGGGATACTGGGTCAGAAAAAAGTGAACCCATAGGTCAAGCCCATATTCAGAGGATTAATGATGCAGTATCACCAAAAATTTTTAAGTAAGAATTTGGCTTTTGAGATATATACCTTCAACTAAATATCTTAAGAAACATTGGAACCTTGTGAGACTTCTTTATGGTGATTTATGAGTTCATATTTTGGGGGGATAAAAATCATACATCATTTTTATTGTTAAATCATAAAGAGGTAACAAAAATCAAAGCAAAAATTACAGGGTAAGGCTTAACAAAACAACGAGGAGCATCAAAGGAAGCGAAAATTGCCCTGTATTAGGCACAAGGCAACATGAATTAATGAACAAGGGAAGGGTGAAGATAGAACAGTGAGCATATGCTGAAGATACTAGGGGAGAGGGTCTGGTGAAATTTTGATATTAGGCAAGCACCTAGGTAAAGAATAATGGGATAAGATTTCTAAACCCCACTATGGGCTTAAGAGTCATCATCACCAGGGCTGGGGATGTGGCTCAAGCAGTAACGTGCTCACCTGGCATGCCTGGGGTGCCGGGTTCGATCCTCAGCATCACATAAAAATAAAATAAAAATGTTGTGTCCACTGAAAACTGAAAAATAAATATTAAAAAAATTCTCTCTCTCTTTAAAAAAAAGTCATCATCACCATTGGTGCTGTCTCTGTCATTCTCTCCTTCCTCTGCCTCTTTTTCATGATCCTTGATCAAAGCCAGCTGGTCATCCCCTCTGTCTTCATTATCATCATCATCCAGTAGGTCCTCTTCCTCAGCAGAGGCATCTGCACCCCACGCAGACTCCATCTTCACATTAATTTCATCTTTCTTCAGGGAACTGCTGCTCTGCTCCTCCTCTAACTTATCATTCTTCATCTCTACTGCTTGTTTGCTCTGCTCCTTTTCAATTTTTTTCCAGGTTTTCCAGAAAATAGTTGGGTCAGCTCCTTCATAATGGCCTGAAGGTTATCTCCTTTCAACTTTCCAGACTTGGAAGAGGATCTCCGTTGTCCACTCTAAGAATTGAAGCCACTTTTGCCCCTTCTGGAGGTGTTCCTGATACATGCTGGCGTTTAGAGGGCACTACAGCCTTAGCAATAGGAGGAGGAGGAGGAGGAGGAACTCGTGCTAGGTGACTGTACATCCTGTCGTAATAATCACGTTGAAAGTCATAGTCCAGGTCAGAAGAGGAGCTGAGTAGAGGGCACAGAGAAGAATGTTCTGATATTGATCTGTTCATCTCCACTGCAGATTGGTTCACACCTGCTTTTCCTCTGTTCACTTTGGGCTCTGCAGCCAGATTGATATCTAAAACGTGGCCAGCAATCATTCTGCCATCCTCTCCTGCTACAGCAGCCCGGTCATTTCTCTCATTAACATACTGGTCAAAGGCAAAGTCTTGATGGATGCAACAACCCACAATTTTGCCATACTTGGAGAAGATTGCTTCCACATCAGACTTCTTGATCACCAAAGCGTTGAGATTCCCAATGAATACACGGGAGTTCATGCAGCATGGATCTATCTTGTTGGTAACATTGCTAGCATCGTGTTTGATAAGGTTCCTCATAAAGGTGGAAAGAATGTAGCTGAAGATCAAAAAAGTCTCACTCAAGCAAAGTTCCACTAACTTATATATTTCAAGTGATTTGTAACTAGGAGTGCAGAGGGAGAAGAGATTCGATTCTGAATCTCCTACACTGAGATTCTATGTGAAGATGCCCACCATGGCTGCAACCACTTAGCATTTGACCACAAAATGGCCAAGTTCATATTTTTTTATTTGAATTGCTTGTGATGCATGTTATTTTAATTGTTCAGAGTGTTTCAAGATTCTCCTTAGACTTCGAATGTCATGATGGCTCTGACACAGGCTGAATGTTAGTCTTCTTTTTCTGGACTGCACTGGGTTTAAGATAGTTTGCAATGTTGAAGAGTTGATCTCATTTCTAGTCAGGTTAATCATAATGTCCAGGTGTTAAAACAAGTGGATGATATTTATATTTTTAGCCAAGATCACCCAGGGGAAGGGTAACTCAACCCCCAGGGCCCTCAGGAAAAGTCAAATCAAAAAGGAAAATCAGTTTGTCTTTCAAGTTAAATTTTGTCTGGCTCTCATTTATAGGCTGCCCAAGGCCAGACAGGTCTCTGAGCACGGGTGGGGAGGTGTCTCCTGATTTATGTTGAATTCAGTAACCTGCAGCCTGGGACTGAATACATTCTGTTTCATTATTCTGCCCTGTCAGTCATACTGAAATGAGATTTAAATGATTTGTTCCATGTTGCATGAAAAGCTAGACATAAAAGTCAGGAAAAAAACTATGACTTTTTAAAGCCCAAATTAGTATTTAATACTGTTGAAATTTTCCCTGAGCTATCTTATTCACTGCCATCGTAGTCTCTGATTTCCTAGGGCCATGAAACTAATGTTTGTAATGTTGAAATAGAACACATTTGGCCAACAGTGCTTGAGGTAAGAATACCTAGGAGTGTGTGTGTTTGTGTGTTTCCAGAAAATGTGTTAATGTTCTTCTTGACTATAGGTAGGTTAAAATTTTAACGGTGAAATGTAAAGTTGCTGACTCCTTCTGAAGCCAACCAAGAGTACATTTACCATATAACCAGAGATACTTGGGTACTTAATTGTATGCAGCACCTTCCTTTGGTATAACTTTGATTGCCCAATTCAAAAAGTTACATAAGATAGAAAAAAGCCCATCAAATCCAAAGGTTAACATTTATGTGCTTAAGTTACTGATAAAGAACTTAATTTTATCATAAGGTGATTTTACTAGTGATTTTTTTCCCACCAGTATTTCCTATTTAAGACACTGCACCTGAAAAAAGAATATTTGGGTGAAATTAGTTTTGTATGTGAAATGTGTAAAATACTTCTGTTTCAATAACTTTATGATGAGTATAAAAATCTATGCTCAGGGACTCTTTTGTATGTTTCGTACTATTTGCTCCTATGCTAAGTGGCTCCAGGCTGCTATGGTTTTCAGTTTGATGCCAGCATTTGGCAGGTTTTCAGGTCACTTTTACTGTTTTCAAGGCAACGGGTTGTAGCAACCAGTTCCTACCTTCAACTGGATTGCTTTGAATCTTGTAGAGTCTGTGTAAGTAGACAGCCGGTTGGTTAACTATATCTTTGAAGTGCATTGTTCTTGTAAATAAGTAGGCTTAGAGTTAGCTGTTTCTCAGCTACTAGATCTAATTTAGAAATTATACTAGCTATATCTAGAAGAGTTTCTCTCAGAATACTCAGATGAGGACTGGAGTTACTTTGTCCCCCAGCCCCTTTAGAAGTCTTTTAGTTTACTTCTGGCTCTCTGTTCTGTTCCAGAGATTGAACCCCCACAAAGCTCTGCCTAAACTTGGGTAGAGGTATAGCACAAGGAAGTGGCCAGGCCAGGAACTCTGAAGTGAGTCTGTTGCAATTCTGGTTTTGGCATCGTCCTGCTGTGTGACATTGGGTAGGTTACCTCACCTCTTATTCCTTATTTAATCAACTGGAAAATGAGATGAAAGTAAACACTCCCCAGAGTTATCATGAGGATGAAGTGAAGGGTGTGGTACAATGACACCTACTATTTATCAAACACTTATTATGTGCCAGGTACATATTTAGTGTTCATAAATGGCAGTTTTTGCCTCTGTGTCCTTATTGGTTAGATTTTTATGTAATGAGTCTACTCGTTTCTACAGTATTTGAAAAAAATGTGTAAGCCCACACATTTTTTTTTTCAAATACTGTAGAAAATAACAAGAAGGTCAAAGGGAATAATCAGAAAGAACCTACCATGTATAGATGATGGGTTAGACATTTTACCAATGTTGTATCATCTAATCCTCTCAGAACCCTCTGTAATAGAGTCTATTTTCCTCATTGTATATATGAGAAAAATAAAGGCCCAGATAGATTGTTTTTTTTATTTTTCTGCATATCAGAAAAAGCAGCAAGATGAAGAGAACAAATTTATGACGATTGAGACGTTAATAATATAGTTAATTTTTTCTTGTTTATTAGAAAAATATAAATCATGTTTTCTTTTTTGGAATTAAAATAATGGAGTTAAAATAGAAATACTAAATTTAAAATAGAGATACTAAATTTAAAAATAGAGATACTAAATTCATCTCATTCTGCTTCACGTAGAGGTTCTCATAGATCACTGCATGAGTTAAAGGCTAAATTACTTTGTTTCAATCATAATACACACTGAGGCTTGTTTTTGCTGCCAAAACTGTTCTTTGGTTTAGAAAATTTCCCCTAGGTCATTTAGAAGTATTCCCAGAAAAGATGAAAATGCCAAAAACCTGGTCAAAAATTTTTTTTGAGTATTGCACCAAGAATGGAAAGAATCCGGGAATCAAGAATGTATATTTATCTGGTCACAAGGAGAATAGGGGTTATCCGAATACTGCGGACTTTTCTTCCACAGCTGATCATTTCCCCCTCTTTCTCTTAACTTCATGTATTGTGTGATCAATCTTCCTACCTTTCTCTTATTTTCAAAGCTCTGATTTATTCTCTGGAGGAACAGGCACTTGAGAAACATTTCTTTTTGGGCTTCACCTTTACAAAGGAAGGTGCAAATTAGATGCAGGAAATTTATAATTCTATTTCCATCTTTAAAAAGAAATATCACTCAGGCATTGGTCTGCTCTGTCACCTTGAATCAGAAAACAGCTCCATCTGGTTTATTTAGTTTTTGATAGCTCACACTTCAAAGGAAAGCAAGGGTTATATCCGCTGACAATTGTGTAGCCTGTGCAAGCAAAAATAAAATTCTCTCCTGACCCCTGCAGTGATCAGTGTATATATCCTGAAGCAGGAGAGATCTGATGACGTCTGTAGTGGTTTGCTGACTCCCAGCAGGCTTGAGTTTTCAGTCTTGACTCAGGAAAAAAAAAAAAATCTTACCAGCTTCTAGCAAAATTGTGCCCAAGAAAAGATACACAAATACAGTGAAATTGACTCTGGTGCTAGTTTTGGTCTTAACATTATGTGAGTGTGTCTGTTGGCACACACATGTGCAGGCACACACACACACACGTATGTGTCTTAGCTTCAACATCCACCTTTGATGTAAACTTTTGGAATCCCTTGTAGCTCTAATTTTGTGTTTAGGCTTTCAGGAACAATTCTGACAGCAACTTCCCACAGGCAATTGGCTTAACCATCTATGGATATCCATATGTACTCCCCAGGGACAGATTTGGTTCTTAATTCATGGAAAAATTACAGAGGACTAATATGTTTCATGTATTAACATTTCAAAGAGTCAGGCTTTGAACAGAGATACAGATCACCAATACTTAATTTTGCCCATAAGTTTTATTCTACCTACTTTCAAAATAACCCCAGTTCTATTTCTAGCCCTGCCTCAGTTATGCAACTGCTGTCTGCTTTGGAAGCCCCATCTGCAATATAGGGATGATAATCCTTTCCACCTACATCATGTCACAGTGGTGTTTTAAGAATAATGAATAGAGGGATGACTGCATGAGCCCCAAGCTTTTTGAAATACAACAGGCTTATAACAGGGCTAAAAGTGACACATTAGATAGAGTTCTATAAAAACTTATAAACTAAAAGTTTCTTAAAAACTATGTAATTAAAATTAATTGAAAAATGAACAAAATATATATGTAGATATCTACACACAAACAGTAATAATTTGCCCAAATTATTTACATATTTATAATGGAATATTTCCACAGAAAAGCTTAAATATAACATCATGAATATTTTGTACAAGTTAAAATTGACAATGGTTATCACTAATGGTAGTATTGTCAATGATTTCATTTTCTTTTATTAGCTTTCCTATATAATCCAAGTTTCCTAAAATGAATATATAGTCCTTCCAAAATTAAAAAAATTGCAATAAATATATTTTGAAAAACTAACCAGATGAGACAGAAATCATATATACAGAAGATAAAGTTCAGCTCCTTGGGGAAAATTCTTTTAAACTCTAAAAGAATAAGGTTGGGGTGAGACATGAATGAAATAAATGAGTTGTTCCAATTTACCGCCAGTCTAAGAGTATTTGGGTTGGAACCCAGTTTGCAATTGTAAGAACAGCTCAGAGAGAACCTATCATTAAGAAGAAGAGCCAAGTCTTTTGTATTTGTCCACAGGTTTGTACAATATGTTAGTATCTGGTTAGATGCTGTTAGATCTAGTCTTGTCTATTCAATTTGGCACACTACTGAGTGCCAATAAAAATGATGTATTCATAAAGTCCCAAAGGAAGATTCTAATAAGTAAGTTAACCCTACTCTTTACTACTCCTTTAACCTTAGATTTCTTCAAGTTCTTCTAATATGCTGCAAACTTTTTCAGCTCCAGGTCTTCTCACACCCTCTTTATCTTTCCAGAACACTCTTTTCACAAAGCTAATTTCTACACATATTTTAGGAAAGATTTTGGCGCTTCTCTCTTCCACAAATCATATTCTTGTTGCCAAGACAAAGTTTAATGGCTTCCCATGTGCTACTGTGACCATCCATATCCACTCCTGACAGCGTACTTGTCTACGACCTCTGGTATGAGCACCTGGGAGCAGAGAACTTTGTGCCTCACACACAGTAAGTAGAACACACTGGGTAAGAACTACTGTGTCTTCTCACAGTTCAAAAACGCTCCAAGCCACAGGTTATGAGAAGAAAGAAGAAAACCCTAGTCCTGGCCATTGTCATTATGCATGTGTTTTTCTCTTGTAAAAAATGATGAAAAGAGGAAGAAATTTTTAACATTTATTAGGAAGAAACTTTAATTTAATGTATTGCATAATTTACTTAGTCAAATTTGTTATTCATAAAAAAATACCTTGGCTTGCCTTGGAGAAATGACTACATACACATTGGAATTTTAAAATAAAAAAGATGAAAAAGATTTCTTTTCCCTCTGACTATTGTAATTCTCAAAGGCAAACATTTGTGTTAGTTCTACACATGTTACATCAAAGATAACATGATTTGTGCTTCTTCTTTGAAAAATATCCTACAGCTGTGAGCCATTAGCTTTTGTCTTGCTCTTTTGTTATATTGGATGAGTTCCTTGAATGCTTTATGTCTCCATATTTCTAACTGTGGAATGGGGCTACTTCTGCTCTCCATAGTGAAAGGTAATGTTTAGGAAAAAAAATCATGCTAGAATTAGATGTTTGCTATTAATTAAAATGGAGAATTTGCTTTTGCATTATAGTTTATTGTCAGAGTACTCTCTTTAATTAAAGGAATTATATCCTTTTTTCTTTGTTTTTTTCAGTTATATATGACAATAGAATGTATTTTGACATATTGTGTATACATGGAATACAATGTCCCATTTTTCTTATATGTTAAATGACCTCATATATATTTAAATTATATAAATATTTCTTTCTCAATTCCCAGCTAAAATAATTGAACTGCTAAAAACATGTTGTTATTGCAAATACTCACAATAGAATGGAAAAGATATAAAACATAATGTTTTTCACTCTCTAATTTTTCTATATCATGACTCTGAATCTACACTCAGCCCTCTGTACCTGCTGACTCTGCATCTGTGAATTCAACCAACTGTGGATCAAAAACATTTAAAAATCATTGTACTGGTATTGAACATACACAGATTTTTTTTTCTTGACATTGTTCTCTAAATAATACAGTATAACAACTATTTATATAGCATTTATGTTTAATAAGTAATCTAAAGATGATTTGGAGTATACAGGAGCATGTGTACAGGTTATTTGCAAATACTATGGCATTTTATATGAGGGACTTGAGCATCAGTGGACTTTTTTATTTGTAGGGGGTCCTGGAATTCACTCTGATGGCTATACTTATGAATAAATGTATTAATAAAATGAATTAGGACAAAATGAACAGACTTACTTAAGTTTGTCTGGCTCCATCAGACTAGGCTGGCTTGACATGTCCACCTCCAAAAGAGTCTTGATTTCTCTTGTTATTTAGACATTGCTGATCAGGGGTACAATCTAGAACTCAGTGTGGGGCCATAACCAGGTCAATAGAGAGCTACCAAGCAGGACCCCAGCACGAAGGGAGCCTTAGGACAATGTTAACCCTGAATAGTAATTTTGCTGGCAGGGTTACTCCTGAACAGTCACATAGTGGGGCATCTAATCTGCAGGCAGAGGGCTGGGAAAGGAGTGGACTCTCTCTGCTGGGAGAGAGGAGGGAAGTGGCATGACTTAAAGAAGGTAAAACAGGGAAATCAAAGGGTTTGCTCAAGTACTTTTTAGGCATATTTTTCCTTTATTAAATTGTCACAATTGTGTTCTTGACTGGGAATTGTATCTTCCAACTCCTGAAGTCGGCATACACAAATCAAAGCTCCTAAAATGATGAATACGGAGGAGATGTATAACCGTATTCTAAATCATTCTTATTTCCCCAAAACTCAATTCCCCCAATTCAAAACTCAAATCCCCCAATTCAAAACTTACATTCCTAAATTCATTACATACCCACAAATCTGACAACAGATGTCTGCACATCCTGTGATTTTTAAGCTCAACCACTGTGGATAATGTTAGAAAAGAGATCCCATTGAAACTGTCTTATCAGGTTAGAGATGCTTCTCTGCTGCAACCAGTAAGCCTCAGACACATACAAAATGGTGCAATATTTATTATTTTAAAATATTATTTAAAACACCAAGATCCACATGGATACTGCAATTGTGCAAAAGAGATTCTGAGGTCAGCCAGCATAAACATCCATTAATAATAAAAGACCAATATGAAATGAAAATTATATGCTCCATAAGTTTGGCTATAGGATTCAATTGATCCTGTAATGTTTCAAATAAATAATGATGCATGAATCGTCAGTCCTACTCTGGGAAGAAAGATGTTCCATGTTTAATATTCATTTGAGGAGTGAGGTGACAATCCTGGGAGCCACTGAGTGTTGCCATCTGGATATTAGGGCAGCCTGACACTGCACTCAAATTCTATATGTATTTCTTCTGTTAAGAGAAAGGAAAATAAAAACTTTCAGGTTTTTTTTTTTTTTTTTTTTGAGGGGGCTGTTAGAAGTGAAAAATCACAATGAATATCAACTATCTGAGAAAGTGCAAAGAACAAATGATGAGGCCTGTTGTGATTAGGTCTGGGGTTTGAGTCAAATGCAAGTTTCCAAGCTAAGGGTTTTAGGAATGTCATCCTTTACTGGAAGGCAGGCTGACCTGTTATCCCGGGCAAATGACCCTTCTGTGCAGGGGTTCAGGGGCACCATATGTAGCTCCTCACACTATGGTGGGGCCCTGGAACCAGGACTGCCATCATTTTCCCTTAACCTCCTAACCCTGCCCTCCTGTGAATCTGTAATCTGGTTAGGGAATCTAATTTCTCATCTTTGTGCTTCTGACCTTATTTTACATTTACAGCTTTTTGCTCTTTTTGACTCAGCTTACAAATGAGAAACTGACAAGTCCTATTAACTTTGCCGAAGTCTTTGCCAAGTCCAGCATGTTTCTTCTAGTAGAGAAAAGCTTGAATGTGAATAGAAAGAAGGTCCAAGTCTAGTAATGGCATTAGGTTCAATGCCTAGCCATGCCCCATGGGTTAGAAATTCCTAAACACTGGTACAGATAGTCTTAAGTTTTGGCATCCAAAGGAAGACCAGTATTCTATAGTTTATGAAACCTGTTTTTTTGTAATAACTCAATTGTTTAGAAATCTCTCAGTACATACAATGTATTCTCTCAAACTAGACTAAATTACAGACAACTTATTCACCAAAGTCTTCCTCTAGGTCTCAGGAGACATGACTTCTCTCTTCACCTAAGTGTCTGTGGCAGAGAAAAGATGATACAATCACTTGTTCCTTCTTCCTTGTATAGGAACACTACATTTCCCAGTCTCCCTTGCAGTAAGATTGATCATATATTTTTCTCTCTCCTTTATTATTTTTTTCCCTCCTTCTCTCTCTCTTCACCATTTAAGTCAGTAAATGAAAAGAAATGAGAATTGTAATATCCTAGTATCACTGTGGAGTTTAAACATTATGGTTGTTAATCTGCAGGTAAGTTTGAAAAACAATTCAAGATAATAAACTGAAACACATTGTCTGGAACATAAATAATCTGCAATTTAAGTTTTTTTTTCTTTTTTTTTAATTTAGTGCTCAGGATTTGGGAAGCACAATGTGTTACTGACAGTCAACACAGTTTCCTTCATGGTGGTCAGAACTCCAATTGGTAACAGAAAGAATGATGGGAAACCTCCATCTTTACTGAATAGGCTGACCTGGAAAAACCAAAAATCTTCTTTCTCCTTCTCTGAATAGTACTGTTATGTAATGAGATGAGACTTTTCTCATTAAAAACTGATTTCAAATACATTATATCAGTTAATTCTAGCACTCTTAGAAGATCAAATTGCTATATTCTATCGGACACTGGATTAGAGATTTACCTACTGTCATAACATTCATCATAGAATGTAAGAATATATAGAGCAGCTTAGAAAACAAGTTTTCTGACTGTTTCCACTGAGATGTGTGTATCGGTTATGTAAAATGTAATGATTTTTCCCACTAAGAAGTAGAAAATAAAAAGTCAGTATTATGAAGAAAATATTCATGTATAACCCCTATCCCTGAATGTTAGTTGCTAACATTCCCTGTTATTCTCCTAGTCTTATCTCTAAGCATATGTTACATAGTTGATATACTATCATTTATACAATTTTGTGTTCTTTTTTCATTCAATATTGTAAGAAAAACAGTTCTTTTCATTAAAACTTTTTGCAAATCGAGTGTTTAATAGCTACATGATGTTTCAACATATGCTTCTGTGATAATTAAATTCATCTTGTCTCTATTCTTAGGCACGTAAATGGTTATTAAATTTTTAGTCCTTATAAATAATGCTGCAGAAACATTTTGTACAAATAGCTTCTCTCTCTCTCTCTCTCTCTCTCTCCTTTTTGTATTTTAGATTATTTTCTTAGGGTAAATTCCCAGTAGTGGAATTTCAGAAAAAGAACAAATGCATACATGTAATTTTTACTGTAAGAACTGCTTCCTATAGCTATTTGCTTCTTGAAATATCATGTGGACAGTAAAAAACCAAAACCAAACACCCAAAACAACAAAAAACAGACGATGTTAGAAATGGAGTCATAGGTTTGAAGTGCCTGGTGGTCTCTGATGTTCTCTTGACTGGGCTTAATGTGCTACTCAGATGCGTGGGTGATGGCCTCAGTGTTTCCCATCAGACTTGAGAGCTGGTCACAGCAGCATTTTTCCAATGGACTATAATCTAAATTTAATGTGACTATTTTTTTTACAGCATCCCTGTGCTTTATGCAGGGACTGCTATTTCTCAGAGAGGGAAAACCCCAAACTCTGTATCTACTGTAATGTGCTCTTCACTTTTCTGAACAAGTGCAGCATATTCTGGGAAAGAGTGTGGGTAACAAGATGGAGTTTTCTCCTCAGTATTGGAGCACAACAACCAAGCCAAGACAAAAGACTGAGCTTTGGATCAAATGGGCACACTTCTGTTATTTGACATTCTACAATGGGACATAGAATGAGTCCTCTCAGTAACAAAGCCACATTGTTCAAATGGGTTCATCAACAGAGAAGGAACCTGTCAATAAAAATTGTCTTCTGTCAATAAAAATCTGCTCATCTGTCTCTGTTACTTTCCTTCTTTTTGTAGTAACAGAACAATGGTATGATATTACTCTCTTACAGTTTGAGAATCTATACATTATGTAAGTTAAAGGGAATCTAAATATATAATACAAAATGACCAGTTATTGAGTTGTTTGACAAATCAGTGGGTTTCTGAGTGGAAGTTTGCTCAAAAGTATTTATGACCTAAATAAAAGCAAGTATCCTTGCTTGCTTTATTTAAATAAATAAATCTAGAAATCTAGAAAAACCAGTTTGAAAGTCATGTTTGTTTACACATGGTCAATAATTATGCCAAAAATGTAGAGTCATGATTTTGAAATTAGAAAATTCTGTGCAATTATTCTCAGTGTATCTATTTATTCTCAGTAAATCTATCTAGGTTGACCTGTTTGATACTAAGAACCCTATGTCCTTTTGGTAAGGGTCCTATATTGCTAGCAAGTGGAGGTTTTGTTTCAGCCATGGGGAAACTTGACATGAGATTTGATCTATCTTGGAGAAAAATTTAACAGAATCTATGTATGTTTCTATCTCTTTAATTGAAGAAAACTGAGGCATTGAGAGTGTTATAAAATTAATTAAAAATGGTTTATCTACTATAGCTTCTTAAAGAAAATAAATCTCTAGCCTTAATTCCCTTTTCACTGTTTTTAAATTTTAATTTATTCCCAGTTATTACCCTGACAAATACATTTAGACTATTTCTTTGCAACTCACATTATCTCACAGCAAAAAGACTTTACAGATTATAGACATGGCCAAGAATTTGAGCTAGTGTCCCTGAGCTGACAAGATTGTCTTTCTCTGGCCAATTAGTTAATCAGGACAAAAGGTAACATGGTTTGTGTATAGTGGAGATTATAGGTATGTTGGTTACCTTTAAGAACTTCCCCACGGCTATTTTTTTCTAACACTAGGAAATAATTTTTTAGTCTCCTCAGCAAAGACTAAATTTCCATTTTTACTCGATGGCTTTTCTTTTTCACTGTCAACCCTGAACTGGTTCATAATCAGCACCCTTACTGGCTTATTAAACAAGAGTTAGAGATTCATTTTGCCAATAAATAAATAAATAACAACAATAACAACAACAAACTAAGATATTTCTTTCAGTAGTGAACCTTTAAAAATATATTTTTTACAGGATTTTTTTTTAACATTTCCAAGATAATGACATTCAGATATGTTTCTATTGGTGCAAACTGCACTTCCTTTCTGGCTTTGCAGGGGTCATTTCCTGTCTGTGGATGGATTTGGATGGACAAGCTAGAACTGAGAAAGAGTAGTAGAGTGTGTGGAGGGTGGCAGCTGAGAAGGGTCAAGGTTGGCATGTGGACTGAGGAGGCCAGAAGAACTTGAGGGATCAGGTGGTGCAAGGCCAAAGCAGAGGGGTTGCAAAACAGCAAGAGGGCTTAACTGACCATAGGAGGGGGGGACATGACACATCAGGCTGGACCTAATTCTGAATCATCTTTGATTCTGAGAAAGCCTACAGTTAATGCTGATGACTTTGCTGTTTTAGGAAGACTGGTTGAATGAGGAAAGACTCAATCTGAGCCCTGTTTCTCTGGTCAACTGTTTTGCATACTTGTTCTGCTGGCATTCCCTATTTCTATTCCACTTTTTTTTTTTTTTTGGTAGTAGCATAGATTTAAATGAGACCTTTAAAATATGATGTCCAATAAAACAAAGCTTTTATTTTTTTAGCACAATTCTCTCTAGTTGTTTAATATGTTATAGTTAGTTGTTATGAGAAAGTGACACATTCTAATTTCATTCTCAACATTACCAAACTCATCCTCATCCTTCAATAAGTACTAGTTGAATATAATTGATTAAATGAGATTATCTACCCTTCTAATATAAAGGCAACTTCTTGAGTTAAAAAGCCTTCTCCACTTGGCTTTTTGGACATGTTGTAGATTCATTTGTACTTACAACTTCTATAAACTAGAGACATTTCAGTTTGCTCTGAACGGCTTAATGGCTTTCTGATCATGAATCTATTTATTTATATGCTTAGCTGCAGAAAAACACTAGATATTTCCTTACTCCAGGTGGAATGGGGTCAAATATATCTTTGTTTAAATAGAAACTTCAGATTAAATTTGTGTAACTCAACCCCAATAAGGAGCAATATCCTAATCTTTTTGCCTTTAAAAATGTGACTTTGAATGACACATTGATCTCCTCATTTGTACATGAAGTATAAAATAGCTCATCCCCTTGAACACATTCACTTATTCTTACTCCAGGACAGGATCTTAGTGGTGATGAGATGAATGTCCTCCTCCTTCCTTCCATTCACACACACACACACACACACACACACGCACACCTAATACAAGGAGAGGAAACTTTGTCATGGATATAATTTCCAGGGTGTTCTTATGCAGGAGATTCTTCAAGGAAGGGGTAGTTTAAGGACAGAACCTGGTCCTGCGTGTGTTTCTAGAAGCTGTTTTTCAGGCTGCTGTTTATCCCTTTGCTTATTCAAGTTAATTACACCTCTCCTCCTATGTCTCTCTGGACAGACCCACGTTTTCACAAGGGCAGGTCCATTCAATCCTCACTGGTAAAGGAAAGAAAGCATCTTTTTTATGACCTCCAGTCCTTGTCAAAGATAGGAAACTTGAAGTGAAACTTGAAATCCGTAACTCCACATTGGTCACTTTGTTAATCTGCCCACTTTCTGAGGTCGAATCTGCCTTAATACTCACCATTAATTCAGCCCATCAGTTAACCATAAACCCTTTAATAATATCCCACAGGAATTCTCTGGTAGACACAACTTTCTGGCTTGCTTTGAAAGCATACAAGGCCTCCACATAGAAATGGTCAGGACGTTCAACAGACATGTTCTTTTTACCTAGTTGGAGAAGGAAAAGGGTTGCTTCTCTGCCAGTTTAAAGTCATGCTTCCATTTCAGCTGTATCAGTAAAGCTCAACCCCAGCTGCACAGTAGAGTCAACCTGGGGAGCTTTCAAAACTCTCAGTGCTTAAGCTCATGCTTGATTTCTTGGCGTTGGGGTGGGGGGTTAGATTGGAATATCTAAATTTTAAAAATCTCAAGTTATTCTAAGGGTTAGGCCAGGAGTTAAAACAACAGAGTTTAATTCTAAAGAGATAGCCTCCTCTGAAAGACAGTATAGTCGATCCCTTCAGCTCTACTGAGATGTTGTTTAAAACTAGATTTTTAATTCCTGCCTTTAGAGTAAGACAGGTGGATAGTTTCCATCTCTCCCCAACCAAAAGTCCATCTATCAAAGATCAAAGAATTCCTTCCTTTTTTTTTTAATGCCACCTATTTAAATATGACCTGGCCCAATGTAGCAGAGGTTGACAAAACCCCAGAGGGAGGGGAGCTCAGCTCTTGATGAGGTAGGAAGAGGTAACTTAACCTGGTGAGAGGAGCATTTGGGCCAGTAATTGGTTGTGCAAGTCACAGTGACACTGGGCAAGTCACTGAATTTTCCTAGACCTTTTCTTCAGTCCGGTAAATAAGAGGTAATAATCCAATTGTTACTTCACAAGGATATGGGGAAGGTCATGTGAGATCATACTTGAAAGTATTTTATAAACTATAAAGTTTCACACTTCATAGAAATTACCATTTCCATTTGGGTAACTGAGTCCTTTAGAAGTTTCTTAAGTGTATTCTTTCCTTGAGCCAAACACTAGAAAATAATATTTTAATATCTATGGATGAAACATGAATATGTAGCACATATTTTGAGTCATATTTTCCTTCATTTGTTTTCATTTATCCTGATTATAAAGCAACCACAAACTTTAGCTACAGGGAGAAATTAAGTAAAAAGGAAAGCTGATCTGTTTATTCCAGTACTTCACAGCTTGAACAGAGAAAACATCAAGTATCATCACAGATGTTATGAATGCTTATTGTCCAGGACTATGTGCTGGGTATTGTGCAGTTCAGGCTTGATTTAAACTTTAAGAGATTATAAACTGAAAATAATTCGAAATGCAAGCTAATAATACACATTCAAAACCCAAAATGAACCAGAATTGTCACCTCTGAGTGTAAAGTGGAATGATTCTAAGAGAATGCTGTAGTATAAAATTGTAGACTAACATTTGTGGGAAGACATGGAGGAGCAGTCGCCTCCAACTTTGGCTGTGACTGATCATCATGATAATGAAGATGGATGAACTCTCAGATTGTAGTGACATTTTGATTAACATAGTCTTTGGCAAAGAAGCTCTTTTGTGGAATAGATAGCTACAGCAAAAAGCAAATTAAGAATCTTCAAGAATCGCACAAAACCTAATAGTTTGATTTTGGACCTAGAGGAAAGAACCCATTTTCATGAATGTCTCTGCAATCCAGGTGTGGCCTTGAAAGCTCACAGCCTCTTTTCTCTCCTAGGACTCCCGATCACCCTCATTATTGGGATAACTCCGTTTAAGCCTTCAGCTAGTGGTCTTTTTGTATGTCACCACACCTACAAAGTAATTTGTTACACAAACTACAAAACATTCACATGATATATTTCCTTATTATTAGTGTATTTTAATATAGTATTCATATATAACAATATTAATATAGTTGTAGAACCAAAGGCTTTCATCTAGTTGAAAGAATTTCAACATGATGCTTTAAAATACACACATATTGTGAAATGGCTAAATAAACTTAATTTGTGTGTTGTGTCATATTTCATATTTACTTATTTTTGGTGAGAACACAGAAAATCCATTGTTTTAGCAATTTTCAAGGATATCCTACATCATTATTAACTAGAGTCACTATATTGCATAGTAGATGTCTTGAAAGAACAACTTTTTTTTTTTTTTTTTTTTTTTGCAGTACTAGGGAACCCAGAGCCTTGCTCATGCTGGGCAAGTGCTCTACCACCAAGCTCCAGCCCACAACTTCTATTCATATCTAACCTCTGATTAGCAGGGTGTCACTGCCAGGTTGTAGTAGGCCCTGTCTCAAGAGCTGTTGGAAGCAGAGGGGAAAAGAAGCCTCAAAAATCATCATCACTGGTTTCCTAAAGAACCCAAAGTTCCTGGTCCTCACAATTGACTGTTCAGCTGAATCACCTGGGAGAGTATCAAAATAGATCGCTGGACCCTATTTCCAGAGTTTCTGCTTGAACAGGTCCGAGGTTGGTTTAGAGAATTTGCATACCTAGTTTTCAAGTGATGCCAAATGAAAACACTTTGAGAACTATTGCTTTAGACTTCCTATTATTAAGTCCTGTCCTCAGTTTTATTAGTGAGTTAACTGGGGTTCAGGATCTACATAACATCAATGACCATGATGAAAATCCAAGGTTCTTAGTTATCAGGTCAGTATGTTTTCTGGCTGAATCCTTTACTTTCATGTCATGAAACTCTGCATCCTGTTCCCTCACCTCAAGACACCCCAAATACATTTTTTTGGTTCATCCTGTGATATAGTATCCACATCATCCACACCTTTGCTTTAGATAATCTTTATTTTGGACTATAAGATTTTACTAAAACACATTTTTTAATGAATGGCATCTACTACTAAACCTTACCCCCAATCCAAAAATGGACCAATTGGACTTTTTAGAGAGGTATAACCAATATTCAAATCTAATTTGAATTTCACATCTTCTTAAGCATCTTTTGTACATGCAGTAACATGGCAGCAAAAAGGAGAAAGAGAATAGAAAGAAATCAGAGGCTCTGGATGATAAAACAAATTGGTAGTTAATCCTGAAAAACTGACATAGGCCATTTTATTTTCATTTATTTTTCATTACTGGGGTTCTAACCTAGGAGTGTTTTACCACTGAGTTACGTTCTCCAGTCCTTTTTATTTTGAGACAGGTTCTCACTAAGTTGTCCAGGCTGACCTTGAACTTGTGATCTTCCTGCCTCAGCCTTCTGGGTTGCAGGATTATAGATGTGCACCACCACATTTGGAAATGTGGTCCATTTTAATGAGAGCAACTCCAGTATCAATTTGACTGATTTCTTTCATGTGTTACATCAATTGGATCATTAACTCCTGAAAATAAGTTTTTCATTCATTCAATAATAGATTTTTATTGAAGACTTTCTGGTAGCAGGCATCATGAAGGGCAAGAAGAAATTCAGTGCTGAATAAAATAGATAATGTTATGCCTTTATTATCTCATAGTCTAGTAAGTTTAGGCAGCTTTTGTGTCCATCAGCATTTTATCAAGTGCTTCTAATTGATATCCATTAATTACATTGGCTGAGTTCTCAAGTGGTTTAATTACACAGGACTTAATCTTCCAGAAGAGAAAAAAAATAATTTGAAACATGTGTTTGTTAGAACAAAGTGAATGCTTGTATATTTCCAACATTAAAAAAGAAATAGTGGGCAATGTTCCAGACACTCTGATGACATAAAAGTAGGCAAGAGTCTATAAAGGGGTTCATTTCCTTAGTCATGACAGATAACTGACAAGAAAGATCAATCTCATTTTAGATCACCTGAGATTAATTTCTTGGCAACAGGTTTACCCACTATTTATTAGGTCATAAACATCCATCAGTCTATTTTTTTACATAGAAGATACACTGGTTATGCAATCAAAAAAACCCATGTGTGTCCATAACCCAAACTAACAAAACAACAATGGCTACAAAAACACTTATCTCACGATTCCCCTGAGGTAAGAGTTTTTCTAATTACCAACTAATTCTTAGGTTAATAATTCTTTTTACCTCTTGTTCAGAACATTTGTATTTCCACTGAATGCTTCATCCTAAATATAGCCTCTAAGGAAGAAGACCACATGAATGCATGAATGCATCTCCGTTCATACCCTTCTTTGAGCACAAAGATAATATTGTGGATTATTTTGGTCCTTATTCTTGCTTCTATTCATATACAAATCACTTAAAGACTAATTATCATTAGAGGGTGAATTCTGAAGACATGATATCTTAGAGCCAGAATGGACTGTGGAAATATCTGGCCAAAAGTTTTGTTTAATTTAAATGTTTTCATGAAAGCATCTCTAAAGGAGTCTTGTCTTGCTGAATGAGATCAATGGTGAAGAGCTGACTGCTTCACGGTCTGGGGGCATCTCTTTATTAGGAAGTTCTGCTTTATATTTCTCCAAAATCTACCTCCTTCTGACTTTCACTTATTCCACATTTGGGAATCATAAAGAAGCCAAATTCTTCTTCGATATGTAAGTTTCCAAGTATCTGCAAACAATATTTTTCTTTCTTAATAATAAAGAGTTCTGGTTCATACAACTTCAATTCTTCCTATCATACAATTTCTAAAACGTTGTCCAGTTGATTTCTTTCCTCTGGGAATAGTTCTGCTTTTCATTCCTCCCCCCGCCCCCCGCAAATATACAGCACATAGACTGGATATAATATTACAGGAGATACAATCTTCTGAAGATTGGTGATATTCACAAGTGTGGTAGGCACATGATATGGATTGGTTGCTTATGTCCTCCTAAAATTGGTATCTTGAAGCCCTAATTCCCCAGTGCAATGCTATCTGGAGATGGGGTCTTTGGGAAATACTTAGGGTTAGATGGGTCATGTGGTGGGGCACTCATGATACAATTTGTGGTTTTATAAGAAGAGATATTGGAGAGCTTGCTCTCTATCTTTCCATCAGGTGAGGACACAGTGAGAAGGTGGCCATTGGCAAGCCAAAGGAGCTCCCTCACCAGAACCTGACCAAGCTGGCACCCTGATCTTGGATTTCCAGAACTGAGGGAAAATAAATTTCTGTCATCTGAGCTCCCCCAGCTCATGGTACTTTGTTATGAAAGTTCAGACAAAGACAGCACATACTACACAGTTAAAAAAAAGGGAAAAATATAATTATGAAGATGTGGTAAAATTCCTATGATTTACTCAATAGATTATTTGGAGTTTAAAAATATATAAATGCCTCAAAAATCTTGCTTTATAACTTATGATTTCACTTTTTAGGTTACAGGTCTGAAAAACTTTATGGAAAACTTTATTGAAACTTTATGGAAAAAATATTTTCATGAAGTAAGAAGTTCTGTATAAAAATGAGCAACTGTGACATACAGTGTTTCCTTCTCTTTTTATCATTTATGTTAAGTATGTTGTTAAACATATTTACGTTAAATATGCTTACTATACCATATATATGTATACATATGCCATATGTATATGTATATGTATATGTATACATACATATGTGTATGTATGCATCATATCTGTATGTGTTGATATAGTTTGATGCTGATTGGCTCCCAAAGGCCCATGTGTCACAGGCTTAGTCCTCTAGAATGACCATATTGGGAAATATAAGGACTTTTAGGAGGTGGGATTTACTGGGTGGTCCATAGGTTATTGAGGCATGTCTTTAAAGAGGACTATAGGATCCAGGCCTATCCTCTAGATTGACTTCCTGCCTCAGGATGTGAGTGGTGGGTTCTACCATGTACTCTATGCCATTGCCATTCAGTGCACTCACCAGAGGCACAGAGCAAAGGGGCTATCAGATCTTGGACTGGACGTCTAGAACTATGCAAGAGGTAATAGACCTTTTCTATTTAATTGCCTCAGGTATTTTGTGGTAGTAATTCAAAGCTGACTAATTCATGTCTGTCGTATGTATGAATATGGGTATAGGCGATGCACACATATATAATACATGTGTACCTGATATTTGTGTAATATTTATATTAGTCTTTACTGTTTGCTTTCTGTTTAGCATATGTTTGCCTTCTTGTATATTTTTTAGTGAATCAAATAAAAAAGATGAGCTCTACTGTTTGGATAAATGTACAAGCCCTGTTTAGTAAAAGTGTCTTATTTGTTCTTCCTTGGAAGAAAGAAGTGGGAGCAGTTTCTACAACCAGGGGCCAGTTCTCCCTGATGTGATCACAAGCACAGTCTGTCTTTGCAGTAGATAAACATCTCCAGTAATAAGTGGGATCTGTCTTAAGCAAGTTAGCTACTACTATCTTGGGAGTGATCAAGGAATGAAAGCTTAGGTCTGGTGGCCTCTATTTGATACAGACACAAATGGAATGCACACGTCTGCAGTGCTCGAGTCAAATATTAACTATACAGGAAATCCCACAGTCATCAGGTCCAGGAGCCACACCACTCATCCCCTGAATCAGAGGCCTGTGACCAGAGGAGCACTCCTGCTCAATACAGTCTCTAGAGGGTTCATGCCCAAATTCCTATGGGTTGGCCTCACCTTACTCTTGCCATTGCCCCCGGGGGCACTCCCTGAAATTCTGAGTGGCTTTTATATGACCTGGGAATGTGATTCTGAATCATTTACAAAGGGCTAAATTCTGTTCACTACCGTCTGCTCTCAAGATGTATCATCCTTTATAGCAAGATCAGGCACAAGGGTAAGGGTTACTTTATTTGGGGGAAAAGTTTCAGTTACTTGTAAGGAAAATTTATTCTGGATGAATTGGCAGGATCAGCAAGGCTCTCTCCTCGTATGGATTTTAAGACTGTCTGGAGGTAAATGTACAAACAGTAAAACTACCTCTTCTTGCTCCTTGTGCTCCACAACTTGCAAGGTTTTGCCTAGGATGGGAGCTGGCTAGAAAAGGAATATTTCAGCCTCCTTAAAAAACCTGATCTACCTATTCAGATCCGTGATTAGGAATAGACTGGAATTTTGGAAGGAAAAGATCGACTATCCTAACTAGAATTTATTTCCATCATGATAGCCCTTTTTGAAAGAAAACTTCACCCACACACAAACACACATACACATACACTTTGTATTTCTAAATTAACCCATAAAAGTTTACATATTTATGGGGTACCATGTGATGTTATGTATGTCTCTGCGAACATTTGAAAGAAAACTCAAAATAAAGTAACATAAGCACAAGTTCATCACATAAAGGAGTTTCAGAAAAAGTAAGAAAGGGAAGAATTGGGATTGTTTCTTTCTCTTTCCTTGTACCTGTGTTTTTCAGACTGGGCAGATGGAGCTGTCCAACACAGAGCTGGTATCAACAAGTGAACCAAGCACCTGTGTCATCTGCTGTGAGCCATTAAGTCAGGGTGTCCAGAGGGAAAATGGCACCATATTTTTACTTCCTAATCTCTATCCTGCTTCAGTTCTGTAAACAAAGCTGGATTGAGTTTCCTTAGTATCCATTTTGTGAAAAAGCTTGATGAATGGGGTGGCTGTTATGCTTTTCTACATGTTTTCCCCTGAATAAACAACAGTAACAGGTTGTTCTAACGGCTACCATTTTGCAATGTTAAGGAAGAACATTTTTGTTTGTTTAGACATTTTCACACAATGCATTGGGAGATGAGGGCTAAAAGGGAAATGTCATCACCTCAGTTACTGAAATTACTCTTATTTCAAAGACATTTTGGTAAACAACTCAAGACAGCTCACACCTGTCATCAATGAACCATACTCAAAAAAGGCAGGTTTTATGTTCCTTAGAGATGCATTAACATGGAAAATCCAGCGATAGGAGTCAATATAACAAGGATTTGATTGCAGGATCTCTGGTGCAGTATGGTTTCTTTCTAGAAAATGCAGGGCTGAAATCTCTGCTGGGGAAGCAACTGCATTATAATTGGGTCCCTGGAGTTTTACTAGCAGTGGGATGGGAGGGAAGTGGAGAGCATCATCGGGTGCCTCAGCAACCAGTTTCACAAACGCCTTGCTGAAAGGGATCTGGAGATGGAGAAAACATTCTCAAGGGCTTAGTGGTCCCTGCATGCTGTCACCCTCGATAGGACCATTGATGACTATGCTTCTCTAAGCTTCATACTTTCCATGGTGACAAGCAATGCTCCGGTTGTTCTGAATATGAAATGCTTGGAATTCAGCCGAGTGTGAGCCAGATAAGATAACTTGCTCCACTCTTCCTATATTCAAGATCTTTGCAAAGGATCAAAATACTTTGGGGTATTCTCAACTATGGATATCTGTCACCTTTTGTATGTGTGCAAGACATGTGGCTAGTTGAACTAACATTGTCCACTGCATGGGATTTTGATGAAGCAACTTTGAAAAAGTGAAGTTTATTTCCAAATAAATCATTCCCTTTTAAAATAAAAACACCAATTTTTTGGACCAATCTTCCTGCTCCTTCTCAGTTCCCCACTCCCACCATTTTGATTTTTCCATCTGGGTAGAACAATGTTTCTACAATTTTTTGAACACCTGGGAAGCAACATTTCTGGGAATTTCTGGGATAGTCTGGGGTCTTCTGGACACTTTGTCTTATCTAACTTCAGAAAGCAGCAGTTGAGCATCTTTGGGCTCCCAACAGTTCTGCTTGGCTCAGCTGTAAGGGCAGATGGTACTCCAGGACAGTTATGGCTGAGTAGGGGAAAACAGAGCTCTTTGGAGGGCTTTGTGTTTTTCATAGCAGGATTTTCCTCTGGTTTATGGAAAATACGGTAACATGACACTCCCTTTCCTTTCAAGAATAGTCAGGGAAAGAGAAATACAGACATTGAATGTAAAGTCTGGTGCCAAACAGGGAGAGCTTTGTAGCAAAAGAACAACTGAAAGAAAGGCTTTAATTTAATCCCATTATGCCTAAGGGGATGACAATGGTTCTAGAAAATTCTCCAAATTTCCCCATCCATGCAAATTTTTCATTTTTGTTTGTTTGTTTCTGTTTATATGGATAGATGGGCAGATGGGGTCAGAAAAGGTAGCAACAGCCTAATAGGCTCTGAGCTCTCCCTTGTGCAGACTCTGTATATGAACATCATGCATCTGATCTCAATGCACCCTCACAGGAACCATTTCTATACCTCAAGTAAGGAAATCAGCACATTACAAGTAAGGATACTGTTTCATACAATTCAAGTTTGTGTCTGATTCCAGAACCCAGGTTTGTAACCACCACAATAAGGAATCATTTTTACTCTTTTCATTTTTCTCCTATTAGACCCTACTAAATCTTATTTTCTAGATGAAAACTAAACTTACACATATTTTTGCTTGGAATAGTCTTACTACAGTGAGCCTGTACAGAAGCTATCCTGTGCCATATAAGACAATGATGGTCATCCAATTGACCCTTTTAATTAGAAAATTGAATTTGTGAACTAATTTCTATAACTAGGGGAATTAATAGTTCAAGTTGAAAATGTCTGTATCTCTTAGATTAGATGAAAATCCTTTGAAAGATTAATACAAATATGAACTTAGAAGTTTGAAGTAATCAGTAGCCTGAACATGTGCTACTGCCTGAATGGCATTAGCCTCCCTCTCTCTCTTTTTTCTTTCTTTTTTTTTTTTTTGGTAGTGGGGATTGAATCCAAAGGTGCTTTGCCACTGATCCACATCCGAACTCTTTTATTTTTTATTTTAATACTCTTTTTTAATTTTAATTTTATTTTATATTTTTATTTTAATACTGATCCACATCCAAACTCTCTTATTTTTTTTTATCTTAATCAATTTAACCACTAAATTGATCAGAGCATTGCCAAGTTGCTGAGGCTGGCCTTGAACTTGGGATCCTCCTGCCTCAGCCTCCCAAGTCAGATTATAGGCATGTGCAACCATGCTCAGCAAACATCAGCTTTTTATCAGCATTTTTTAAAAATGAGGTCTACAGTTTATTCTAAGTCCTGTGATGAATAACTTTGTTGCCCTAGGCAGGGGCTCCAATATGTGTCACTATTAACTCAAGCTTACTGTTTTATCAGCAGCCCTGGCCGATGAAAAACCTTCCTGAAATTGTTGTATTCTTACCCAACTCATTCAGGTTTTTCCCTGTGCAGGCTCCTAATAGGTGGATGAAAGAATTGCCAAATGCACATTGTAGGAGCATCTAGTTCTCAAGAAAGACAGAGCAAGCTGATTTGCTTCATTCCTGTTCCTTTGCATTGAATTGAGGAAGTCTATTTCTAAGAGGTTACTAATAATGGGAGTAAATGCTCCTGGCTTGGTGTGCAAGCACATATGGGAAATGAAGAAACCTGAGTAAACATCCAGTCTTGCTGGCAGTAAGGAACATCTTCCAAGATTTTCATGCCACCTGGTACAATGGGCAACAAGGTTCTGTAGCATTTTGAAATGGATTCCAGGTGTTTATATTGAAGATCAATTCATTTTTATCTTTAAGAATCAATGAAACCTTACATGGTCTGCAGAGAAGCACTTGCTTTGGAAGGCTTAGGGTAAAACCTCTAGGATATTTAGATAGTATTTTCATTAAAATTCTTATTCAAGATACAGGGAAAAGCAGTTCTTACTTAGAAAACTTTAGAGTCACAACCAGTTTATTTAAATTGGATTTTTACAATCTTTTAGCTTTAAAACAGATTTAATAATTAGTTGGGAAACTTCCTAAGTCCTGCACTAAGAATTTAGGTGTCCCACATTGCCCATCCTTACACCTCTGTTGGCTGAGTATTTATATAATGTGAGTAGTTTTCCTTATGAAAATGATCAGTTGTCATTACACATACATAAATGCAAATTTAAATGCAGAGGACTAATTTCACACAGAAAAAAAAAGGCCTTAGCAAGTTTGGGGAGTGACCCAGTCTATCTGTTCTAACTTTGTAACATGTGATTCAGAGACCAGCATCAGTAGTATTAACTTGAGGCTTGTTAAAAATGTAATCTCTCAAGCTTCATCTCAGACTTAATCAGATTTTACATTTAAACAAGATAACCAGGTGATTTGTATGTATGTTACACTTTTGGAAACACGAGTCTCTAAACTCAATTCCTCTGAGTCATATTGTAATACATGAACTGCCTCCTAGCCATACCTGATTGGACAAGGGATCACACTGGACCCAAGCTGGGCCAATCGGATTTTCTTCCTGCCCTTGTAAGTTGGGCATGGGGAGGGAAGGCACAAGGATTGGGGGAGACAGAGATATGTGGACTTCAAAGAAAGCCTGTTGGCAAAGAGGAAATACATGAAGCAGATATTCAAAGAAGCAGACAGGCTGTTTAGTTCTTGCTTTCAACTCCTTCCTAAGTCTGGGCAAAAGATTTCCTAGACTTGAGTTTCATAAAGCACCCCTGAGTCCTTATAATAAATCCCTCCTGTATGCTTCGGTCAGCTTGGTAATATGCAGGATCCTTGGAATCAACAGTCTTTAACAAATATAGGGGGCATGTGTTGGATCATGAAAGAGGAGGCAGATAGGGGCCAAAACACAGATGCAACTTTGCCTGACCTAGTCTTAGTAGATACAATGATAGCATGCCCATTATGTATGACGCTCCACCCACCTTCCTAACTAAGGAAGCATTGTTCTCAGTCAATTGGAGTACACTTTTATGCTAGTCCTATGCAATCCTGTTTCAAACTGGGGGCACTTTGGTGGTGGTCATCTGAATTGGTTAGTGTTTTTTATACGAAGCCATCTCCTGCCCTTCTTTCCTACCTCATCCTATTTACTACTCTGGTTCCTGGCTTGATCTACTTCTAGAGATAATTTGGTCTCTCCTTCACCTGGGCCCAGTGACCTTTGAGTAGGTAGGGATGGAAGCTACCCTAGTGCTGCTTTCTCTTTGGTGAGTAGGGAGATCATATCCTCAGGATTGGGGGGAGAGGTAGATGTCCTTAATGCCAAAAGAAACCAGTCTGTTTGGTTAGTTTTCTGCTTGGGTATTTGGGCCCTGGAATCTATTCAAGTTTTTTTTTTGTTTTGTTTTTTTTTTGGCAGAGCTTGAGCCTAATCTAAATCCCAGAAGATGGTAAAGTCTCCTGGCCCTCACCAACTTCCTTCATTCTCATTTCTCTGGAGCTGGAACATGTGTGTACCCATACTCACATGAGCAGAGTTGGACTCCTAGATCCATGATCTTCTAGACATCACCAGTGCTCTGAGCCTCCCAGAAGCCCTCTACAATATTCCAGTCTGCACATCTATCTGCTCTAGTGGATGGATGGTCATGATAGTTATCTTAACCAGAAGCAGGATGATTCGACCTCCTTGTACCAGAGTATTTTTGCTGTTGACATCTTGCTCTCTAAGGCCAATACTTTCTGTCTCAGCTCATTCTTCCTCATTCCCTATCATGTTGATGATGATATTGGTAGTTGCCACAAATAGATTGTAAATACTATATTGGAAATACTTAAAAAGGATATACAGTATTCAGAGGATGATTTTCTCTTTCCCCATATCTGAACATCCTCATGGAGGCCCAGAGCCAGGGAAAGGCTTCAGTGCCCATTCTCTGCTGTTTGTGAATGGGGACTTCTAGGTAATTTGTATGTATAAAGTATATGACGTCAGAGCCTGAAGCAGGCTGGATGAACCAGGAGGAAGTCCAAACCAAGGAAATGTCAAAGCGGACACCCCCAATATTATTACTGTACTATTAGAGATCACAGACTATTTGAGCATCATAAGGAATTTTACTGCCAAGGGTAAAGGGAGAAAGAAAAAACAAGAAAAACAGGAAGCAAAGAAAATTTAAAAAAACAGCTAAATAGTACTAAACTATTTACATAGGGTCTCTGAAATATTTCTTGGCATTTGCTGAGAAAAGTTGGGTTAAGCAATCCTCCCCATTTTACTGTTTAAGCTCTATAGATGTCTTTTCATAAAATGTTTTAGAGAAAAGTATAACAAATGAATTCTAGAGAACTGAAATTAAAAAAAAAATAGAAAGACAGACAAGGAAAGAATGGGAAGCTGGCCTTTGTCTTCCTGGAGGCTGCTTCCTCTCTGCCTTGCTAACAGGTGTCTTCTGGCTGCAGCATTTCCCCATGGGAGGTGTGAAGCTGAGCTCCCAACAGGTCATTGGGGGAGCAGTAAAATTGGCCCCTGAGGGCCATTATGAGGGCTGAGAACCTCCTCTGACGACCAGAGGACCCTAACAGCTCTCTGTGCTACTGCTTCTTCCCCAAGGGGCCCAGGAAAGTAAAAGTTAACTGTAGCAAATGCTACTTAAGGAATCAAGAGTAAAAATTCAGAAGGAATTTATTTTAAATGTTTTATCATTCTTGATTAAAACTTTTCTAAGGGATTACATGGCTTTTCTGCCTCCCAAGGAAATGCCAAACTTATTTTTAACTAGTTTGATTATCTAGGATCTAGTAGATGGGCTATTTTCAAGAGTCTGCTAGAAATGCATTTCTCTGGTGTCTGCCTCTGGGCTCCCTGAGGCTAACCTTTGTTTTTCTGTAAGCAAACTTCATCCAGGGATCCCAAGAATACCAAAACCTACTTTCTGGGCCACCTAAACCTGTGCCTGGTTGGAAACGTCCCTTCCAATTCACTGTAATGTCTACCCACTGGGTGGTGGATCTAGATAAGGTCCATTTCTCCACCTTCTCAGTCCTGCCCTTGGCACCAAAAATGTCATAAAAGGTGTGCTCTCTGGGGATTCTGTCAGCTCTTAATGATTTTAGATGTTCTATTATCACATCTGCCAAGTCTATAATTTTTAGTCTTGAATATTGTTCAAATTTCTTAAGCTGTTTTAATTTGGGTGTCTTGTATTCTCTTAAGCCCAATACATTGAAGATAGAATCCTTCTCTTCACTTTCTCCACTTTCTTATCTCAGGGGCCTCACAGTGATCTGCAAGGAAATGCTCTAAGGCTCTCCTTCCCTGGAAAAAATTAAAACACACACACAGGCTTGTCTGTGATGGTCCTTAGTTAGATCATACATAAATGTAACCTACATAGTTAGGTTCTGTGCAAAGGCAGGAGGAAAGGGGCTGGATTTGGAAGTACATGCTTTTCTTTGAAGGTCCTACTCTCTTTTCACCTTCCCAAAGCACATACTCTTTCTAGTGCAAAGAAAATACTGCTTGTGATATCTTTCTGGGTATGAGAGGGAAGAGAGCAGCTAAGTAAAGTGAGGGAGGCTCATTTTGTTATATCTCTCTTCCCTACTAAAAATCCCTAAAACAGAGGTCAAGATGGTGGTCTGGTAGACTTGGCTTTATTGTGTTAAAAGAAAAGAAAATTAGCTGTCAATATTTGCAAAGTGGGCATATTTTACATAGACATTTGAATTTCCAGATCTTTTTCAGAAAAAAAGGGCCCAGAATTGGCCACATGGAGCCTGTATTCTCTCATGGCATCCTGTGTCAGTGGCTGAACCTCTGCTGCCTGCTTTGGATGAACATGTCATGCCAGGTGGCTTCAGAGCCACTGTCTGGTGTTGAACCCAATCAGCTTCACTTTTATATATCATCTTTTGGGCTCCTGGAGGCATCTGAGTACCTGTTGTCCAGGTACTAAAAACCTGGAGAGGGACATTTAGAGAAATGCAAATCCACTTAGAGAATCTCGAATTCTATCTTGGAAACAATGTGTACTTGACACATGCTTTTTGAACCAGAAAAGATTAGAGAAGAACCAGAGGACTTTGGACTTGCAATATAATGCTGACTGACGGCATTGCTGTAAAAATATCTATAAACCTGGGGTTGGGAATGTGGTTCAGAGGTAGAGCACTTGCTTAGCATGTGCGAGGCCCTGGGTTCAATCCTCAGTACTGAAAAAACAAATCTATAAACCTGATTTAGTACAGGCAGTATCTGTCACATATCCTGATATGTTGAGGATACATCTTCTGAAATATTAGGTGTCTATTTAAGCAGAAATGTTGTTAAGAAAAGATACATACTTCATAACCACCTAGACTGTTTCAAAAGAGAGAGAACTGCACACACAGCATCAAGTATTTCCAAGTTTATTGTGTTTGAACCATTTGGAAAGACATAGTCTACATATAATAACATTTTAATATTTGAACTTGAACCACTATGTTTTTTGTGGGTTTTTTTTTTTGTTGGTTATTTCTTGGGATTAGTGTCTCAGGGCATATAAAATACACCCATAAAATGAAAAGAAGAAAAGTTTAGTATTTCAAAGATAAGTAGGATGAAATAAACTATATGCTTAATTGGAATGAGAGGCAATTGATAGTATTTAAAGTATTATAGTTATTTTGAGGATTAACAAAAATAATGCATGGAATGATCAATTACTAGTTTATAGCAGGTGATTAATCTTGCTTGAGGTATCAAAAAAAAAAAAGCATAACATCTTGAGTACTATATTACTAAGATGCAAGGAATAGTTTAGTCTTGCTCATGGACTGGTGTCATTCACCAGCATATAATTTCTGAATATCAGCAGAGGGACGGAAGTCCTCTTGAACATGGAGAATGAATTGTTTTCTTACTCTTGTGAGTGCAGACACAAACAGGCAAGGCAGTATATACACCTGGTAGGGCCTCAGTTTGGTAATTACTCTCCTCCAATAGGCAACTGAACTATCATGATTCTAATGGGCATCTTCCAAAACATAACTTATTATAGAAAAAATATTAAATGAGTTAAAATAAGCACAAAGACACATACAAATGGAAAATGGGTATATGAGAAAGTGTTCAATGTCATTAGGAGAATGCATATAAAAATAATAATGAGTTATCACTTGAAACCTGTCAAGATGGCTATTATAAGAAATAACAATAAATGATAGTGAGAATATGGAAAAACTGGAACCCTGCACATTGATGGGAAGGCAAAATGGTGCAGCTGATATGGAAAACAGTATGGAGGTTCTTCAAAGTACTAAAATATAATTACTGTCTGATCCGACAATCTCTCTCCTGGGTATTTATCCAAAAGAACTGAAATGAGGATCTTGAACCATTAAGACTCCTGTGTTTACTGCAGCAGTACTTACTGTAGCTAAGATGCAGAAACAACCTAAATGTCAATCAACTGATGAATAAAGAAAATGTGGTACATATATACAATGGACTTATGTTCAGCCTTTAAAAACAAAGAAATTTTGCAATATGTGACACTACAGATGAATCATGAGGATATTAGGCTGAGAAAAACAGGCCAGCCACAGAAAGGCATATATCGCACCATTTCACTTATAGAAAGTATCTAAAAATAGGGAACTTTGGAGAATCAAAGAATGAAATGGTGATTGTTAAGGCCTGGAGGAAGGGTAACATGTGGAGTTACTAAACAATGGGCATAAAACCTTAGTCAAGCGAGATGAATAAGCTCTAGAGATCTGCATACAGCATTGTACCATACTCAAAATACTTTAATGTATACTTAAAATGTTCTTAACATTTAGGTGAACTCTTAAGAGTTCTTACCTCAATGAAATAAATTGCAAGTAAATTAGAATGTTACATAAATACCATATAAACGTTTGGAAAGTGGAAGATTGTCTTAAAGACAATTTCTGCCCCTTCCTCTCCCCTCACCCAGTTCCATGCCAACTGAGCTGTGACAAGAACATCTGTGTGCCTTAGGTTTCTGTAAAAGACCACCCCTCAACCCAGGTAGTCTGTTCCTACTAAGCAAGTGCTCTACCACTGAGTGACATTATTGGTCTGGGACTTTTGTTCTATTTAGTCCATCACCATTGGTCAGAAAAATGTCTTGGTTATTTCTATGATCTGTACAATTTGATGCAACAGTGGTAACTAAGATGGTTTGCTTTTGACCAAATGAATACTGATTTATAGCACAGACACTGAACTTATTATTTTTTAAATAAAAATTCCTGGAAAAAATAATACTTCCTGTCTAAACAGTTCTAAGAAACATAACGTGATGTGTGTGTGTAGGGGGAGAGGGGTGGATTAACAAATAAACACACTAACTTCAAAGGTTCCCATCTTGTTTTCATATAACCTAAATGAGATTAGATGACTTGTGATTTATGCTACCACAATCTTCCGTTGCTGCCCACTTTAAATAAAAATATGGTTATAATTAAGATCACATGAACTTGGATTTTTTAGTTTCTAAAAAATAACATGGATGACTTGACAATTGCTGAAACAGATTCTCAAGCATCTTCATATCATCAAGGCTTGAGGCCCTTGAGCTGCATGTTCAGGGTGTACTAACCCCTTAGCTATTTTGGCCAAAATAATAATAACAGCAGCAGCAGCAGCAGCAGCAGTATCAGCAACAGCAAGATGACAGTTACAACTAACACTTACATAAGATTTTGTACTTTGAAAAGTACTTTCACTTGTATTTTTATTTTATTTGGACCTCACAGCAGTCTGCTTGCTAGGGTAGGTGCCATGGGGACTGCTATTTTCATTTATGACAAAGAAACCAAGACTCAGAGAGTGAAGGGATTTGCTCTACACCATGCAATAAGTGGCAGAGCTAGAACACATACTGATATCTCTTGAATTCCAGTCCAATGATCCTTTTACTCTAAGCCTGCAACAGTTTACTGGGTCAAAAGTCAAATTTTGATTCTGTGCCATCTATTCCCAAATCAGAATTTCTATACAGGCTCACGTGCTCATCTCTCTTCCCAGAAGGTGCCTTCCCCACATCACTAAAGTCCACTCCTCTCAGAGGGTCTGCCTAAAAAAGCACCCCTCTCCCCTTTACTATACAGCTGGCCCTCCTCTTTCTTAGATACAATTAACCACAGATTGGACAGTTTGAGGGGAAAATATGCATATGTTTTAGTCAGCTTTTTTTTTTTTTTGCTGCTGTGACTCAATGATCCAACCATCACAACTGTAGAGGAGGAAGAGTTTATTTGAGGGCTCACAGTTTCAGACGTCTCAATCCAGAGACAGCTGCTAGCTCCATTCCTCAGGGCTCATGAGACAGGAACAACATGGTGGAAGAGTGTGGCAGGGGAAAGGAGCTTATGTGGTGATGAGGAAGCAGAGCAAGAGGTCTCCACTTGCCAGATACAAATACATACCCCAAAGTCATACCCCTAATTCTCACCTCTCCAGCCATACTCTACCACTTCAGTTACCACTCAGTTAATCCCTAATCAGGGAGTTAATTCACTGATGGTGTTAAGACTCTCACAACCCAATCATTTCTCCTCTGAACCTTCTTGCATTCTCTCACAGGTGAGCTTTTGGAGGACACCTCACATCCAAATCATAACCATATTTGTACTGAACATATACAGACTTCCCCCTCCATGTTGTTATTCCTTAAATAATATGTAGAGCAACTATTTACATTGAATTAGGTATTGTGTGTGGTCTAGAGATTATTTAGGGCATATATATAAATTCCATGGCATTTTATAAGAGACTTGAGTATCTATGGATTTTGGTATCCTAGTGGTGGTGGTGGGGAGCATCCTGAAATCATCCCTGATGAATACTGAGGAACAAGTGTATCTGTTAGTGTTTTATAATCCCTCATTTTTTTTTATAAGGACACCAATCATAATGGATTTGTGCCTCCCCTATTGCTCTCATTTTAACCTCTGTGAAGATGTCAATTAAGATCACTGTCTATGGTCTTGGGGATTTAGACTTCAGCTGCATGAATCTTCAGGAGCCACAATTCAATCCACAGCAACCACCTGCTCTGCTGGCACATTGTCCTCTACCCCTCATCTTTCCATTTCAATGAATGGCATCTCCATCTATTCTGTTGCTGAGGCCCAGGATTTATGATTCTGTCTTCTGTTTACTACATACAATTAAGTGCAAGAATGATCAGTTCCACCTTCAAAATATTGCCTGAATCTAAACTTCTCACTGCCCTTCTGCCATCTTCCTAATCCAAACCACCACTCATTTCCTGCTCAGGCTAATGTCATTGCTCCTCTCCGGTGCCCACAAAGAATCTATTTTCCACACAGAAGTAATGTGACCTCTTTGAAAAGAAGTTATTTCATGCCACTCTCTTTTTAAAACACTGCATTTACAACATCATGAATCAGGGACGTGATTTTCAAAGTGCATTCCGGGCTACCAGCTGTTAGTTCATGTAGGAGTTTGTTAGATAAACAGAATCTTGGGATTTGAACCCAAATCTGCATTTTATCAGTATCCCAGGTGATTTGATTAGCATGCATGTTAAAGTTTGAGAAGCTCTGGCTTGGAGGACCCTGCGTGATCTTGACCCCCTGCATCTTTGGACTCATTTCTTTCTTACCACTCTTTCTCTTGTTCCTTCCTTTCCACCCTCAGTCCTCCTTGCTCTTCCCATTGCTTGTTGTGCTTTGTGCCTGGGAAGACTTCTGAAGAGACCACCCTCTCTATAAAACTACCCCACTACCCTATTATCTACTCTCTTATCTTGTTTTGTTTTGTTTTTTTTCTGCATAGTCTTTATTACCACCTGAAATTATGTACATGTTTGTCTGATTTTTATTTATTTATACCAATGAAATGTAAACTTCATGATATTCAAGAGATCCTGTTTATTTCCTTCTCTGTTATTTCCTCCCAGGCAGAGGAGCATGGCTGGCACAGAGTAGGTGCTAATAAGTATTTGCTGAAATAATAGCTACCTGGATTTGGTATAGGACCGGTCTCACTTTTTTTCCTGATGACTCAAATGTTTTCTCTAGCAAAACACTAGACACTGTTGGCTAGAGCAAGGCATTTCACTACTTGAGCATTGTCTTCTTGATTTCCCCACCTGGGTTATTTTTCCTTTCCTGCTCATCCCATTTCCCTCTTTCTTCCCTGGAAAGGCCATGGGGTTCTTTTCTACTGTACAGTACATTGAGAATAGCTCAAAATGAGGAAAGGTACTGGTCCTACTAAACTTTACAAAGCAGCATGCATTCGTATATGCTTAAGGATGATTTTACTATATTGCAGGTACCCACTGCAGCCTCTGTACATGAAGTTCTTGAAATTGAAGAAAATTTTAAAACTTCAACCTTACTATAAAATTTTGGCTGTAAACTCCACCCAGATGATGGTAGCATTTTGAGTTTTGCTTAGGAACTTGTGATTTTTATCTCTTAATCTTTGCTTCCTAACTAGCCAAAGATTCTGAAATGTGATTTCGTGCTATTGAGTGCAGATTATTTTCTCACTGCAGAGAAGTTTCTTTTCAAAGTTGTCCCTAGAAACACACACACATACACACACACAATGTATATGACAATGTTTTTTAAATTGAGATGCTTAAGTCATTTGTTTCAATACAAGGCACATTTTTCTTGCTAAGTCTTCCATAGGGATGAGGAGAATCTTCTACAGGAGTCATGGGCTTTCTCTCCTCTCAGTTTCCTTAGCCTGGAAATCTACAGTCTTTTTTGGCCTTTGGGTCTGGCCAAGTGGCAATAGCTAAGTCCTTTCTTCCATGATCTCTTTAGACTATTCTTTATTCCAGTCTTTTTTCTGCACAAGCTTTCCAACAGTATCAGGGTATATTTTGGGGAAAGAAGATGAGCCAAGCCATTCAGCCTCATATAAAATGAAGCACTGCTAATTATTAAAATTAAGAGCCTTCAAAAGCTCATGAGGAATTTATCTGCAGGAATATTTTCTGGCAATATCTACCGACAGTGCTTAGTAGCAGAAAGAGTGCTATATTGAAATCTGGGGTTACAGTTTTCAGATCTAACTCATTCACAGCAACATCTTAATGATTTGGAAACTGGAACTGTGGTACTAGAAATTCTGCTCATTGGTCACCTTTCACTGAAGGTAAACTAAAGGAAACACTAGTTTCACTCAACTACCATGATCTCTGGATAGTGACCATACTCTTTATACACCTCACATTCACCTAGGCAATGTTTGTTTTTCCTTGTGTGCTTTATCAGTACCACCTTATTTCACTCAAATCCACAAGCAAAGTAATGCTGGAACTACTAAGGGGGTTGTTGGGCATGTTTGAAGATGAGGAATTTGAAATGAAGAGAGGTTGTGTCATGGAATCTAGGGGAAGAAGTGGAACGTGAAATTAGGTCTCAAGATTCTCAGTTGAATCTACCTGTTAGAGATTTTCCTGGAACTATTACAGCTTTCACCAGAACAAGCATGAAACAACTCAAAGGATAGGTTCCAGGCTCATGTGCATCCTTGAATATCTGCTTTTTTTTTTTTTTTTAAGAAAAATGCCACTTCAGGGAAAGAACCAGCCCAATCCCATTCCCTGTACCACTTTAGCTCACAGAGCTCTGAGGGATGACAGTAGAATGCTGGAAAATGGGAACATTGGGAGGGGGGCGGGCATCAGTAATTTCTTCCTAGCTGTACTGCCAAGCACAGTCCTAGGATCACAGAAGATGCCCAAAAATGGTTGGTTCACCCAATGGGCAACTATATATTCTGTTTTGGGGTTCTTTTTCACAAAGTTACCTTAAATATTCTAAATAGATTTGCCTTTCTGAAGAAAAAAATTCGGATTTTTTCCTTGGAGGTAAAATTCAGTGGTGAGGGTAGAGAAATGATAGTATTCTCACTTTCTAACCAAGAAAATCCAAGAAAGGGAGTTTAGGTCAGTCCAGGGCACTCAAACAAAATGGACTTTAGAGAGGCCGAAGTCTCAAGTCTGCAATGAATCAACTGCTCATTGCCACGGCCACCCTGGTGTGACTCCAGGGCAAGCTGTTCATGTTCTAGTCTAGGTCAATGGCACCTGTGGGGTTGCAGGTACACAACTTTCCAGGAATCCAGAGTCCCTGCTCTGCCATAATGAGATCTTCTGCCTTACTGTTAGCACTTGTAAACACCTTGCAGATATCACAAAACAGGGTCATTTGTCTGCCCTCTGGTTTTTAATAAAACTCGTTTCTTGAGTATGTCAGTGACTATGACATATATTTTCTATTTAAGAAAGGCAGATAGTCAAACAGAAAAACAGAAACAGAGGCCGAAGTCCCTATTTAAAAAAAAAAAAGTCCTGCTAAAGAAACTGAAGTAAGAAAAAGAACTCCACAAGGAGAGATGTTTTCTTGGGATAAGATTGCCAATTACCTTTCCTTTCTGAGTCCTAACCACTGTAAATTGATCCATCCTGCAGTGAATTATCTGCTTATCTGGAACACATACAACATATGGTATTTAATCTGCTTATTCTTACTTCCTTCAATACATCCTTTAAGAGCTCATTTCAGGACAATGGAAATATACTGCAAGCAATTTTCCTTATTTTGTTAATTTGTTATTTTGTTAATTTTTAAAATCATCATATCTAGTATTTTAAAATGGAAGTCAGATCATGTGACATCAGGGCTCAAAAAAAGTCCTCTGGTTCCTCATCTCATGTAGAAGAAATCCAGAGTTCTCACAATGGCCTGCAAAATATGGCTCCCAAGACCTTTCTTCTTGTATTCCTAATTCCTGGTCTTTAGCCTCACACGATTCCTTTAGATGATTGGGACCTCCAGCCTTGTTCCCGCTTCAGGGCTTTGGGTCATACTGTTCCTTCTGCTCAAGATGCTTGCAACAGGGCTTGCCATACACCCTTTCTCAAGGAAAGATGGACAGTTCTGTTGAAAATCTGCAGCACCACTTCCACCTCTATTTCCATTACTCCACAGACACACCCCTGTCTTATTTCTTCCATAGTACAATGCACCCTTATCCATGGTTTCTCTTTCTGCAGTTTGTTATTCATAATCAACTGCCAAAAATATAAAATAGAAAATTCCAGAAATAAAACAATTCATAATTTTTAAATTGTGTGTCATTCTGAGAAGCATGATGAAATCTCCTGCAGTCCCACTTTATCCTGCCTGGTACATGAATCATCCCTTTGTCCTGTGTATCCATGATAGTACCCACCTGTTAGTCACATAGTAGCCATCTGGCTATCGGATTGTCTGTGGTAGTATCACAGAGCTTATGTTCAGGTAACCCCTACTTTACTTAACAATAGCCTCAAAGTGAAAGAGTAGCAATGCTGCAATTTTATTATAGTACATTGTCATCATTTTTCTATTTCCTTACTAGTTTTTGTTGCTAATCTCTCACTCTGTCTTATTTCCAAGTTAAACTTTATCATAGGGTATGTACCTGTAGGAAGAAACACAGTGTAAATTTAAGGTTTGATATTATCCTCAGTTTCAGGCATCTCTGGGGGTCTTGGAATATTTTTCCTATAGATAAGGAGGAACTACTACTGTACATGATGCCTTATAAAATAATGTAGTACCTAACTGACTTATTTATGTTGTTTATTGTCATTCATGTTCCTCCATATCCTACTAGAATCTGAACTCCAAAGGCAGGATTTTGATCTGTTTTATTCACTGCATTTTTATTTTCTGGTGCCTAGGTGAGTATACACACTTGGTAGATACTCAATACCTATTTTTAATGGACAATCAATATTTTCAAATCATGTAACTATACAAATATTATATGATATATACTCTAGATTAACCAGGTGCAAATTATAAGCAATGCACCATCAAAACAATATTTTCCTATTCCTATTATTAATTTATATCTGTCAATTAGAAATCCTAGTATATTGCTGTTTCTTGACATTGCTCTTTGGAATCACAGAGATTATAGGTGCAATTTAGACAGTATATGTTAAGAAATCCAATGAATTTCCTTCCAGTGTAGTTCACTTTAAAAAAATGAACCCAGAAAAACCTTTTTATTTGAAAAACAGATGGATTGCTAAAAGGGACTGCAACACATTCTAATTTTTCTGTGAGAAAACAGTAAGCTAGATGATAGAGCCTGAACAAAGACTTGCCTGTCTCTTAGTTCTGAGGAAAGTTCTGCACCAGGGTCCTGTCCCTGTGCAACCTTTCAGAGCCTCTTCAGAGCTCACAGGACCTCAACTCTGCTCTCAGCTATTTTTCCCACTTGTTTTAATCCCTTTTATGTGTTTTTTAAAGTTATCAGCAGGTCTTTCCTTTCTTGTGTTTTTTTTTTCTTTTATAAAAGTAATGTGTTGATGGTAAGAAAACTGTAAAGTGCAGAAAAAATAGGATGAACCAAATAAAATTACATGTTTTGTCCTCTCAAAACTGTACCTACACATATACACAGTCATAGGCATTTGGAAAACCACACTGTATTTGAAGTTCTTTATATAGTTTGATATCAGCAGGGTCTTCCTATATTTGAGACACACTTTAGGATGTGTAGAACATTAAGCATTTCTCCCTATTTTTTTTCTCTGGATGGTGATAGTAAAGTGACTGCACAAAGTAAGCACACAAATCTTCCCCTAAGAAAAAGCCCCCTGTCATTTGGACCCAATTTGAGAAGAAAGGAACAAAATAGAGATCTTGACCTTAGAAATGTGAGCCATCTTTTTTTCTTTTGTCAGACTAATGAAAGCTGCAGATTTCTCTGATATACTTGAGGGTATCTCAGAGGCAGAAGCAGGCTGTACATGTATGTATGTGTGTATGCATGTGTGTGCACATACATATAACGTGTTACATTAACCTGTAACAATTTTGAAAATCTAAGTGAGTTCCAAGTGTTTTGTTCCACATTGTGTGATACTTATACCTTGAGCCCGTACTCATTACTAATGCAGAAGACTCCTGTCATGTTTGTTCTGGAAGGCTTCCATTTGCCACAGAACCACTAACCTCAGATACTTGACCTTCACATTGTTTTACAACTTCTGTGATAAGTTGAGGGGTGGATGACAATGGTTGGGCGACACAAGGCACAACACATGGCACAGCACTGGTGGGATGAATTCCATGACCTCTACAAGGGATTGGGCCATCTCTGGAAGTTCATTTGTTTTCAGTAAGGTGTGTGTGTGTGTGTGTGTGTGTGTGTGTGTGTGTGAGAGAGAGAGAGAGAGAGAGAGAGAGAGAGAGAGAGAGAAATAAAACCCAACTTATCTCCCAGATGTAGCAACTATGATGGAGGTCACCCCAAATCACAGGTATCATTACAATCACCTCTTATTTCTGGGTATGTCCCACCACCAGAGAGACTTTGACACCTGTCAGGTGTAGGTTTTAGTAGAGCAAACAAAGAACAAGAAACAGCCTTTGTACCCTTAAAATTCAGAGAAATACCCTACAAATCTCTTTTATTATAAGACAACTACTCTTTGTTGAACATTTGGAAAACACAGAGACAAAACAAAACAAGGGAATGATAATCAAGCCTAATTCTACCACCTGGAAGCCAAAAACATTTGTCAAAATTTTTCTATTAGAAAATTGTAATTATCTCATTCAACTCAATTCTGATACTGGCTAAGTGTAATCCTCTAATCCCACCAGTATATGCCCAATACTGAGAAAGAGGCCAAATGAAAATACTGTACTTTTTAATGCCTAGAGTAACTTTATCAAAACATAATGAAAACAACATGAGTGGGCTGTTTGGAAATACTATGCATGTGATTTCATGATAAGGAGCCAACTAGACTATAGATTTTTTAGATTTAGATGTCTTAACTATTTTTTTAAGTCTTTAAAAACGCCTTTCCTCTTTTTTTAAGAGCAAAATCGAAAGCACAAAGGTTTTGCATATACCCCTGTCCCCACACATGCAGTCTCCCCCATTGTCAAAATCTCCTACCAGAGTGGTATATTTATCACGATTGATAACCCTAACAGATCAAAATTGCCTAGAGCCAACAGCCTACATTAGGGTTCACTCTTTGCTGTTGCATAGATTCTATGGGTTTGAAAAAATGTATAATGGCATGTATCCATCATTATAGTATCATATAGACTATTTTCACTGCCCTAAAAATTCTCTGTGGTCTGCTTTTCCACCCCTCCACTATAATTTTCATATTCTAACTTCAGATCTGTAAACAAATTAATTGTATATTTTGTAGTGAAGGAGAAAGAAAAAGGAAATTAATTGGCTCATCAGTAAAGAGTTTTTACTTACCAAACAGGGATTTGTTCATAGTTCTACTGTGGGTGGGTAAGCAATTCTTAGGATCACTTGTGGGACATTTATTTCCAAGTGTTCAATAAGTAGAAACTATTAATTTGTTATGTACAGTAAATGCTGTAGACTCTTTAATGTTTATTAACAATCAACAAATAAAATTCACCTGTTTTATTATTACCTTCATCAATCTGATGATTTGTTTACATAAATGATAGTCATAATCTTCATTAGAGGTTATTACATAAAATTGTGTTTGTATTGAATTGAATGACAAATGGTATATTCTAACTTTTACTCTAAGATAATTGTTGAGTATTCAATTATTTATGGGGCTTTCATACACACTGGTGAGAGGCTAAATTGGTATAGGCACTTTGGAAAACTATATCCTATAATCCAATAGTGTAGTTCTGAATAGAGACTTGAGAAAATGTATTATTTTCTGTAACAACAACAACAACAAACCCATGTACAAGAATCTTCATTGCAGAATTATTTGTAGCATTCCCAACTAGAGATAGCTAAAAGCTCATTACCACTAGAATTAAAAAATACGTAGTCACACACACTGGAATGATCTTTTTCTGTAATGGGACACACAGTAAATATGTTAGGCTTCTGGGATTGGATGGTCTCTATCACAAGTAAACTCTGCTGAATGGCATGCCTATGTTCTGGAAAGGGTGAAAGGTCAAATTTAGTCCATGAGCTTATAATTTGCTAATCTCTGCTCTAGAGCAGAACAAAGAAAAAGAATGAACTACAGCTAAGTGTAACAACAATGAAAACTCCCATAATGCTGAGGGAAAGAAAGAAGGCAGGAAAATTTCAAAATTAGAGAGAGTGATGAGAGAAGTCAGCAAGTCAGAATTTTTAAGAGGATCAATCTAGGAGGAGGCACAAGGGAATCTGTCCTCATCAATCTGTGTGCTTTTAACTGGGTACAATAACTTTGCAAAAATGCATTAATCTGTATTAAAATTGGATATTTCTCGGAATTAAGTTATATTCCTATTAAAAGGAAAAAAAAAAACGTTTTTAATCAAAATAAACCAGAGGCAAAACAGAGTAATAGTAGGAGAAATAGAAGTATCAATAAATACAGAAGGTATAACTACCGTTGTTGAGTGACATCACACTATTAACAAATAACGTGGACACATATGTGCAGACTTTAGTTCATCTTTACTAATGTTAAACACACCAGAGAAACCATTCTTCAACGAAGCTTTCCATATGGAAAAGTAAGCAAGATAAACATACACAATCATACTGTTTGTTCTTTTTTTTTTTAAAAATTAGACACTATTTTCATTTTCAACAGTATAATTGCTACAGGGGAAAATATCCTCTATTTATTGTTATGGCTTAGAAACGTACACAACTTTCTGTGATCACATGTCTGAGATCTGTCTCCTGCACTTCTAGACCCCTGTCAAGGAAGACCAGGCTGGGAAAAGTTATCATTTATTTGGGGAAGGGTGGCAAGAGAGGGTGGATGAAGGAACAAATTCTGGTGTTCTGCAGCTCAGTGGGAAGATGTGGTTCACAATAACCTGTCATTTATTTTATGAAGATCTAAAAAAGGAGCTTGAAGGCCCTAACATGAAAAGATGATTTGATCAGTGCATGCTGCATGCATGTTTTGAAACATCACACTGAGCACCATTAGTATGTGCAATTAATACATCTTACTAAAAACTTATCATCTCCTTACTTGATGCTCAACCTTCAAGTCCTCTGAAAGCAACATCTTAAATAACTGAGCTACTTTAAATTTACTTAAACCTCTGAGATGACCAAGTTCCAAATGTCTGTGAAATCATCAAAAGCATGATCATAGTCATTCATATACTGTCACTAAGAGTCATCTTGGCATTTCATTATTCACCAGTCTTGTAAACATGATCCACTATTTCTGATACAAAAAGTAAAACAGAATGGGTACCTTTCACACAGACTTCCTGGTGGAATTAATCATTAACAACCCTACTCTATAAATAATGTAGTAATTTAGAAATAAGAAGTTAAAATTTTCCTAAGAAACACAAAAGATATATTTTTGAATTCAATACACAGTTTCAAAATGTTGCATTACTTTTTCCAAATATTGGATTTTCTAAAGGAAGACAAAAATATTGAAATGCTTTTTCTTAACATTTAAATACAATTTTTTAGACATAATTATTGCTGTGGGTATATACGTGACTGCATGACCAATGTAATTCTGCAACCTGTACACTCAGAAAAATAAGAAATTATATCCCATCTGATTCAAATGTATGATATGTCAAGATCATTGTACTGTCATGTGTAACTATTTAAAACAAAAAATCCTTTTGTGTTGAAAAAAATAAATAAATACAATTTTTGCAATAAAATTTTAAAAGCAGGGCTGGGGATGTGGCTCAAGTGGTTGCACGCTGGCCTGGCATGCGCGAGGCACTGGGTTCTATCCTCAGCACCACATAAAAATAAATAAAGATATTGTGTTCACCTAAAACAAAAAAATAAATATTAAAAAAATTTAAAAGCAGCTTGACATGGTAACTCTTAATATATTCACTGTACATATACCCCAAACTCTGATTTGTAGTATATTGCTGAACAACAGGAGGTTGCTATTCATCTACCTCATGGAATTCTATATCCTATCAACATTTTTGGCTTCCTGTGGTCATGTGCCACATAGTGATGTTCCCATTAATGGTAGACTGACTACACGTATGATCATGGTCCTATGATGTTATAATGGAGCTGAAATTTTCCTATTGCCTACTATTTTTACTGTATCTTTTCTCAATTTAGATATGTTGAGATAAATAAGTGCCATTGTGTTACAATTGCCTGCAGTATTCAAGGAGCAATAATCTGATCATGTGCCCTCGTTGAGCAGTAGGCTATACCATCTAGGTTTGTTTAAGTATAGGTGATGATGTTCACACATGAGAAAATTACCTAATAATGCATCTCTCAGAATGTGTCCCTGTTGTTGAACAGCAGAGGATTGTATTTCAGAACAGGAGGGCCTCTTTCAGAATGAAACATCCAATTTTCCATTGTGCCTCACACAACTAGAGTCCCTGGAATCCAGGATTTAGGTAAAGGTAAAATGGCAATTTGCAAGATTTCATAATGTGAGCTATTTTATTAAATTATAAGTCATACTATTTTAAAGATGTTGATTGAAAATCAAGTGTATTAAGTTTATATGTAAAAACTATATGCATTTGTTTATCATTATTTATAATATATTTTCAGATTTGCCTTCAAGATTTTTGCAGTTAAAAATAACCAACAATTTTTAGCAATTAAAAAAAAATAATCACACAACAGACACTAGTATGGCAATTTGTAAATCAATGGATGTGTAACTGATGTGATTCTGCAATCTGTGTATGGGGTGAAGGTGGGAGTTCATAACCCACTTGAATCAAAGTGTGGAATATGATATGTCAAGAAATTTGTAATGTTTTGAACAACCCACAATAAAAAATTAAAAAAAAATAATCAACAATTTTGGTAGTATCCATGCTAGGCTCACAAAAATTGCAAACTTGGATTAATCAGTTTAGATGTGAAAGTTTTGGGCTTAGGAAACTGAGTTTCTATACTTCCAGTTAGATACTTCTTTGGAACAGATTACCTGGTAAGTTAATAAAATATTTTTTGGCATTTTGGGTCTGACAAAGAATTGTTTGAATATCTTTTGTTAGAAACATGAATTTTATTAGAAATGTTTATCTAATGTTTTGGCATTTAAATATAACAAAGACATCAATTGATGTAATAGGAGTAATAATTTATTTTTTCCAATGCTTTAATATTTTTTCTTGTGTATTTTTATGTATCTAATATATAAAATTTACATAAAATATATACAATTTTATATATAATACTTATATACAAATAGTTGGATATTGATAAGGTAGGATCTCCTAAGTCTCCCTGAGTAGCTGGTCTACATGAACAATTTGTCTGTTAAAAGATATGAATTAACAATGAAATGCAATTATAATCTGCACCCCCTTCAACAGAAAGGCCTACCATTATTTTTGGGTCAAAACGGAAAATCACATTGTGAAACAGTATGAAAAGTACAGCTAGATGTTTGCAAGTCTTCGTAGGAAGACTCATCCTGACCATGAGAAGTCTTTGAATGAAACTTATAAGAGGGAAAAATGAACCAGGAGTGAGTAGATAAGAAGGAAGAGGCAGTTTTGATGTCATTGTACAGAGGTGAGCCAGATTCTGGAGAGGATAGCATTCCCAGAGTTCAAGTGGTTTCCCACAAATTAGGAGGTGGATGTGGAGACCACCCTCAAGGCCAACACAGGTCAGAAAAGGAGACTCCTAGAGGGACCATGGATGATGGGAGAGGTTAGGGGTGAAATGTATATCCTTATGCATTTCTTATGCCTTCATTAGGAATTATTTTTGTGTTTCTTTGGAGTGGTAGGTAGTGTTTCTTTGGAGTGGTAGTGCTGGGTGCATTGCTGAACAATGTCCAGCCTTCACCATCTGCTGAAGCCCTTCCTCACCTCAGACTTCCATAGGCACTGCCCTATCACCTGCCTTCCTTTCTCAGACAAACCTCTGGACAAGGGAGCTCCCCTCAGCTCTCTGCCGAGATAAAAGATAAATAAGATAGAGACTCCCTGAAAATGTGCTGTCTGGATGGGGAAATGGAGAAGAAATTCAGTATTTGCAGTTATGGAGGAGAGGAATTTGTGAGTTAGGGTGAGGAGCATCTCCAGGCAGGTTATCTTCACCAGCCCGTGAGGGAGGAGGACGTCAAGGAGAAGGAGAAGGAGAAGAAGAAGGCAGTTAAGGAGCAAAGAGAAGGGGAGGGTCTTTCTAAACAGAGAGCAGTTATTTCTCTGAATTGTGTTGGGAAATACAAATAGCTTGGATTTTCTGCATTTTTAATTTTAAAGAATGAGCCTTGATATATTGATTCATGGTTTCTAACCTCAGGTCCTTAGAACTTCTTCAATATATATAATATGAATATATAATATAATAATAAAATATATTTATAATACTATACAATATATAACATTATTTTATAATAAGTAAATAAATATTTATTAATTGAAGCAGTTTTAAGGACCTAGCTGATATTAGAAACCATATACATATATTACATGTTTTCATATTACATCCTTAGTTAGTTCTTTCTCATTTTATATAACATTGCTTTTAAATTAAAGCCATCTTTTCTTACTCTTATCAGAACATCATGCTTTCTTTTTCAAAAGGAAAGTGATTAGATGTAGCTTCCGCAGTCTCTGCCCACCCCGACCCAAGAGGACACGCCTCTGTTTTCATTCTTCCTCCTCCATTATCACTACCTTCTCTCAGTACCAGGGTCACAGTTTCTCCCTTTGTCTTTAGAAAACTTAGCCACTTCCTCTACTCTCACTTCTCAGCATCAAAACAGGGTCCAGCCTTCCCCATCTGCTGCAGCCCTTCCTCACCTCAGACCTCCATAGGCACTGCCCTATCTATCACTTTCTTCCTTTCTCAGACAAACCTCTGGACAGAGGGAGCTCCCCTCAGCTCTCTGCTGTTCAACTCCTCCCCACCCTTGGTCCTTCTGTTTTATGCTCTTGCTGATGTCACCTTCAGGTTGCCAAGTTCACCTCTGAGCTTCCGTTTCACTTGAACTGTACAGAATTTTACATCGTCATCATGCCCCTAATTTTGGAATTCTCTTCTCTTGGCCAAAATGGCTGTGATTCCATTCTCTCTTGATGTTCACTGCCTCTCTGTCCATTCATTCTGAATCTCCTACTTATTGAGGATTCTCTGGGGCCTGCCAGACTCTTCAAGGTGACAATTCCAAGTACTCTGTGGTTTGCCTCATGCTGCTCCTTGTCACCACTGACTCTTAGCTCCAAACTCACTCCTACACCCAAGAGTTTCCTGAGTGCCTCAAATCTACTGTTTCTAAAATTCAACTTATTATCACCTCCAACACGGCAAATTCAATTCCTGTGTACTCTCCATGGTAGGGTAGAAGGTAAGCATCTCTATCTATTTAATAACATTTCCAACATTCAATCCATCCAAAGGTTCCATCAGCTTCTCACAGTCTCCTGTATCTCACTCCTCCTGTCCTCCCTGACACTGTCTCTGGGCTGGCAGGACTTACCATTTCTCACTTTTATATTTTGCTATTATTACCTAAACTGGTGTCTCCACTCCTGCCCTCCTGGATATCCCCTACTCTCACCAGATGACCTGTACAAAGCTTTAGTCTCACCTTGTAGCTATTCTACTTGAACATCCTTAAACAGTTTTTTTGTCCTGTTATAAGGGTTTTCATACTCTCTCCTATCTTCCTCTCCATACTCAGCCTATCTCTGTTTTCTTATTCTATTCTCCAGACATTGTGACCATCTTATAGTTTCCCCAATTGGCCACATTAAGTTGTCTGTACATCCTGCTTTTCCTGCCTAGAAATGCTGACAGGTTTCCCAGAGGGCTCAGTATACCAACCCCCTGGGGCTGGGTGCTGTTCTCCTTAGCATTCCACTCCTTATCACCTCTTGTGTGAGGCCTTTTCAGGCACTATTCCAATTTTCCCCTCATCAGAAAATTGATATATTAACTTTCCTTAGAACTTAGGCCCATTCTTATGGATTGTTATGCTATGATGCCATTGTGTTATTCATGTTCCATCATACTGGGAGTCTTGAGGACAGAAGTGAGAACTTTAGTGTCTTTGCATCCCTATGTCGATGCACAGTATGTTCCTATAAATGTCTGTTGATTGAACACGTTACTGAAATTACAGGTTTTTGTGAAGGGTGACAGGTCTCATTAAATGACATTTTCTCAATCTGCAGACAGAAAATGAAGTGAATAAAATACCACACCAACACTTCTATCACCTTGGGGTTTGACAACATCAGTTCAGACAGTTTGTTTTGCTTGTGTTGTTATTCTGCAGCTAGCTCTTCTCCGAGCCCTGGCTCCCAGCTGCATTCAAAAGTGTGGTGTCCTGTTGCTGTGGAAATGCAGCGACATGCCACAGACAGCAACTGTAAACCCAGGAAACTTATTTCCTTATGTAAAGTGATATTGACTTTCAAATATAATTTTTTTAAAAGGCAATAGGCTTATGTGGAAAGTCTTTCAACCACAAATCTCAGGGTGAAATAATTTTCTGTGTATTTCTATAAACATAGAGAAAACAAAATAATGGTTCTTCTGTTTTCTCAACACAATGTTCCACCTGCTCAAGAAAATATTCTGTGGCAATAAGAATCCTGCCTTGCTTATTAGTATATTAACTATCAGAGTACCCCTAGCAGAGAGCTGGGCACACAGTGGTGCTCAACAAATATTTGCTAATATTTTCACTTTTAGGATAGGTTCCAACTGCCTATTTGTAGAGAACTACATATTTCTCATGCAGGAACATAAAGTAATATGTTTGATAAATTTACAATTAGTTCACACAGGAACAGACCCATGGCTTTGGCCATGCTAGCAGGGGGTTTTGACTGCCAAACCTGTCTTTGACCCATGTGAGTGATGCCCTACAGATGATGATCCTGTTCTTTCAAATGCATCAGCAAATACTGAGTTCCTACAGGGATAAGCAGCTGAAAGTTTCAGAGGCTGGATACTCAGTGCAGAATAAAACTTAAGCCCCTACTTTCATGATGATTATATTCTAAGTGCATAAGTGTGTTGTGGGTGAGGTTGGGAGGCAGTGACTAACAACAGTCAATCAATATGAAAGAAATTTGTCATCTGGTGAAATGTGTAATGAAAAGTGAAACAAAGCAGGGCCCCAGGGAGTGATGTGGATTATGTTCCCACTGATTTCTCTTAGGAATATCCAGGTTCATTTTATTGTCTTTTTTGCAGAGTTAAATGACCTATGAAGACTATTTATAATTTTTCTGTAGATAAATTATTTCTAATAGTATTTGTTGTTTTGATCTTACCTCTTAAATAAGATATTATGATACTTGATATCAATAGGAAAAGATAGATTTTAACATCTATTTAAATAAATCAATCTAGAACTCAGGTCATTAGACCAAATATATATTAGGTTAAAATTACTCAATTTTACATATATATCTGGTGAGTGACTGTATTAATACTACCCAGAAGAAATACTCTATAATTATATTAAAGAATGCTTTCTAACTAACTAAATACAAGAGAACAGAACTCTCTTTTATCCTGAGCTCCTGTCTTTTTTAGAACCAATGATAATAGTCAAGCTGTTTATATTCCTGATTTCAAATTATTCTATAGAGTCATAGTAACAAAACCAGCATGATTGATACTAGTATTAAAACAGACACATAGACAAATGGAACAGAATAGAAGACACAAAGACAAACCCATACATCTGCAGTTACCTATCTGATCCTTGAAAAAGAACCAAAAATATATGTTGAAATAAGAGAAGATCAGACAGCCTTTTTAACAAATGGTGCTGGGAAAACTGGTTCTCCCTACGCAGAAGACTGAACCTGAATCTCTATCTCTCACCCTGCACAAAAACCAACTCCAAATGAATCAAAGACCTAGGAATAAGACCAGAAACTTTGCAACTCTCAGAAGAAAACATAGGATCAACACCCTAACATATAGGCACTGGCAATGACTTTCTCAATAGGATCCCTAAAGCTCAAGAAATAATACCAAGAGTTTATAAATGTTTAAAAAGCTTCTGCAAATCAAAGGAAACAATTAAGATGTGAAAAGAGAACTTACAGAACGGGAGAAAATATTTTCCAGCTATTCTTCTGACAAAGGATTAATATCCAGAATATATAAAGAATTAAAAAACAAAACAAAAAACAACACCCACCCCCAAATAACCCAATAAATAAATTGGCAAATAAACGAAACAAATACTTCCCCAAAGAAGCAGCACAAATAGGCAACAATTATATGAAAAAATGTCCAACATCTTTAACCATAAAGGAAATATCAATCAAAATTACACTGAGATTTCATCTTACTCTAATTAGAAGGGCAGTCACCAAGAATACAAAAAATAAATGCTAGCAAGGATATGGAGAAATGGAACTCTTATGCATTGTCTGTGGAATGTAAATTATTATAGCCACTATGGAAATCAGTATGATGGTTCCTCGAAAGACTAGGAATGGAACCACAATAGATCCAGCTATACCACTCCTTGTTATTTATCCAAAAGAATAAATTCATCATGCTGCAGTGATACATGCATACCCATGTTTATAGTAACACAATTTACAATAGCCAAATTATGGAACCAGCTTAGGTGTCTGTTAACAGGTGAATGGATAAAGAAATGGTGGTATATATATGCAATGGAGTTTCATTTGTAGGAAAATGGATGGAACTGGAGAACATCATGGTAAGTAAAATAAGCCAGACAGGAAGTCAAGAGTTGTATGTTTTCTCTCATATGTGGAAGCTAGAGAGAGAAAAAAGGGGGGAAATACAAGGAAGACAGAGTAGAGGATGGTACCCAGGGGAAGGAAGGAAAGGGGAAGTACTGAGGAATAAAATTAAGTTACATTATGTGTGTGTGTAAATATACCACAATAAAACCCACTATTCTGCATAATTATTGTGCATCACAAAAATTAAAAATTCCTTTTCAATGTATCATTTCATCCTCCTTGTGATCAAAATACTTATTTTCTCATCCCCCTCCCAAGTCTCCTGTATCTGGGTTTTGAGAGAGGTCTTGTGTAGCCTAGAATGCAACTGCTTGCTTGGCTTTCACATTGAAACTCATGTGCTTTTACATTCTAGCAGTTTACACTGTCTCCATCATTTGAAGTTCCAAAACACTGTATCTTTATTTCTCTTGCAATACTTGTCACTGTTGAGCTCATGCTGCATATATCAAAGTCCAAGACTTTAATCTGTCTATCTGGACCAGAAACCCCCTGAGAGTAGAATCTGTGTCCCATTGGTCTTTAGACTCGTAGTGCCCAGCACACTACCTCGAAGATAGAAGGTGCTTTGGTGTACATTTGGTTAATGAATATTCAATGTGTGAATAGTTCTGCTTTTGAGGGACCACACAATTTTGAAGAACATATTTAACATTTTAAAAAATTGCCTTCATATTTGTAGAATGTTTCAGCTGTTCAAAACACTATCAATGCCATCAATCAATAATTTATTTTTTACTAGTTTGTTATCAGTTTTTAAGTTTTCAATTGCTTATCATTTATTCATCAATCAACTGTTGGATGAATGATATTCAGGGCAGGTGTCATAATAGGCATCTCCTCACAAAACAGCTCATTCTATCATTGAAACAAACCCCAGAGTTAGAAGGGACAGATGTTTTAAATTTCCATTTTTTAAGGAAAACTATAAAGGGGATCCTAAAGAGAGGGAACAAATTCTGAGAGTAAAATTTTTCAGATCAGGGATTAAAAAGCAAAACTCTCTATCCTTATGGTGTTTTAATAAACTGTTGATTTTATGGTATTGTATGGTGCTGAAAATTACCAATCTATTTCAATGATTTATAATAAACTTCAACCAGAAAGCAGACTTATGGACACCCCCTTCTGAACCATGCAGGTAGGTAAGTTCCTTCTGTATATTCAAATGCCCATGATACTTATCAGCATGAAGCAACAGCAGAGCAATAGAATATTCCAAATAAAAAACATCAAACCTCGATAAAGAAGATGGAAAAACTGAGTCACCCATTACAAATTAAGGCTTTCTGTTTGAAAGAATCCCACTCTAAGGATAAAGGGAAAGTGGGAGTAGAAAGAAGCACCAGGTCTGATCTGGAATTCTTTTTCCAAAGGTTTATTTTTCCAAGAGTATTGTTTCCCAGAGCAAGGTTAAAAAATGAACCAAGAAATGAATCAACATTAATCATTTTAACATCATTTCTTTAAATACTTTTGGCTCTTTTCACCCAACAGATTTCTTTATGCTTTTGAGAAGCAATTTTTTTAGTAACTCAACATATTTCATGAATTAATTATACAGTAAGAGATATTTTTTTTGTTTATGACCTTTTTCCTTTAGCATATTGTACCTAATACAGGTACAAGTCTTGGTCTCACAGTTGTATACCCTTTGATATAATTATATATAAACATCTGAGGCCAATTAGAATTTGAGAGAAATACTGTGGCTAATTATAACAAGGGAAATGGAAATGAGGAGATGGGAATTCTGAACTCATTGACCTAAGCCTGAAGAAAAGAAGAAAGTAACAACTCATTTTAATTTGGTGCTTCACTTGATCATCCACATTTACCCTCTCTGCCTAATTTTTTAAATTTTTAATTTGTCTTAATTAGTTATACATGACAGTAGAATGCATGTATGCACTTTGATATGTCATACATAGATGGATATAATTTCTCATCTTTTTGAGTGTACATGTTGCAGAATCATGTTGGTCATGTAAGGAATAAACAGCTAATGCTCAGTGCAGCCAGCTCTTTTGTACACCTTATTCAACTTTGTATCCAACACAAACTATTCTCCTGAAGCTAGAAATTATACCCTGCAAGAACCATCTATGAGAGTAATTTGCTCCCATTTAAAATTGCATTCAATTCAATGCTCTGGAGTAACTTAAGATGAATTTTACACTTATGCATCATTTAAGGTAATGAGCCAGAAAGCATAATTTTCAGTGAGGATGGCTTATTCATGCAAGTTGTGAGGTAGACAACTCAAAGCATAAAAATTATTTTTCAGAATGAACTGAGGACTCAGCAGTGGATAAAAAAGAATTGCAAATGTGTCCCTGGCTAGTCACCTGCATCTATATTCCACTTAACTGTGATGAAACCACAGCTTGCGAGCACCTCAATCCAGGAGTGAGGATGGGGGCCAAAGATGGGGAACCTAGGGAAGCTGAGTCAAGAGTTTGACAATTTATAGATGTGGCTGTCTCAGATTGATCCCCATCAGAGATTCAATATAGGAGTTCAGGCCCGGCCCAGATATACCCATACCAGCATACTCAGGATCCAGACCCAGGGTAGGTCCAAGTTCGCCACACCCCCAACCAATGAGCCCAAGCCTAACTCACTTGTATCTTGGGACACTGCAGACACCACCATAGCCTTCTCCATGCAGTAGTCCCTACCTTTTTGACCAAAGACAGGGCCTAGAAGCAGATGCATCTCAGAGCAGGCATCCCAAAGACAATGTAAGGCTCACCCTTTCAGCCCCATCTCTGTAAGACATTGCATCCATCTTGGGGCACCTCCACTATTATCTCAAGTTACCTCAGCTATTGCCACTACTACCTTTAGTTGCAATAGCATACATTGAGGGACACCAGTAGGAAAGTGCCCCAAACAAACCAGGATGCTACAATAATAGAACCCATGGACAGTGAAGTTGATAAAATGTCAGAGAAGGAGTTCAGAAGGTTCATAATTAAAATGATCTGTGAATTAAAGAATGACCTAAATGAGCAAATACAGGCAAAAATGGATCACTCCAACAAAGAGATAAGAGAGAACATACAGTTAGCAAAAGATGACTTCAAGAAAGAGAGACTAAAAAAACCCAGTCAGGAATCCTTGAAATGAAGGAAACAATAAACCAAATAAAATCTCAATAGAAAGCAAAACCAACATACTAGATTTCTTGGAAGAAATAATGTCAGATAATAAAGACAAAGTATACAATATGGAAAATAAAATTGACCACACAGTGAAGATAGTAAGAAAACAGAATATCCAAGAATTATGAGACAGCATCAAGAGACCCAATCTAAGAGTTATTGGGATAGAGAAAGGCACAGAGTTTCAAACCAAAGGAATGCACAATCACTTCAATGAGATAATATCAGAAAATTTCCTAAGCATGAAGAAGGAATTGGAAAATCAAATACAAGAGGCTTACAGGACACCAAATGCACAAAATTACAACAGATCTACACCAAGGCATATGTATGCCTAGCATATAGAATAAGGACAGAATCTTAAAAGCAGCAAGAGAGAGGAATCAGATCACGGATAGGGGGAGACCAATTTGTATTTCAGCAGATTTTCCAACCCAGAACCTCAAAGCCAGGAGATCATGGAATAACATATACAAGCTCTGAAAAAAAATGGATGCCAACCAAGAATCTTATATCCAGCAAAAATAAGCTTTAGATTTGATGATGAAATAAAAATCTGCCATGATAAACAAAAGTTAAAAGAATTTACATTACAACTAAAAAGACTGCACTACAGAACATCCTTGGCAAAATATTCCATGAAGAGGGAATGAAATAAAAAAAAATATTGAATATCAGCAGAGGGAGGTATTACACTAAAGAAAAAAAATAATCAGAGGAGAAAACAAGTCAAGTTAAATAGCAAAAATAAACAAAAATGGCTTGGAAAACAAATCATGTCTCAATAATAACCTTGAATGTTAATGGCCTAAACTCACCAATCAAAAGACATAGACTAGCAGACTGGATTTAAAAAAAAACAAAAATATGTTGCTTCCAATAGACTCATCTCATAGGAAAAGATGTCCACAGACTGAAGGTGAAAGGTTGGGAAAAATCATACCACTCACATAGACTGTGGAAGCAAGCATGGGTTTTCATCCTCATATCAAATAAAGTAGACTTTAAGCTAAAGTTAATCAAAAGGGATAAAGAAGGACACTACATACTGCTTAAGGGAGCCATATACCAACAAGACATAACAATTATAAATATATATGCCCCAAACAATGGAGCATCTATGTTCATCAAACAAACTCTTCTCAAGTTCAAGAGTCAAATAGACTATGACACAATAATTTTGGGTGAATTTAACACACCTCTTTCACCACTAGGTAGATCTTCAAAAAAAAAAAAAAGCTAAACAAAGAAACTATAGAACTTGAGAATACAATCAATAACTTAGACTTAACTGACATATATAGAATATTTCATCCTTCAATGAGTGAATACGCTTTCTTCTCAGCAGCAGATAGATCCTTCCCTAAAATAGACCACATATTATGCCACAAAGCAACTCTGAGTGAACATAAAAAAGTAGAGACACAACCCTGAATTTTATCAGACCATAATGGAATGAAATTAGAAATAAATGGTAAAATAAGAAATAAAAACTACTCCAACATCTGGAGACTAAATAATATGCTACTGAATGAATAATGGGTTGCAGATGACATCAAGGAGGAGATTAAAAAATTTTAATAGGTGAATGAGAACACAGATAGAACATATCAAAATCTCTGAGACACTATGAAGGCAGTTTTAAAAGGAAAGTTTATTGCATGGAGTCCATTCCTTAAAAGAAAAAAAGTCAACATATAAATGACTTAACATTACAGCTCAAAGCCCTAGAAAAAGAAGAACAAATCTACAGCAAACGCAGTAGAAGACTGGAAATAATTAAAATGAGAGCTGAAATCAATAAAATTGAAACAAAAGAAACAACTGGAAAAATTGACAAAACAAAAAGTTGGTTCTTTGAAAAACTAAATAAAATTGACAGATCCTTAGTCATGCTAATTAAGAGGAGAGAAAACTCAAATTATTGACAGTCATGATGAAAAAGGAAATATCACAACAGACACTACAGAAATAGAGAAGATAATTAGAAATTATTTTGAAAACTTGTACTCCAATAAAATAGAAAATATCGAAGGCATTAGTAAATTTCTAGAGTTATGTGATTTGCCCAAATTGAATCAAGATGATATACACAACTTAAACAGATCAATTTCAAGAAAGGAAATAGAAGATGCTATCAGAAGCCTACCAACCAAGAAAAGCCCAGGACCAGATGAATAAACAGCTGAGTTCTACAAGACCTTTAAAGAAGAACTAATACCAATACTCTTTAATTTATTTCAGGAAATAGAAAAAGAGGGAGCACTTCCAAACTCATTCTATGAGACCAATATCACTCTGATTCCAAAACCAGGCAAAGACACATCAAAAAAGAAAACTTCAGACCAATATCTCTAATGAACATCAATGCAAAAATTCTCAGTAAAGTTCTGGCAAATCAAACACAAAAACTTATCAAAAAGATCATTCACCATGATCAAGTGGGATTCATCCCAGGGATGCAAGGTTGGTTCAACATACAGAAATCAATAAATATAATTCATCACATCAATAGACTTAAAGATAAGAACCATATGATCATCTCAATGGATGCAGAAAAATCATTCAACAAAATACAGCACCTCTTTATGTTCCAAACAGTAGAAAAACTAGGGATAACAAGAATATATCTCAACATCGTAAAAGCTACCTATGCTAAGCCCCAGGCGAATATCATTCTAAATGTAGAAAAATTGAAAGCATTCCCTCTAAATCTAGAACAAGGCAGGGATGGATGCCCTCTTTTACCACTTCTATTTAACATAGTTCTTAAAAACTGGCCAGAGCAATTAGACAGATGAAAGAAATTAAAGGGATACACATAGAAAAAAAAAAAAAGAACTCAAGTTGACACTATTTGCTGATGATATGATTCTACACCTAGAAGACCCTAAAAGTTCCACCAGAAAACTTCTAGAACTAGTAAATGAATTCATCAAAATAGCAGGATACAAAATGAACACCCATAAATCAAAAGCATTTCTGTTTATCAGTGACAAATCCTCTGAAAGGGAAATGAGAAAAACTATCCCATTTACAATAGCCTCAAAAAAAAATACTTGGGAATCAACTTAACAGAAGAGGTGAAATATCTATATAATGAAAATCACAGAACACTAAAGAAAGAAATCAAAGAAGACCTTGGGAGATGAAAAGATCTACCTTGCTCTTGGATAGGCAGAATTAATATTGTCAAAATGACCACATTACCAAAAGCACTATTGAGATTTAATGCAATTCCAATCAAAATTCCAATGACATTCTTCATAGAAATAGAAAAAGCAGTCATGAAATTCATCTGGATAAATAAGAGACCCAGAGTAGCTAAAGCAATCCTTAGCAGGAAGAGTGAAGCAGGTAGCATCACTATACCTAATCTTAAACTATACTACAGAGCAATAGTAACAAAAACAGCATGGTATTGGCATCAAAACAGACTGGTAGACCAATGGTACAGAATAGAGGACACAGAGACTAACCCACAAAATTATAATTATCTTATATTAGAAAAAGGCACAAAAAACATGCATTGGAGAAAAGATAGCCTCTTCAACAAATGGAAAGACTGGAAATTCATATGCAACAAAATAAAATTAAACCCCTATCTCTCACCATGCACAAAACTCAACTCAAAATGGATCAAGGACCTAGGAATACAACCAGAGACCCAGCGTCTAATAGAAGAAAATGTCGGCTCTACTCTCCATCATGCCCCAACTTCCTTAATAAGACTCCTTTGGTGCAAGAATTAAAACCAAGAATCAATAAATGGGATGGACTCAAACTAAAAAGTTTCTTTTCAGCAAAAGAAACATTCTGTGGTGAATAGAGAGCCTACATCTTGGGAGCAAATCTTTACCCCTCACACATCAGATAGAGCACTAATCTCTAATGTATATAAAAAACTCAAAAAGCTAAGCACCAAAAAAACCTGAATATCCCAATCAATAAATGGGCCAAGGACATGAATAGACACTTCTCAGAAGATGATATACAATAAATCAACAAATATATGAAAAAATGTTCATCATCACTACAATTAGAGAAATGAAAATCTAAACCACTCTAAGATTTCATCTCACTCCAGTCAAAATGGCAGCTCTTATGAATACAAACAATAGTAAGTGTTGGTGAAGGAAAAAAGGTACACTCATACATTGCTATGGGACTGCAAATTGGTACAGCCAATATGGAAATCAGTATGGAGATTTCTTGGAAAACTGGGAATGGAACTACCATTTGACCCAGCTATCCCTCTCCTCAGTCTATACCCAAAGGACTTAAAAAGAGCATATTACAGAGACACAGCCACATCAATGTTTATAGCAGCACAATTCACAATAGCTAAACTGTGGAACCAACCTAGGTGCCCTTCAATAGATGAATGTAAAAAAAATGTGGCATATATACACAAAAGAATATTACTTAGCAATAAAAGAGAATAAAATCATGGTACTTGCAGGTTAATGGATGTAGTTAGAGAAGATAATGCTAAGTGAAGTTAGCCAATCCCCCCCAAAACAAATGCTGAATGTTTTCTCTGATATAAGGAGGCCGATTCATGGTGGAGTAGGGAGGAGATACATGGGAGGAAAAGATGAACTCTAGATAGGGCAGAGGGGTGGGAGGGGATGGGAGGGGGCATGAGGTTAGAAATGATGGTGGAATGTGATGGACATTATTATCCAAAGTACATGTATAAAGACACAAATTGGTGTGAATATACTTTGTATACAACCAGAGATATGAAAAAATGTGCTATATATGTGTAGTAAGAATTGTAAAAATTAAAAAAAGAAATTTTGATGTACTCATTAAAATGTTATAAAGTAACCTGCAAATACAAAGCACATTCCTGATTGTCAATACTTGTAACACTAGTAGTCCCTTAAAATATTAGATGCTTTGCTGTTGGAGATAAAGAGTTTTCTCAAGAAATGCTACAGGAAGTCATAAGCAATAGCACACATTCTCCTTAAAGGAAGCAGCACATGAATTAATACTGCAGATGTGAAGAACAGATTTTTTTTGTGTTAATATATGATATATGATATGTAACATATAACATATTATATATAATGCATCATAAATAAAGAATATATATTATATATTATTTATTGAAGAAATATAAGATGTAGTCTAGGTTTTAGTGACAAATATTTATAACTCAAATTTCTCTTGTTTTTTTTTTAAGTGAATTCAACTCTACTTCTTAACACATTACACCATATTGTTGTGCGAGGGAAGCCCTTGGGAGAATGCATGCTAACAACTCATTCATGTGTAATTGATAGCCATAACAATTTTATTTTAGCATTCCTTCATTTAAGATTTCAAAATACTTTATAAATGTTTTAATTAAAAATTTCCTCTTAAAAAGAAAAGTACAAAGTGTCTAATTCCTCTTAGATATAAGCACAGCTTTCATTATGTGAGAAATTCAAGGTCAGTAGGCATAATGTCTTCAAACACTCAATATCATGTTATTGATAGTAAAAAGATGCTATTTAAAGTCAAAATGCAAATTCAATTTTACTATGTGTCCTACAATTATTTAAAACTTTCATTCTTATGGTTCCTTTACATTATTTAGTTCTAGAACACTAATAAACTAGGAATCTAAATGAAATAATGAAATCTACAAGGTTAATAGCCAATGCCAGTTTAAGACATCTTGCCAAGAATATCTATATTTTATTTCACCTAGAATTAACGACATAATTATGTAAGATTCTTAGGATGGATTTCACCTGCCACACTAAGAGCACAATTAATTGCAGTTGTTATGACAGTAGTAGTAACATGACTGATTTATATAGTATATTCCAAACTTTAAAATTTTGTGTAAGCAGAATGATTAGGGATACTTTGACAGTCAATTATTCCTTCTGGAAACTATATAAGCCATATCATATAATCTAGCCGGAACAAAAGATGATGGGTCTTAATTTAAGTGAGATCCAGGTGACAGGTCCTGAAAGGTCTGTTTCTGTCCTTTTTCTAACTATTAACTTATCAAGGAAAATGCAGTCAAAATTGATGATGTGTTCATGCCCTTAAAGTCATCATGAATTAAAAATTAATTTAGATGCATAGATCAGGTGAAAGCTACAATCAAATAATATTTTAGTAGCATGAAGGTACCTATAGTCTCAGACCATTTGCTACAATTTTTTTATTTGTGAAATGAGGCTATCAATAGCATCAATCTCACTTTGTTTTTGTGAAAACTGATGAATAGATCTAATGTGGTAGTAAGACAATTCCCAAATCCAAGGATGGAACATGTAGCTGAACAAAGAAATTCTTTTCTGTTCCCATCCCATCTTTATCATCTATCTATCTATCTATCTATCTATCTATCTATCTATCTCTGTCTGTCTATCTAGGATCCTGAAATATTAGCATTTTTGAGACATTTCACAGTTAAGAGAAAAGAACATTGGATATTTAAATGGGTTTGTTGATGTTGTGCTATATTCATTGTTCGCGTGTTTCCAATAAAATGTTCATTTCTTCAATGGAAGCATTACTATGTAGCCACCATCTTTATTAAAATAAAAACATATATGAACCGCAACAGAGAAGTTTGAAACAAAAGTACAAGAAAATAAGAAAGATCAAAAAAATAAAAAAAAATGGGCTGGCTGCTATTTGTTTTTTAAAGTTACAAGAGCAACTTTGATTATTTGATATGTGATTATTTTGAATGATAAACTATCATGATTTTCCCCTGACTGTATGTTGCTCTCTACTTTTTCTTCTTGATAATCCAGGTTGCCAAGATATGAAGTGACTAGAGAAAATGAAAGAAGTTACAATGAATCACTTTGTTCTTTGTTTACAAATATGGTTTAAGGTAAGAATGGACAAGTAAAATAGAATTTTAAGGATTTTTTTTGTTATTCTTGTTACTGTTTTGTTCTATTACAACAATTAATATAAAGTTCATTGGATGTATTTTAGTGGCTCAAATAAGATCTATATACTACACATAAAATTTTATAGATTTTATAGTTTAGAAACTTTGTTGTCATGATTTAAGAGTTTCATTTAGATTCTTTATAATTATTTTCTAATCTATAAAGTGTGGAAAATAATACCAAGTCCATTTCCTAACAGAACAGTGCATATTAAATGAGTTAATAAAAGGTATTGATGATATCGTCCCATAAAAACAAATGATATATATCTAATTGAAACAAATTTTTAAAAAGAACAAATGATTATTCATGATATCATTGCTATTTTGTTATAAACACATTGTGGGTAACTGCTGCACTGACTTCAGATTAGTTCAAGTATGTATTTCTCCCAAGCCTCATAAGTAAGGAAGTTATATAGTTTGTTATAAATACTTAATGGCTACTTATCTATCCTAACATCTCTGGTTAAGAACTACAATGTGATTCTCCTTGCCTTTTGATTATGGTTTCTTTAATACAAAGCATTCAATTGTAAGCTGTGCTGATGATCCAAGATAAATCTCAAAAGACTCAGAAGCATGAACCCAGACTTTCTGACAATTTTTAAAACCCAAATCTTTCTCACTGTCAGATACTCCACATATGTGTTAGAGCTTCTTATAAACTCCCAAGTGAACATTTAATTCTCCCTAAAATGCAGCAAGAGATAGTCACCAAGGCAGCAGAGCAGCAATGACTCCACAGGACATCATCATATTTCATGTATGTAAAATGAGAAGCCTTCTTACCTAGCATGCAAACACATTTGGCATTCTGGTCAGGGTTCTCAAACAAGATTTCGCCACACCTCTGAAATAGAAGGATAGCTGCAGTTAAAATTTTAAGATGTCATCATCAGGATTCTCAAGGCAATATATTCATGAAATATGAAAATATTATGATGTTATTCTATTCTCGTTTTCGTAGTTAATTGAGTCTGGGGACTTATGCATAAACAGAGATTTTGCCGATAGTAAAATATCTGAAAGGTAATTTGGGATAGATTGTTCCTGCATGCCCCTGGTCCCTGCCTGTGTGCTCCCATGAGAAGTCATGGCTTGAGATGCACTTAGTTTCTATATCAGTGTAACATAGGCAATATAGGGCCCATTAACCTGAGTCTAATCATCCTCAAGTTTAATCCTTAGCACCTACATTATTCTAAACTAAGCTGTGTGCCTGACACTTAACTCTCTGAACTTGGTGTGGGGCAGAGATAAAGACATGAAGTGGCATTTATAATGCTTTTCTTGAACCCACAGACTCATAGAAATATCAATTTTCATATCTATTACAGTTTTAACTCACTTTTTAAAACTTTTTAAGAAGACAGAGTCTACAGATACAATCAGTTATTGGAGAATTTGTGTGATAAATGAAATTGGCAAATGGTTAGAACCTGAATATATAAATAAATCCACCAAATCAATAAGAACATAACAAATAATCTGAGAGAAAAAATGGGTAAAGGGTATGAACAAGCAATGCATGGAAAAAGAAATCTGGATGGCCAATAAACATAGAAAATATATTTATACCAATAATCAGGAATAAGCAAATTATATGTAATTTGTTTTGAACTCATTGAGTTGACTAAATTTAGAAGTCTGGCATTAACAAATGTTTTCAGAAATGTAGAGTCTGGGTTGGAGTATAAAATGACAACCACTTTGGAAAAAATTGGCGAAAATATAACAAAGTTAGAGAAATTTTCAAATGCAACTAAAATGCTCTGGTAAAAAACAGATAAATGTCAGTCATAATTAGAGGATTACATGATAGGTAAAGTGGATTAAAGCTATAGATGCTCTAAAACATCTAATATATAACATATATATATATAATTAAAAAATTGCAGAATATTCAAATCATAAAATACATATATTTTTCTAATCACATAAAACAATGTTTAAGTCATATAAAATTATAATGTTAATCAAAAACGTTTATCAGTTGAAAATGTCTAAAAACATTTATATATTGTTTATGGACATATTAACTTATAGAAAAAGCATAAAAAAATTCAATAAATAAAAAGAGAAACATCAAGTACAGGTTGGGAGGAAGAGATCTAGAGAAATGAAATGTCAAAGGTCACACAGGGATTATCAATTTTTTCTATAATTATTTGAAAACTGAAATTATTTCTTACACTTTTTTTCTATGCTTGAAATATTTAACAAGAAAGAATTTCCACAAAGCACAATACTAAATACAAATCTAAAAATGGCTGTTTTATACATGTATCCCTGTACCTGTCTCCCTGGGAGGCCATTGGCAGAAGATTGGATGGACTGTCTCCTCCAATAACTCTTCTTACCACTTACTTCCTTTGCCCTTAAGAAACTGAGAGCCTGCTACCTGCAACATTCTCCTCTCATTTCCACCTTTCACAACTTGGTTGATTCCACTCCCATCAATCTTTATTGTATCTGTACTTAATATATTATAAGATAAAGTGATTTAAAAGGGAATAATTCCTCATGTTCTTCACACCTAATTATGGGATCCTCCGGTACAAACAGGGAAAAGGATGAAGTCATTATTTTCAAATCAGCCCATCTTTTGGAATGACCTACATTGTGCACAAAGAGATGAATAAATGGCTCAGAGATATGAAAAGGAGGTAAGCTACTTTGGTGAGCCAAGAGGATGGGCTGTGGAGGAGGGAGGCTTGGTTCTGCGGAAGGTTAAGAGGGCACTGAATTCTAATGGAGACTCAGTATCGTGAGCTTTCTTCCCAGCTACTGTGCTGACCTCACGTGATATTTATCATGCCACTTAATCTCTTCATGCTTCATTTCTTTGTAAGTAACATGGGCTGTAGATATGTGCCATCAAGTCAGGTCAAGGAGCAAATGTGAGGATTAATGACCTGTGGAGTCTAATCCCCTGTTTGTTCCTGTTTTGTTTGTGTTTGGGGAGAGGTTAAACCCTTATAAATAGCTAGGATCTATTTTCTGCATCACCTGCTTTTCAAAGTGGTATTTTAATGACCTGAAAGAGTTAATAATTATTTTTAAATAAAAGGTCAGAGGTTTTGAAAATGTTTTCCACTTCTTGGCAGAACAAAGTCCCAGGAAGCTCTACCGATCTATATTCTGGATTCTACAAGGAAATAACTTGGGAGTGTTTTCTTGCCCTTTGTTAGTGACGAAGTCCACATCCAAGCTGCCACGGAAGAGCTTTCCTTCTTTACTCGCAGGGCCTTCCTGCAAGTAACAGGTGGATGTTGCATAACTTCCCATGGCTACTATAAGCCAAGGGCAGCCTTGTTTATGTCTTCCCTGGCCATGAACATAGCTAGGAGGGGTTTCTGAAACTTCTATGAGGCATGCATTCCATAAGAGTCATGGCCTGCCTGGGTTCACTGACTAGACAGGCTCATCGCCAGGCAGCAAAGCAGGTACTGTGTCCCTTCCAGTGAGGACAAGGCAATCAGACCTCTTCCTCAACTTGTCTCCCTGGTGGTCTGGGAAATGGCTGAAACACCTTTAACAAGGTCTTTAATTGCCCTGGTTTATAACATTACCTGATGATGGTAAGAGATTTTAAAGCAATGCCCAGAGGGGAATCTGATTGTTCTCAGGATTCTTTCCAGTGCTTTTTCTCATTGATGGCTGTGTTTACTGGGCCTTTGCTGCCAGGCTTCTTCCTGCTGTGAAACCCAGGGTGATGACCCAGTTTTGGAGATTAATTAAGCTAAGCCACAGGGTCCAAGTCTCAGAAAACTGCAGGCTCTGCCGTGGGGAAGGTCTTGTGTCCTGCTGGATTCTGGGGTGCTGCAATCCTCCTCTTCAATGCTCTGGTTATGCTCATTGGGACTTCCCATTCCAGCAACCTGCTGCTGAGTAACTCTGACTTTGTACTTGGTTCTGCTTGTCAGGACTCTTCCTAATTCTCAGGATCCCACCTCTCCTTAGGGACTCCAACTTTGCTTTGTCTTCTGTGCCTGAAATACTGATATCATCTCACCTTGTTCCTGTCCAACTCTCCCAGTGAACATTGCCCCCAGATAATAGGAAATTGTTATTGAAATTCTCATCCAAAGGATTGGAGCCTTGCTAGCATCAGAGAAATCCTCCTGATGTGTGGTCTCCTTCTGAAGCCCATAGGATACCATGCTTATGAACTCATGTGTAATGCTGATTCCCCCATAGACCATGAAGAACCAAATCCTGTTCATTAATGTTCTTAATATGTCTCATTGTTGTAAACCTGGTGCTTTATACATTCCAGGTTCCTGATAACTCTTTGTGGACTAGGTATACTAAATATCTGTGAACTAGCTCACATTTGTTGAGTGTACACTATAGACTAAGCATTTTTCTGTACATCTACCATCTGTACACCTACTGTCTCATACTCTAATTATACTCTTTTCATAGTAGACAACTTAGGCACAGAGGGTACCACTCACTATAGAATCCTCTCCTCCAATTAATGAGAAGATAAAGGCTGACAGGTTACTCCATACTTTACCAAAATACAAAAATCCCAATATTGGCTACTTTGGGTCTCCTCATTGTCTTGGCCAACTAGATTATCTCTATTGATGTCTCCTTCTCTCACCCATTAACAGCTTTTGTTTGTAAGGGTTGCACCTGTAAGAGCTCATGCTTTAGATTAGACTGACCTAATTTTAAATCCTGTTTCTACCTCCTCTTATATACTGTATTATCATGGGCAATTTATTTAGTTGTGCCCAACCTGCTTTCTTATTTATGATAGGGGGTAATATTATCTATGTCATAGGATCATTGTCAACTTGGTTTTTAATCCATTATGAATGAGAATGACCTAGTTTAAATAATTGTGAGGGGGGTTGTACTGTAAAAATAAGAATTAATAAATTTAGTTCATCCATGAAAATTCAATTTTAATTCCCATCATGATTTAGGAATAAAAATGAAAAAAAAAAACCCTTAATTTTAGAAGTCAGAGTATTTCACAAGTTGTTTGCTATTTCTTACTTATTAAGAATTTTCTTTATCAAATTCAAAATTTGACCTTTATTCAAGAAAAAATATTGAATGTTATTAAATTTTGCATCTGTTATTTAGAAATCAACCTAAGTGTCAATCGAAGTTTGGATGGATAAACAAAATGTGGCATATACACATAGTAGAATATTACTCAGTCAGAAGAAGGACATTTGTGACATCATGGATGATCTTGGAGAGCATTATGTTATATAAAATAAGCCAGGCACAGAAAAACAAATACCATATGAACTTACTTATAGGTATAATCTAAAAAAAAATTGAATTTTTAGGAGCAGAAAATAGAATGGTGGTTACCAGGGACTGAAGGAGAGGGGTACTAGGGAATTGTTGGTCAAAAGGTACAAAATTTCAGTTAGACAGGAAGAATAAATCCAAGAGATCTCTTGTACACCATGATGACTAGAGTAATCACAGTATATTATAATTCATGAAAGTTGTGTACTTACAAAAATAGTAAATATACATGTAATGCACGTTAATTAGCCTGATGAAATCATATATTTCAGGACAATACAATAAAGTATGTTTCTCTTGATTGAACTATGTTTTTTCATTATTTTAATCACAAATTTAGTTGTGAAAATTGATATCAGGAGTAATTTTAAAACTCACACATAAGTTTTAAAATTTTATCCTGCTAAGGAAAAATATTGTCTGATATAATCGTATCCAAATATTGATAATAGTATTACATACTCAAAAGAAGTTATTAAAAGAGTAAAAAGCTCACATTTTGATTTTATTGTTTAGCTTTCACTGCTCCTAGCTTTCTTAAACCAATTAATGTTTTTCCTGATTCAAATAAGCTTTCATACATCTTTTCATTTTTCTGCGTACTTGTTATCACTTGAATGTATAGGTCTCAGCTGACCTCCAGCAACTAATCTTTTTACAGAAATTGTCTTGATACTTTTGGAAGGGAGAAAACATCTGCAAACAGATAAAATCCAGGATAGAAAGAAATCCTTGTTCCTAGGCTGGGATTGTGGCTCAGTGGCAGAGTGCCTAAGTGCCTTGCACTTACGAGGCACTGGATTCAATCCTTGGGACCACATAAAAATAAATAAAAAAGATAAAGGTATTGTGTCTATCTACAACTAAAAATAATAATGATGATGATTAAAAAAAAAGAAAAAGAAATCCTTATTCCTTGAGGGTTGGCTCCAACCAGCTGAGACCATACAGTGTTTTGCAAGAAGGTAATGTTAACTCTTACCAGGAAAATAATTAATTGGTTATGACTATTTGATTTCCTACTCAAATTTTTAGTTGTTGTTGTTCTTTTTCTTCTTCTTTAGCAGAAAAGAATTTAATAAAGGAAATTAGGTCCTTATAAAAGTACTGGAGGATCAGGCTATAGACTGGTCCTCCATAAATGACTCTGTTCAGCTCTGCAAAATTGGCTCACCAAGATGTGAGCTTGCTAGGCTGGTGGAACCACAATTGGGAAAGAAGAGAACCAAGAGGCATCAGTGAATTGTTAACTTTAAGAACACAGCACATGGCAGTGATCAAAGAATTAGAAAGCTATTGGTGCACAAGGCTCTTTGTTGAATATTGAATGCTATTGCAGAAATGTAGAAAAATTCAACATCTTCAGAACTGTGCTTGATAGTCCATTAAAACAAAACAAAATAAAAAGGACCATGATATAGGACTACACTCCTTTTGGAAAAAATGTATATCATTTTGGAAAAAGAAATATATAATTTCGGGAAAAAAAAAAAAAAAAAACATCAAACCAGTTTCCTGAACTGAAAAAGCAGTTACCATGGTCAGAACTTTGGGAAGTTGTAGGACTTCAGTGGAAAGTGAAATGTATCTCATCTGTCTCTGCATCAACAAAGACAATAGAAAAAAGGCAGGGCTGGGGTTATAGCCTTGCATGCACACAGCACTGGGTTTGAACCTCAGTACCACATAAAAATAAATAAATGAAGATATTGTGTCCATTTACAACTAAAAAATATTTTAAAAAATAAAACAGAAGGCAAAGATCCAGCACAGGCTGCCTTCACTCTCTTTTTAATCCCAACTCTAAGAATATTGATTCTTCTGCAAGTTTGCCAAATATTACATGAGTAAAACAGGCAAATGCTTGTATGCTCTCTGTTTTATTTGCTCACTTTCATATTTCTAAATGTCTAGGACAATGACTAATACTTAATGAGCACAATGCTTAAATGAATAACAAATTTCTTATTGTAACTCTGTGGGATATATTAGAATGAGCATAAAATTTTTTCCCTGTGCACTTACGTTTATACACCAATAAGTGCTGCCATTGATGTGGCCACATCATGTGTAGCTGCAATTGGGTGATAAAGGGATGGAATTTGACATGGAGGAAAACATTACAAAAATGAATCTCTTCCTATCTTGCAGTTTCTCCAAGCAGAGAACTGAATGGTACTAACCAAAACCTGACTCTTAGAAGATAGGCCTAGAGAGAAAATGGCTTAGGTCTATAGAGCATAAAAATACAGCTTCTGTTGAGACAGGGCTTCTTAAAGTCTAGCAGAGCCTAAAAGTGTGGAAACCCATTAATGTCTATCAACTGTACAAATGGCATTATTGAGTGCTGTGTGTGTACAGGCACTGTACCATTTGTGTGAAATTCAGGCTAGATTATGTCCTCCAGGGAGGTTCATAACCTAGTCTTAAGTCAACATGGAAAACTAAGGGCACTTTCAATGGTGGGCACTGGACAATGCCAGGGGACATTGCTAAAGGCTTCCAAAGATAGATAACTCTAGGCCTGGTTCTGAAGGACAGGAGACAGTTGGCTGGCAGAACAGAGGGCTCATCCACGTAGAAGAAGCTGCCTGCACAAAGCCCTGTCAGGATCACACAAATAGTTGCCAAGGACAGAAGCAAACAGATGAGATTGGAAAAGAGTAAGGGCCAATAGCCATTTAAAAATATTTCTGGTCTGAGCTATAGAGGGCTGGTTTGCTTTTGAAGAGCAAGGATGTTTAATGAACTCTTTGCATTGTAACAAATAACTTTAATGGCACCAGATATCTCCCAACAGTCTTGCCTGACATCTTTTCTTGTCAATTTCTTATTCAAAGAGGGTAAATGAGCCTGAAGTGCAACTTATCCTCCCCACCTTTTTGAATTAGTTCATAGAATGATGACCAAAATGAATTCCCCAGCCATCCAACAGGAACTTCATGTGAGGCTGACTTCTGCTACTGCTGAAGCCATTAGCACCTAGAGTTGAGTGCATCACAGTTTCCCTGCTCCTGGAGGATGAATTTTCAGGGTCTCCTTCTTTACAGTGGCCCAAGTCCACACTATTTTACGCAGGCCTGTCTACTGCGTGGGTGGCATAGTCAGGCCTTAATCTCTAAACACTGTGGCAGCCCTCAGCACTCCGGTGCCAGAGGACGGCAGATTTGGAACAGGGGCAGATTTCAGTCAAGCTCATGTTTTCCTTCCTAAGCTTTTCCAGTTAAAGAGCAGATTTCCATCCTTTTGCAGGCTGTTAAAACGTCAGACTAATAAGTTTTCAACAATCTGTCAGTGCAGATCCCCAGCATCAACCTGGCACTGCCTTAGAATCCTGGTCTCATGGTCCAATCCAACCTCAGCCAGTCAAAATAAGAGACACACCAGCAAAAGAAAAAAAAAAAAGGATAATCACCTCAGGCTGAGCAGAAATTCTTAACAAATCCATTGTTGCCAACAGTCAACAGCAATTCTGCGGGCTGCATAACCTGGGGTAACCCTTCAGGAAGGGCCATCCCTCATAAACCTCTAATTAGCTATGGTTAGGAGTGACTTGAAAGATATTAATGCTATTGCTATTGGAAAATGAGCCTACCAGCTTTTAACAGCTTTGTTTTCTTCTTCAGTCAAAGAACAAAATGTTAGCTCAATGGCGTATGCTTTCTATTAGAGAAGTGCCAGCAGCAGCAATCTCCAGAGAGTCTCTCAGCATTTTATTACATACCCCTATTTTTAAACGTTTAAAAACTACTTATTACGAACCAAAACTTGGAAAACCTGGTTTCAGCCCAAGAGTACTTTTTTTTAAGTTATTAAGCAAACATTGGGAATGCAGAGCTTTTTTCTGTCATTCCAACCCTGGACAGTAGAGGGTACTAGGAAGGCTGTATTGCTACCTTCTGTTTGATCCCCATAAGGAACATCCTGGGGTCAGATGGCAGGCAGGCAAGTATAGTTGTTGTGTCGGTCTTGACTTCCAATGCACACATGAAGATGCACATCAAAAACTGCATTTTGCGGGGCTGGGGTTGTGGCTCAAGTGGTACAGTACGCGCCTAGCATGTATGAGGCACTGGGTTAGATCCCCAGCACCACATAAAAAAAAAAATGATATTGTATTCACCTAAAACTTAAAAAAAAACCCTGCAGTTTTCACTATGCAAAACAACGATTATAGCCTCTGGGCAAGCATGATTCCAGCTAAAACTGTACTTGTAAAGATGATTGGCATGGACTATTTTTGAATCTCTTTCCAGTACACTCAGTTATAGGAACTGGGCAGGCACTGGGTGCAAGCACATTGGGAAGAATTCTGGTATGGACTCTGAGAATTTTTCTATAATATATATATATAAATACATATGCCAGAGATCTGGATAAATACTGCAAAAATTGTGTGAGAATTTTGCAATACCATTTCATCTTTTCTTTATCATCTCAGAGTCTCAAGGGTTGACAACTAGCTACAGCTACTTTTCAGAGAGAGAGATGGCTACTTCTATGAAAGCAAGTAACTAAAGCCATAAACATTTAATAGACATTATAGTGAATTATGAAAGGTGAAGTATATATAGTTCCTTATTGTTGCAGAAAACAGGAAGTAGTATGGAAGGGGGACAGATTGGTATACACAGTAGAAAAAAAATTAGCATATTGAGGTTCAAATCCCAAGCCTGTCTCTTACTAGTTGTGCAATCATTGGCACATTTTATCTTTTTGAATTTCATCACAGAGCTGAGGGAGTAACAATGCTCTCTCCTCTACCAAATAATGCAATACATATGAAAACATCTTATGTGCTCTAAAACCCATAGTGTGGCCTGGTATGTATGTGGTTTTGTGGAAGGAAGGCGGCGGAAGTAGGATTTGGCCATTTGGCGATCCTCTGTACAGGATAGAAAGCACATTCTTCCATGTGAGTCATAGGGCATTAAGAGGAGAAAAAAGTTCTCTGCCTGAGATGGAGAACACTGGTCATTCAGAGGGTAACCCACAAAGCCAAAGGTCTGGATGGAGATGGTAACCCTTTTCAATGCATCCTTATCCTTGGTATTGAGGAAAGGGAAAAAACCCAAGTGGATTTGGGAAAGGGGGTCCTTATAGGTGATTACACAAACTAGCCACATCCTGGTGGGCATGAAAAGGTTTCTGAATAATGTATTCTGTTTGGCAGAGGAGATGAGAACTAATATTAATCAAATCTCAGAGGGGTTGAAGCACTAGATAAGCTGTGAATGTGTTTATTATGGTTACCACAAACAGTAGGTGCAAACGTCTAGAGGTGATTGAGAAGACGAAGGGAATTTAGAATGGCAATGGGGGATGGGATTCAGATAATCAGGGGAATCAGGGAGTGGAGACACTTGAGGCTGGGAAAGATGGCAGGGGCCAGGTCACGAAGGGCCTTTTGGATTCCATTTCGTGACCAGAGATAGGCTTAGATTCTGTAGGCCGTGGATCCGAAAAAAAAGTCACTGCAGGTCACAGGTCACATGTTCCAGGCAGTAGAGATGCCAAAAGTGTTCAGAAGGTTTTTGAGCTGGGAGTGCTGACGGTAGCCATGTTTGCTGGCTCAGGTTGCTCTCCGTCACTCTTGACATATCCTTAAGTGGGAAAAAGCTTCTGCCAAGTGGGGCACTGCCTCATTATGGAGCTTGCTGACACCATCCCTCTTATCCCTACTGCTCATAGTTGTGAGAATCAACAAAGTTCAGTGTACCACCAGAACAGGTTTGCCTCAAGCAGGGTGTTCACAAGCATATTTCTGTACATTTCGTATAATCCATACGGATTTTACAAGGAGTAGATCACAGATATGAGAATGCAACTTGTCAAATTTTCAAACCAAGCATGGATAGATTATGAAGACCAGGGCCTTCTGAATCATGCACAGGGTTAAGGCTGAGGATGCACTGAAAGGGATGATCAAGTCCTTGGAAACTAGCAGATGGAGGAAGTAGGGCTCTGGAGCAAAAGTCCTTCCCTAACCCTTTGAAGGGCATCTCCTCCATAGAAACTCTGGGAGAGAGGGTTGCAGTTCCAGGAAGTCATTCCCTTGCTCAACTGTCACCTTCAGAAGGAGATTTGAACAAGTACAGAACTCTACATTCCTGCCCTGCCCTCTCACTATGTGCAGTAACACTCTAGCCCTGTTGCTGCCACCCCTGGAACACTGACACAGTGAGCACTTGGAACCAGCGTTTCTGTCTTACCCATTGCGTTGCCAACAAATATGTACTCAGAATTGCTAAGCTTCAGCCATCTGGTTGAAAAGCACAAGCTTTAGATGTTGGTTTTCCTGATTTACACTGCAATTTTCAAGCAACTTTATAAGACCCTGCAGACAGCAAAAGCTTAATAGGTAATAACAATAGTTCCAAATCTTTGTAAAGACATCATGATTCAGAGATTCATGGGACTTCATCCAGCCTGCAACTGAATGAATATTTACTCAGGACAAAGGAGTATTATAATGTGCTCCTCGTAGCTCAGTACAGCAATGCTCCTGTACATAAACCAACAATTAAATGTAATCCTATACACTTATAGCTTTAAAAGAAATTCAAACCAGTCCTTGGAATTAAATAACCCCAGTGCTAGAGAAAATGACTTCCAGAACATCAAGCCCAACATGCAAACACAGGGCCTCTGAGCCACAAAGGAACAAACACTTTTCCACAGGGATAAGGGCCTGTTGTATAACTACTTGTGAGGTCAAAGATCCAGATGTTCCCATAGACAATCAAAAAACTATTACTGGTCAAATCATGTTGACCATTTCCATATGGACAGCTCTGAGACATGGATTTGGCTTTAAAATGGAGATTTCTGTAAACTCTACTGGCAATTAATGGCAACCCCACACCAGAGCTGGAAAATCCAATATCTTGAAGGCATGACTGACTAAGCTAAAAGGGAAAATGAAATAGTGCACATTTTGCTAATAGTTATATTCTGCTTTGGTATAATTCATTAAACCTCACAATATACTTCAATAAGGGCAATATTTGAAAGATACCTCCTCTTGGGTCTCCCTCCTTTCATCAAGGTAGAGGCTTTCTGTCTAATTCACTGTTGTTCCCCAGCATCTAGATCAATGTCCATCACACCATAAATTCTCAATAAATATTGCTTGATGGAAAGAATGAATGAATGATTTGGGACAAAAATATACCCAACCTGCTCATTAGTGTGTGGCAGTCAAGTTAAAAATCTGTGAGATGGTAAAACTCTTCAAAGAGATGAGTAAGAGGGTAAGAGGGTTGAATTATAGATTTAATGCCATTATTCCACTAGGAACTTGTCATCTGGAGCTATGCCGTGTATGGAACATGTATGCTAGAGTCCAACCTGAAGGTTAGGACTTCTCTAAGTAGTAGAGTTTTGAAAGATAATATTCTCTGGAAAGAAAGAATTTTAAGTATATATATTTTTACAACAAGCAGCTTTATACTGTTAGGTATTTTTTGTTGTTGTTGTTGTTGTTTTGATACTAGGGATTGAACCAGGGGCACTTAAATAATGGAACCACATCCCCAGCCCTTTATTTATTTATTTTTTTGGTACTGGAGATTCAGTTCAGGGGCCTTAAACCACTGAGTCACAACCATAGCCCTATTTTGTATTTTATTTAGAGACAGGGTCTCACTAAGTTGCTTAGTGCCTTCCTGTTGCTGAGGCTGGCTTTGAACTAATGATCCTCCTGTCTCAGCCTCCTGAGCCACTGGGATCACAGCATGCACCACCTCAGCCAGTCCAAACCCTTTTTAAAAATTTTTATTTAGAGGCAGGGTCTTGCTAAGTTGCTCAGGGCCTTGCTAAATTACCAAGACTGGCTTTGAACTTGTGGTCCTCCTGCCTCAACTTCTGGAACTACCGAGATTACTGGCATGAGCCACGGTGCCTGGCCTTCACTGCCAAGTATTAAACAAAGAAACAAAATGTGTTTTAAATGTTCAGAGTCCATACCAGGAAAATGGAGGTCATACCTACATTCTATCTCATTAGCATAGATAGGCATAAAGATAAAATTGGCAAAGTATTTCAAATATCTAAGAAGAAAAATTTTATGACGGTTGGTGCGGATCACTTGTGGTAGTGGGTTCTGTGTTGTTGACAGCTTGTAGTTCTTATCTAGTCACTTCATTACTTCAAGAGCCTTTTATGAAAGTAGAGATAATCATTGATTTGAGGTTTACTTTTTATTAGTATTCATGCTCTTACAAAAGCACTTAGTGAAGTAACTAAACTGTAAACACCAGAGAGATGAACACCAACAGACATAGAAAGAGAGAGTACTTTATTATTTGTTCACTGATAATCAATCACAAATCATTTCGGTATCTTTAAGTTATTAAGACTAATTAGGAGAGAGTTGGATCATTTGGGACCCTAAAATTATAAATGCAGAGAGAAGACTCTTTAAATGAGGGGACAAAAAAAATCAGAGTCTTGGAAAGTGTCAATAAAGTTCATACTTCACTAGCTTTCCAGAAAGTCTGCCTGTGAAACTGACCTTGCAATATGAGAAATATTTATCAACTAACAATTATTATCAATTAATTGATGTTTAGTGAACTAGCAAATTTTTATATACTAAAACTTTTAAACCTAATGACTTAAAACTATTTACTCTCTGCATTCTTAACAAAGCAAAACCAAAACTGAACACATTAATAGCAAATTGCTTTCATAAAGCAATGCACAAAAACATCAATTTTATTAAGTTACTAGTCTTAAGTTTGGGAAGACTGGGCTACTTAAGCACAAGCACTGTGCCTCAGCTCTGAACAGTGATATCTACAGAATATTTGGCAGAAAGCAGGTACCTAGAAAATGCTCTTCAGTGCATGGCTGAATGAAGAAAATATCACATACCAAGAAATGTGATCATCAGTTTAATGACTTGCATGAAATTCAGACATGTTGGCACAAGCATTTCTGGAGATCACTGATAAGTATGAAATTTTGCACACTAAATTCACACACACATGATGTACATCATGTTACCATTTTCTAGTACACTGTAACTTAGTGGTTAAAAGTCCAGGTTTTTGTCTGAAGTCTAACAATACTTTGAATCTTAGCTCTACCATCTCCTAATCCTTTTGACCTTAGAAATTGGCTTATTCTTTTTTTTTTCCTAAGCCTTTATCTTCTTACCTAAAAATCTGAGACAATACAGACTTGTTTGGAGACTAAATGTGATACCACACACAAATTTCTTAGCACAGTTCCTAGTACACAGGAAGTATACAATACATGACATCTATACTATAATACCCTACACACTGTCTTCATGAGTTCAATCAGCAAAGAAAGAAACACTTAACACCTCGCTCTTCACTCTGGGCATCTTACCATTTACCTTTCAATCCAAGTGACTCTTTGCTGTTCCCTTTGTTTCCCCTAAAAATTTGTGTCTCCAGATCTTTGAGGAAGTAGAAACTAGAGGCAGACAGAGAGCTTGGGCTTTGGAGTCTGGCGGCCCATGTGTGGCACAACCAGCCATGTGATCTCAAGAAACCTTCTGAGCTTGCTTCCTCATCTCTAACATGTGATGAAACCTGTCTTCCTCCCAGGGTTGTCCTAAGGCTTACATATTATCAGGAAAGTTCCTGGCTCAATAGTATGATTGTATGAATGTAATACGTATATATGTATTTATCTCTCATGTTCTCTACTTTTTGAAATTCAATGTCTATCTCCCTCTTCCCACATGTTCAGATAATCCCTATTATTCAAGGTCCCACTGAGATGGTGATCCTTTATGAGACTTTCCTGGTTTTTTTTTGAGCCTAAGTTGACCTTCTCTTTTCCTGTATTTCCTGTAATTCTTTTAGCCACTTTTTACTTCACTTTTTTTTTTAACTTTATCCATTAGATTTCAAAAACCTTAAGGCCTGAATCCAGTATAGGTGTGTATGTCTGTGTTTCTGTGTATTCTAATAGAAAATACTTAACGAGCATCCATTTAAATCTTGCCTGTGCCCTGCCTTCCTCTACAAAGATTTTGAGGTTGATTATATTTCTCTTTCTGATGGAGATTTCCCTTTCATTTTTTGTATACAGATCAGCATCCCCCATACATATACACCTGCATACATGTACATTGCAAAGGATAATAAACCTAGCCTAAAGCCTTCAATTAAAACCTCAAAATGTTTCAAAAAGCAATATGAGTGCACAGTACTGAGATCATGGTGGCATTATGCTCTTCATGTTAAAATCTCCTGTTTAATTTCAAGGTATTTAGAGGGGAGGTGTTCCCTTATAATACTTTCTATAATAGATCTTGTTATTATTCCAGGAAAAAAATTGTGATTATAAATGAAAATATTAAATATTTGGAATCAGGAAGTAATACTCAGTTACTTCCTTGGCCTGTCACCATTCATACCTTTACTTTTATGGATGCCAACATTCTTTCAGAGCCCTTCATTACTGAAACCCTGCTTTGTCTAAACCCCAGGGGTAATTTTGTTTTCTGTCTTCAAAATGAATGATCTTGATATTGGATAACATTCTCAATGTTATCTGTAAAAACAGGCCATTGTTTTTACATTGGTACTTCTTATACTATTGTCTATATCGGGTGATCAAAGGATATTTTTAAAAACATAGCATTTAGTTGAAATTCATGAGTAAAAGCATAAAATTATGGAACTGGGTCCAAAATACATTTCCAAAAGCTGGACCTGGTTTTATTATCTTTAAAGTTAATTATTCATTGGGCATATGTGTTCATTATGGAAAATAGTTGTTAGTTGCTATTTAAAAATTTTAGACCTGAATGTGGCTTTAAACCACTAAAAAAGAAAACGAATATCTTTTGTGATCTTCAGTGTGCAAAATCTTTACTGTAAGGCAAATTTTAAGGAAGATAAAATAATAACTTATTAACAACTGGTGATTCAAATATGTGGTTAGGTGCATTGACAAGAATGCTTCCTCATAAGGAAATTATTTTGATGATCAAACTAATGTCAAAGGGCTCTGGCAAACAATACTCTTAAAAATGAAATATTACACATACTTTAAGCTGCACATGTAACTCCAAGTAGCCTCGGAAATCTTATTATTGTATAATAAAATGAACATACCATAATCTTAGTCATGCATGCACTGCTAAAGTATCTGGAGATTAGTATTTCAAAAATAATTTCTATAACCTTTATGATGATTATTTTTTTCTAGCTCAGTTGCACAAGTCAGAATTCTAGATGTCCCACTTTTACTTCTCCCCTTTTCTCACTGCCTATCACCTCTAATCTCTTGGGCCTCAGAGTAGTTTTGTCTTCAAGTTCATTTGCTTCTATTTCTCAAGTCCATCTAGTTTCCCCCAATCCCCTGCCAGGGCCTCAGTTCTCACAGCACACTTGCCGTGAACTTTGATTTCTGCAAAGCTGTCCTAAGAATCCACTCCATTCTAATTGTCACATAGCATTCAGAGTTACCATCTGAACTAGTCACTCCCCCACTCCAAAACCCTCAGTGCCTACTCTTTGCCCTGACGATTACCCATAATTCCTAGTTGGGCACTAGCAGAACTGCATACTGCTTTGGGTTTAGTGATCTACTACTCTTCAATGCTCATTCTTCTGCCTCTGCCCTCTCACTGAGGATCTTCTCCTTATCCATCCTTCTAGTTATGGTTGTGACATCACCTGGTCCTCCTGAAGGCCTTCTTGAATCTTTACATTTCTGTTAAGAGCCTCTCCCAAGCACCCTCAGTCACCCAGCCATTCACTGAAGCATCAATCACACGGACATATTTTCCTAGTTTAATCCTCCCTCCATATCCATGGGGAATTGCTACTAGGATCCCTGTGGATACCCAAATCTGCAGATGCTCGATTACTTATATAAAATGATATAGTATTTGCATATATCCTATGTCATATGTATATCATACCATATACTTTATTTTTGAACTTTTTATTTGTTCTTTTTAGATATACATGACAGTAACATACCGTATACTTTAAATTTTCTCTATATTATTTACAATACCTAATACAATGTAAATGCTACCAAATTAGTCATTATACTATAAAAGTTTGTGCATGTTCAATGCAGATATCATTTGTTTAAAGAAGTATGTCCACAGTTGGATGTATATGGATATGGAAGGTTGACTATAGAAAAAATCAGGGAAAGACTTTAATTTATCTTCAATGGCTTTCTTGTGTCTTACCAAGGGTCACATACTTAATAGGTTCTTAATAAGTGTTTGTTGAATGAAGGAAGGAAGGAGTCAGGAATAGAATGACATGTGATACTATTAAAACAAAAAGGAATACTCACAAAAGTTTACTTAGCAATCTAAGAGTAATCAACATAGTGTTTAGTGTCTACAGTATAAGAAAACCTAGATTCAAAACAACAAACAAACAATAAAAACCCTCAAAAATCTTTTGATACCAGAATTTTTGTCTGGTTGAAAAGCAGACTTTTGTACCTGATAAATGAGAATTCATACCCTATTTGAATCAAATGTATGATATGTCAAGATCATTGTATTGTCTTGAACAACTAATAAAAAAATAAATAAAAAAGATGGAAAACAAAAAAAATGTAAGCCAGATGCATTGCATACTTATCTGTTTGTAATTAGCATAAAAAATATCACTGGAAATGAGCAGCATGCGGTGCAGGGGGATTATCTTTATCTTGGACCTCTGCTTATCTAGTAATTATAGACATGTGATCTGTTGGTATTTTTAAGTTTAGATTCATTAGAAAAAAAATCTCAACATCAAAAGTATCAATACTAAATTCTTTCTTTGTTATCAGCACACATTACTGTTTTGAGATATTATTATCTATGGCTAAATATATACCTAAAAACTATAAGAGCCATTTAAACAGTTTGCATTATAGACCAAGATCCAATCACTTGTAATTTTTTATATTTATAAATATCATCTCAATTTTATGACTTTACCATGAGCTAATCTTTGTTTTCTTGCTTCCTCTAAATCCAAAGAATATAAAGAAATTTACTTTGTTTATGAAAAAGCAAATTCAATTGAGAAAAGATACATTTTCTATTTGAGGAGACATCATTTAGAAGGATTGAAATTTAAAGCTCAAGATCAACATTAAGTAGTGAAAATGGCCTTTGTAAGTGACCAAAATCAACAAATCATTGAATGAAACTAAATTCTATCTGCTCCCCAGATCCAGCAGAAAGGGCACCTTCCTTGTCTATCTCTGCCCCCTTCTCTGTGATATTGCTCTTTCAGCCATGTAACTCACTCTTCACCAAATCTTCATGCCAATTTGCAGAGAATTATTTTCATTCTCTGCTTTATAAGCAATAATTTTAAGTTAGGGTTTATTACCTTATTTAGATTTTAAGCTCTCTAAGGTTTGGAAGTTTTTCTTCTCTTTGGGTCAAATGTAAATGTAGATAACACAAGTAATTTTGAATTAAATTGCTAAAAAATAGAAACAACACACATATATTTGATTTTGCTATTGTGTTTTTAAATTTCATTACCAATGACACACACCTGTAAAATTCCAAAGCTTTTAGTAGCATGATAACTTGGCAGTTACACAGGAACTATTTTCCCATGAGAATCACTTTCCATGGAATTTAATTTTTTTTCTCAGTTCCCAGAATGATTCCTAAGTTCCACTGATCACACACACACATACATAGACACACAACTTAGTAATTTCCACTTCTATGTGTTTACCAAAATGAATTATTACTTCATCTAACCTTAGCAAAGTATGATGATTGCCAATTTTATTGGTTCACCTCTCTTGCTCTAAGAAGGGTCTCTTAAATAATCTTTCTTAATTTGGGTAAGTTTTCCAAGTTGCCTGAATCATATTGTCTTTTATTTTACATACATTTGATATAAAAATAACTATACATTTTTCTTTTAAAAATGTGAAATATAAGGTGCATTGATTATCTCACTCTGGTGAGCATAAAGGTTATTCTATGCATTTGTTAAAATGGATGCTCCTGGGCTCTACAATGAGAGAGGAAAAGAATAGGACCCAGGAAGTTAAAAACTTGAGCAGCACCCCTGGTGATACTGATTCAGATGTTCTTTGATGATACCTGGGCAAATGCTGGCAAAGGGGAATGTATTTACTAAGAAGGTGAAGATCTGGGCTCCAGAGTCAGCACTGATCTTGAGCAAATTCCTTAGCCTTTATGAACCTCCACTTCATCATTGGCAAGATGAGAGACTTGGACTAGATGTTTCTAAATTCCTTTTGGTCCTAAATTATTTGTTTTTTGTTTAGTGACTTTTCTATTGAGCACAGTCTAGTAATGAGCAAAGAGAAGACTCTCATACTACTCCAAGTTCCAGAAAGGTAGGAAACCTAAGTCCCAGTTCCACCTCGGTGAATTAGGTAGATTTTTTTATGGTATGTGGTTCTCTTCAATTATTTGAATTCATTCCAACAATCTTTGTCTCATTTGACTTGACCAAAACTAGGTAAGTCAAGCGTACAAGAAGTTGGTCTAGAAGGGTGTTGTTCCCGAAGAAGTAAGCCATTAAATGGCTACATCTTCTGATTTGTTTTAAAATAATAATTTTTCATCCAGGAAAAAATGATCAAAATTAGTTAGGAAAATGAATTTGAACATGACATTATAGTTATCAGATTGATAATTTGCAGAATTCATGTATATTTCACATAAAGAGAATTTCTCAATACCTCTGTAAAACATTACTGATCTGGTAAGTTTTTGTGTTTCAGAAAAATAGTCAAAAAATAGTCCACTAATTTTTTCCTCCCAAGGGGAGTACAGATAAACCTAATCAATCTCTTGGATCACAAGGCCTATTGAAGCTTTATAAATATTCTGAAAAGAGTTTCTTAAAAATATAATGTAACTCCTGATTTCACTCTATTCCCGATTTTAGGCTAGAGATGTGGTCCAGAACTGAAGACTCATTCTACCTTACCAAGATAGAAACTTATCAAAAATACACTCTGTATAAAATTGATGGACACATACAAACCACTGGAGTTAAAAAAAAAAAAAAAAAAAACTAAATAAGGCCAGTATTTTCATCTGGATATAATCTAATCTGGTGGAATGATAGCAAAATATTGGTTTTGGATTACATTTTCTGTGTTTTATGTGGTATTTCATTGCCCTATGAGGACTTGTCTATTAGTGCATTAAGAAATACTCAATTGATATTCAATTCGCTATTTCAAAAAACCTAAAACAAATGTCTTGCTAGTGACTGAGTTCTTGCAAATAAGAATTTGTTTACTTGGCAGTTCAGTTTTTAGTCATTGATAAAAGTTAAAAGTCAAGGAGCAACAGGGTTTTGGAATCCCCAGAAAGATAAAAGATCATCATGGTATTTATATTTAAATAGTCACAACTTGAGTTCCCGATTGAACAACTTCCTAGTTTCTATATGCATCTGGAAGAAAAGCACTTTTGACAAAGAATCTGTCTTCTGAAAGTAAGTGCACATGTATGCACACACACATGCATGTACATACACATATACAGGGAAAAAGAGAGAAGTGAGTACTTTCTCAATGACAGACACAGTGTCTAATTTTTATGCATTATCTCAGAATGATTTTATGGAGTTTATTCCAAGTAGAATTTGTGGACTCAGTTCCCAATGTCACAAATCTGAAGAATTTACTCTAAAAAGGAACAAATTGAATGTCAATTGCTATTTTTTTAAGATTCATTGACCACTGTTTTTCAGCCTATCTCAGGATCCAGCTTATTGATCTCAAAGGCAGGATTTCAAGAGATATTTAAGGTGAAGAAGACTTTGACTTCAGTAGTGGCTGGCAACACTCCTGTCAAGGGGCTTCTCAATGGGTAGAGGCTCATTGTGCCAGGTCTGGAGCTTGTTGGCATTTCAGATCCAAGGCATCCCCACAGGCTTGCTGAATGCAGCAAATAGAATACAGTGTCTCATGGAAGGAAAGTAATCTGCATTCATAAAAAGTGGTCCATATCACTCATGCACATAGCAGTTTGGGAACCACTAAACTAAATCAAAAAGGGAGGGAATAAAGCTAAAGACAGAAAGATAAATGCATTTGACTAAGAAACCAAAGATTAGCATGTATTCTGTCCTAGAAGCAAACATTTTCAGAAAAGTTTTATAGAACTATATGGATTTTCAGATGTATTCTTAGTTGAGTGCTCATTTGACTAACATCTCAATTAAACTATTTTAAGTGTGTAAAAGACTAAAATAAAAATACCTTTCACAAATAAATGGTCTTTAAAATTTTTTTGATTGAAAATGTGCCACTACAGAGGTACCTATAGGTCAGGAAAAGAATATCTGCTGTTCCTGGTCTTGTAGTTGAACTTCTGACAATGTGTCCTGGACTGGAACAATTATAGTTCTGTAGGCCTATGTATGCCTGCTTATATAAAATTAATGCAGAAGCACATTACTGCAACTTCTTTGTATCTCACTCAATTAAATGCCTAGTGAATTCAGGCACATTTGCTCAACAACATTAGTCATTGATAAAAGTTAAAAGTCAAGGAGCAACAGGGTTTTGTTTAAGTGGCTGAATATTGGTATATCAGAGACAATACTGTCCATCTGAAATATAGTATGTGTGTGTGTGTGTGTGTGTGTGTATATATATATATATATATATATATATATATATCTCACATATATGATTTACAAATTTCTAGCAGCACATTATAAAAAGGAAAAACTAAAAGAAAAAGAAAAAACTAAATTTAATAGTATATTTTATCTAACATAAGATACCAAAAATGTTTCAACATTAAATTAATGCAGAGATATTTTACTATTTTTTATCTGACATCCAGAGTTTATTTTATACTTATAGCAAATATCACTTTGGATTACCTACATTCCATGTGCTCACTAACCATATTTGAATGGTATATTTACAGATCAAACTTTTACATGAAGTATTAGGTGATTATTTTTGTCTTGTTTTATATTTCTCATCAGTTTACTATAAGTTTTAAAAACTATTCAATTAATTTTTGTATTTAAAATTTTCAAAAAATGCAATGTGACAGGACACTTAAATTAGAAATAGCTCACTTTTTGAAACTGGAAGAGATAATTTGACAATGGATTGGACAAGAGCTTACAGATAAAAGGAGGAGTTGATATATTGACCCCAGTGGATTCTTTCACCATTGTGCACCACACAAATAGAGAGAAGAATGAAAGCAACATGCAAGAGAATTTTCCAGAAAGTCATTAGGAAATTGCTTTGGGTGTTATTAGTTATAGGATGCACTTTTTAGAATGATAAAAGTTATCCAAGTCTTCATAGCATTTTAGGCTATGAATTTTTTTTTTTTTTTTTTTGCATGGTAGCTCTATTCTTTCTGCCAAGTTCATTATTTTAAAACAAAATATAGTAAGCTTAAAAATAAGACATTCATGTTAATTTAGCATATATGCTACAGAAAAAATTTGGCATATTTGCTACAGTAATGAGAAAAGTATTATGTTGCTTGTGAGAACGAAACACATTTTTCTCCAGAAAAAGCTCATTAAGCTGTGTACAAACAAGGTGAATAGGCTGCTATTGAAAAAAAAAATTAGAACCATGGTGTCATAACCCAGAGAATAACCTAAGAATGGGAATTCAGTGAAAGTGATAAATTAGTTCAAAGACTTAATTCCAGGTAAAATCTTCATAACGTCGAAATTTTGAGAGTCACTACTGCTGATTTTCTTTCTCTGTCTAGTAGGTTTATGCAGGAAAACATGAAGAAAATTTATTAAACACTTGTCATTTATTAAAAATTGTTGGAATGATTAGGTTGATCTTGATGGGGTCTGGGCATGTAACCCCCCAAATATGGCTTCTTATCATTGCAGAAAACAGCTGAAGCAGGAAGTTCTCTCTGACCTTTCTTCCTGGAAGAAGGTCATGCAATGCAGGAAAGATTTTCTGACCTTTCTCTGAAGCATGTTATAAAGACCTTCATTTACAAGACCTTCATCACCATATGCAGTGGCGTGAAGCCAAAGACACAAACTGGATTGGATCATTCTAACTGTAAATGTTAAACCACTGTCTTTAAATTGCAGAGAATATTTTGGTTATTATCTGTTTTAGAAATTTTAATAATATGTACACTACTAGTTCCAGAATTGACTTTTTTTTAATGCTCAGCTCTGTGAATGTTTTGTGGCAAAGCACTGGTAAAAAAATCTTTTTTGACCATGAGCTCATGCCTGCAATCCCAGTGGCTCAGGAGGCTGAGGTAGGAGAATTCTGAGTTCAAAGCCAGCCTCCACAACTGTGAGGCACTAAGCAACTCAGTGAGACTTTGTCTCTAAATAAAATACAAAATAGGGCTGGGGATGTGGCTCAGTGGTTGAGTGCCCCTAAGTTCAATCCTTGGTACCAAAAAACCAAACTCTTTTTTTTGTTGTTGAATTTTCTCTGGTAAAATATCTCTCAAAAAAAATTGGTTTCATTGGTTTGCATGCCTCACTGATTTTTTTTTTTTTTTTTTTGGTAGTAAACCAAATAAGCCCAACATGGCTTTGCAAGATTGTATTATAGTCATGCTTAACAATGCAAAATGTCACTATGATTAAATTTGACTGAAATATCAAGTGAGGCAAAGTGACATATCCCCTTATTGATCATCTGAAAGGTTTGAAATGCCATTTAAATATCTCACAATGTCACAAGATAACAATCCCCCACCAAGTCATTGAAAATCGAATCTGGCTCAGGACCCTGTTATTGACTCTTTCCAAGTTGAACTCAAGACAATTAAGACATATAATATTTGTTAGATATTTTTAATTATTTATTTTTAAAACATAAGACTTTCTACTTATTTTCTTTCATTTTAATTCCAATAATATCTTGAGATTGCTATGTAAACTATTAAAATGGTTACCATTTTCTGCAGCTACTTTTTATATGAAACAGAATTTTTCTTGTTACATAAAAGGACAAAATACAGAGAAATATTGTATGTTGAATTTGATATAAAACTACAAATATCATCCATCACTCAGACTCAAATTTTATGCTATTAAAACAGCCTCTGTTTGTTGACATGCTAAAAACCAAACTACCCACTCAACCTAATCACTTTTGCTGTCAGACAAGTATAATACATTTTTTCTCATATTTTCATATGCTTCTCACTGATTGACTTTGTAAACATCCTACTTTGACATTAAAAAGCTATGTTTATATTACTCCAATACTTGGATCTCTTTCATATGTTGGAAATTTTGCATAAGATTCTGCCACTCAAAAAGCATGAAATCCCAAAGCCAGCCTCAGCAACTTATCGAGGCACTGAGCAATTCAATGAGACCCTGTCTCTAAATAAAATACAAAATGGGGCTGGGGATATGTCTCAGTGGTTCATCATGTCGGATTAGGTCCTGACTTCCTTAATAAGACTCCTATAGAGCAAGAAATAAAATCAAGAATCTATAAATGGGATGGATTCAAACTAAAAAGCTTCTCAGCAAAAGAAACAATAAGTGAGGTGAATAGAGGGCCTACGGGATGGGAGCAAGTTTTTACCACATGCACATCAGATAGAGCACTTTATATATCTCTAGGATATATGAAAAAACTCAAAAATCTTAACACCAAAAAAAAAAAGCCAAAAAAACCACCAAATAACCCAATCAATTAATGGGCCAAGGACCTGAATAGACACTTCTCAGAAGCTGATATGCAATCAATTGACAAATATACGAAAAAATGTTCATCATCTCTAGCAATTAGGGATATGCAAATCAGAACTACTCTAAGATTTCATCTCACTCCAATCAGAATGACAGCTATTAAGAATACAAACAACAATAATGTTAGCGAGGATGTGGGGAGCAAGGCATACTCATACATTGCAAGTGAGACTGCAAATTAGTGCACCCAATATGGAAAGCAGGGTGGAGATTCCTTGGAAAACTTGGAATAGAACCACCATTTGACCCAGCTATCCCATTATACCCAAAGGACTTAAAAACAGTGTACTATAGTAACACAGCCACATCAATGTTTATAGCAGCATAATTCACAACAGCTAAATTGTGGAATCAACCTAGATGCCCTTCAGTAGATGAATGGATATATATATATATATATATATATATATATATATATATATATATACACACACACACACACACACACACACACACACACAATGGAATATTACTCAGCATTAAAAGAGAATAAAATCATGGCATGTGCAGGTAAATGGATGGAGTTGGAGAAGATTATGCTAAGTGAAGTAAACCAATTCCAAAAACCCAAATGCTGATTTTTTTTTCTCTGATATGAGGAAGCTGATCCATAGTGGGGATGAGGGTGGGAAGCATGGGAGGAATGGAGGAACTTTAGATAGGACAAAGGGGAGGGAGGGAAAGGAGGGGGCCGGGGGTTAGGAAAGATGGTGGAACAAGATGGACATTATTACCCCAAGTACATGTATGAAGACAAGAATGGTGTGATTCTACTTTTTGTACAACCAGAGACATGAAAAATTGTGCTCTATATGTATACTATGAATTGAAATGCATTCTGCTGTGGTATATAACAAATTAGAATAAATAAATAAAATTTTAAAAAGTGTGAAATCCACTGTTCTAAGCAAATGTAATAAGGGAGAACAATTTTGGTCCTGTTACCAGCAGATCTGAGGTTGATTTCAGATGATCCCAAAGTGCAAGGTGTGACTTTGAACAAGTCCCCCTGCTTCTGGGACTTGGAATGCTCCCCTCTCAACAGGGCATCTTTATACAGTGTGTTAGGACTGGAGGGTTGACTCTTCATGCTCTCTTTGTATTCTCTTTCTGCTCCATCATAGCATCTTCAGTTCCTAAGAATGCTGTACCCCTCTATTTAAGACTTTTCCACATGTTGTTCTTTCCACCTGGAATATTCTTTTCTTGTCTTCTCAGTTAACTCCTACCTTTGTTTAAATGATCAATTCAATTATTGTTCCTGGAAGCTAGCATTCCTTCAACTCCTCCAGAGTGGAATTCTAGTTTATGGGTCATTATCATAGCTATAATTTTGCACTTTTTTTGTTAGTTCATTGATTAATCCTCTTTTAGATTGTAAATTGTAGAAGGCCAGCAGTCTTGTTTGTTTTACCAATTACTGGATAATGCTAGGCAAGTTTTTAAGTAAGTGCCTCAATTCTGCCAAATTTAAAAGAGTATATAACTAGCACCTACCTCATAGGGTTTTTGTGAGTATGAATAGATATGAAGTTCATATAATGCACTAAGAACAATGCCTGTCATACAGTAAATGTTTAATTAATTTATCAAGTGAACTTATGCATTTCAAGTGTTTGGTTGAGTGTATCTAAAACATTATACTTATTGATAGCTCAAGAGCTTTCTCTTATCATTAAATTATTTTGAAAAAAGTTCTTCCTCCATATATTTGTTTCTCTGTAACAACATTTGTTTCCAATTTCTTAACATTGTGTTGAATATATTTTAATTTTCTTTTTAAGTTTAGGAGATGTTTTAAATGGAATTAATAAATAAAAGGATAATATCTTAAATTTTTTCTTAACACTTACTATTAAAAACATTGCCAGAAATTTATTCTAGTTTCAACTAGAAATAAATGAGGTTACCTGTACACTTTTGTATGGCTATTATTAAAAATATTTGTTAACGTCTTGATAACCCAAACTATATTTATTACTATTGTTTTAGATTTCTTAGATTATTAATAAAGTTTAATATATGTTCATGTCCATCACCTCACTGTGCATTTCTAATGACATATATCACTTGTGGTTTTTCTACTGCATGGTAATATTAGATGATTCATGAGTTTTTTATTTATTAGGGATATTGAGTCATTGTCCCATTTCCATGTATTTTATTAAGTTTGTCACATTTAAATTTTATAAAATTTCTATGTATAACTTCTAAATTTTTTCTGTTATCAAATATGACATTTGTTTTCTCATTTATGACTTTTACACCTATAAACTCCTCCTTTTTTCCTATGATGAATACATGTATTCAACAACATTTCCTTCTGTTTTTTTATGGTTCTTAATGCAAATTGTTATTAATCTCCTTTTTTTGGTGTTCTATTTGAGGCAGGTATAACTTATATTTTTTCTAAATAGTATTCCCTATACCATTTATTAGAAGTATTCTGTTTTGTGTGATAAAAGAAGGGACACAAGCAGACAACCTAGACTGTGTTGGTACTTAAGTTCCCTTCCTCTTTCTTTCCCTCCCTCTCGTCTTCCTTTCTTCACTCTCTTTCTTTCTATCTACATATCTAAACAAACACCAATAAAACAGGATTTATATCTCTTGAAATTTCTAGTAAAGCAATGAGATTTTCCAGAAGGTGTTTACCTCCCTTTATTAAAAGCATCTGTGGCACGGCGGCTGGCAAAGACCCAAACACCCTGAAGTGGTTGGCTCTGGGAAATCACAGAGAGATAGAACACAGCCAAATTCTAAAATGGAACAAATTGTAAAATCATACTGCATCTTAATTTGATGACCAACAGGGAAGGTCTTTTCATCTCATCAAATCATATAAAGCAAGGTATTTACGAGGTTCTTGTGAGTTTAATAGGTAACAAGAAAAATAAATGTACAATAATGCTATTACATAGACTTGACATACACTGTTATTAAGATAGTTTATGATTCATTTTACTACTTTGATTTTCTCTGTGATTGGTTTTGTGTTCATTGATTTATGATAGATATCCTTCTTCAGTTAAACTTCCTAAACAGAAAAAGATATCCCTTGGAAATATCAGCTCAGTTAGTATTCACAGTAATGAAGTCCCATACCTCAAAAGAAAGATGTCCTATACTTTCTCTCCAACATGCTGAATAATTAGAAGATCAACTCTAGACCATTTGTATAGTGGGGTGGTAGAGGGCATTTAAAATCACATATAAACACAGACTGATTTTTGTTCTGGAATAGTTCCTATACTTACATATGAATAAGAGAGTGACTCACCCTGTTGGGAATTCACAGTACATCAAACCAAATTAGGAAACCAGGCAGCTGTGACCTGGTTTTGTAAGAGCCAAGAAGTTTCACTCGAGAACCTTGCAGTTTGAGATTTTTCCCTGGTTCCTCTGCCACTTGGGGCACAGGTGCATCTTACTGGCCTATACAAAACAACACTCTGGGTTTGTGTTTTGTCTTGTGTTTTCCCAGAGTAGTATCTGAGGGTTAGGGTTAGGGTTAAGTTAGGGTTAGAGTCTAACAATATCCCCTCAAATTCTGAAACACTCACAACCTACCCAATCAATACAGTTTTTTTTTTTTTTGGAACCTGGTTTAACTTTATCTGAAGCCATTAGAATAAAATTATGAGATATGTTTTATTTATCTTCACTGGTCAATCGGCCTTATTTCTTGAAGAAAATGAAAGTTCTTTTCTGTAAACAACAATTATGTAAGTAGTTGTCCTTGAGAAACAAAAAGAACAAGGCAAGACCTTCAGAATGTCCCATGATGGGATGCATTATGCTATGAAGATGTTAATACAGAGGAACATACAACAGGAACACTTTAATAGGGAATTCTCATGCGCTCATTTCTGTAAAAACTCTGCCCCCTACCCCCAGTTTGGTGACAAGCAGTGTTCTCTTGGCTTCTACTTGGGTAAAACTTGCAAAAATGCCTGTTGGCTTCTTTTATTATTGCTGCTGAAGAGAATTTTACTGCATTGTACCCTGCAACTTCCCAAATATTCCATTCATGTAAGAAAGGCATTAAAGTCAAGATAACTCATGCCATCCACATAAAAACTGCAAGCCATGAGGATGAATGTTGAAACAGTAGACAAGTGGTGAAAAGATAGAAACAGCTTATTTTCCAAGAAACTTATTATTTCCCATTGTTTGACTTAAGAAGGAGTAGAACTAGAACAACTGACTATAGTAGGTAATTTCCCCCAGAACTTGGTCACTCCCCAGATCTTTCTGACTTGCTCTCTGTTATTCTTCAAACAGAGCTTAAATATGAATAAGAAGCTACACTGGTACTTCCCAAGGGAAAAAGAATTCACCAGTGGCAAATCCAACACCGCATTGTTTATCAGAACACAACGTTCGGTAGAAATCCCACAGTGACGTCATCCCCAGCACTTGCTGAGGAAGCTGGAGACATTTCCAAGACAGTTTTGACTGGATTGGATGTTCTGTGCAGGAAATGGTCAACCAGCTCACACTTCAAAGACCTTTCTTTACTAGGTTGTGTTTAGCTCTTAAAAGAAGTGGAAAGTAACCTAAATCACAGACTCAGGCTAAATCAATACTTAAAAGGATTCCAGAGGAACTTCATATGCTGTGGTTATTTTTCTAGGGGTTGATAAGTTAACTATAATTACTGATTTTTAGGTGACTCTCTTTTTGAAACATTGTTAGTCTAGTGGAAACTTCTATGGAAATGGAAAAAAAGTTCAAAGAGCCTATTGTAAGGATAACACAAAATAATCCTAGAGACACACTGGTCTTTTAGGAGGTGGAACTGCCAGTGATTTGAGAAGCAAATTGTGCACATTGGTAGAGGAAATCATTGCACTTAGGAACTGAAAACTAGAGTTAGAGAAATAACTCCTCAAAAGGTTAAGTGGGTCAGAAATTTAGGATACCTGTGTTTAGAAAGAAAAAGGAGATTGGAAGGGAATTGACTTGCTTTGTGCCAGGCAAGGTAGTAAATATTTAAACTTTTTTTCTCAATTTATAATGAGTGAATTGTGTGTTCTAATTGGAAAGCATGTCAAACAAATATAGGAATACTTTCTATTAGTAGAAATGCTTTACAAGTTTAAACTATCTTCTACCAAAGAATTTTTTCGATGTCACTAAGAATACCCTTATAAAGTTAATGTTGAATATAAGAAGATGATCAAGTTAGGGCTAGCAGGATTCATTGTCAACATTAGAAAAGTCTGAATGTTCATACTAAAATCAGATAAGAACACATCATGGAAATAAAACTATAGACCAATACTTCTGATGAATTTAGTTGCAAAAATCCTTAACAAAATAGAAGCAAACTGTATTCAACAATATATTAAGAAGATTGTACATCATGATCAAGCTGATTTTACCCTAGGGATGCAAGGATAGTTTAACACATGCAAATCAATGAATATAATTCACCACATACATAGAATTAAAGACAAAAATCATAGTCATATCAATAGATGCAAAGAAAGCTTTTGACAAAATTCAACACCCATTCATGATAAAAATACTGGAAAAACTAGAGATATAGGGAACATACCTCAACATCATAAAAGGCTATACATAACAAACTCAAAGTCAACATCTTAAAGAATGGGGAAAAACTGAAAGTATATTCTTTAAAATCTGGAACATGACAACAATGTCTATTCTCACTAGCCATGTTCATCATAGTACTAGAAATTCTAGCCAGAGCAATTAGCAAGAGCAGGAAACAAAAAAGATAAAAATAGGAAAGCAAGAAGTCAAATTATCACTGCTTGCAGATGACATGACTCTACACATAGAAGAACCAATAAGCTCTATTGGAAGACTGCTAGAGCTAATAAATTCAGCAAAGAAGGTCACAAAACCAACATAAAATATTAATAGCTTTCCTGTACACCAATAATGAATCTGCTGAGAATGAAATTAGGAAAATAATCCCACTCACAGTGGCCTCAAACATTAAAAAAACAAAAAAAGAACCTCAAAAAATCCCTACAGATAACTCTAACTAAAGAAAAACTCTATGATGAAAACTATAGAACACTGAAGAAGAAATAGAAAGAAATGACAATATGGGGAAAGCTTCCATGTTCATGGATAGGCAGAATTAATATTTATAAAATGATCACAGTCACAGAAAAAGCATTTGACAAAGTACAGCATCCCTTTATGTTCAAAACACTAGAAAAACTAGGGATAACAGGAACTCACCTCAACATTGTAAAAGCTATCTATGCTAAGCCTCAGGCTAGCATCATTCTAAATGGAGAAAAACTGAAGGCATTCCCTCTAAAATCTGGAACAAGACAGGGATGCCCTCTCTCACCACTTCTATTCAATATAGTTCTCGAAATACTGGCCAGAGCAATTAGACAGACGAAAGAAATTAAAGGCATAAAAATAGGAAAAGAAGAACTTAAATCACTATTTGCGGTGACATGATTCTATACCTAGCAGACCACAAAGGGACTACAAAGAAACTACTAGAGCTAATAAATGAATTCAGCAAAGTGGCAGGATATAAAATCAACACGCATAAGTCAAAGGCATTCCTGTATATCAGCGACAAATCCTCTGAAATGGAAATGAGGACAACCACCCCATTCACAATATCCTCAAAAAAAAAAAAAAACTTGGGAATCAACCTAACAAAAGAGGTGAAAGATTTATACAATGAAAACTACAGAACCCTAAAGAGAGAAATAGAAGAAGATCTTAGAAGATGGAAAAATATACCCTGTTCATGGATAGGCAGAACTAACATCATCCAAATGGCGATATTACCAAAAGTTCTCTATAGGTTTAATGCAATGCCAATCAAAATCCCAACGGCATTTCTTGTAGAAATAGATAAAGCAATCATGAAATTCATATGGAAAAATAAAAGACCCAGAATAGTAAAAGCAATTCTAACCAGGAAGAGTGAATCAGGCAGTATAGCGATACCAGACTTCAAACTATACTACAGAGCAATAGTAACAAAAACAGCATGGTACTGGTACCAAAACAGGCGGGTGGACCAATGGTACAGAATAGAGGACACAGAAACCAATCCACAAAATTACAACTATATTATATTTGACAAAGGGGCTAAAAGCATGCAATGGAGGAAGGATAGCATCTTCAACAAGTGGTGCTGGGAAAACTGGAAATCCATATGCAACAAAATGAAACTGAATCCCTTTCTCTTGCCATGCACAAAAGTTAACTCAAAATGGATCAAGGAGCTTGATATCAAATCAGAGACTCTACATCTGATAGAAGAAAAAGTTGGCTCCAGTCTACATACTGTGGGGTTGGGCTCCAAATTCCTTAATAAGACACCCATAGCACAAGAGTTAAAAACAAGAATCAACAAATGGAACTTACTCAAACTAAAAAGGTTTTTCTCAGCAAGAGAAACAATAAGAGAGGTAAATAGGGAGCCTACATCCTGGGAACAAATTTTTACTCCTCATACTTCAAATAGAGCCCTAATATCTAGAGTATACAAAGAACTCAAAAAATTAAGCAATAAGAAAACAAATAACCCAATCAATAAATGGGCTAAGGACCTGAACAGACACTTCTCAGAGGAGGACATACAATCAACAAGTACATGAAAAAATGCTCACCATCTCTAGTAGTCAGAGAAATGCAAATCAAAACCACCCTAAGATACCATCTCACTCCAGTAAGATTGGCAGCCATTATGAAGTCAAACAACAACAAGTGCTGGTGAGGATGTGGGGAAAAGGGTACACTTGTACATTGTTGGTGGGACTGCAAATTGGTGCAGCCAATTTGGAAAGCAGTATGGAGATTCCTTGGAAAGCTGGGAATGGAACCACCATTTGACCCAGCTATTCCCCTTCTCCGACTATTCCCTAAAGACCTTAAAAGAGCGTACTATAGGGATACTGCTACATCGATGTTCATAGCAGCACAATTTACAATAGCTAGACTGTGGAACCAACCTAGATGCCCTTCAATAGATGAATGGATAAAAAATGTGGCATTTATACACAATGGAGTATTACTCGGCACTAAAAAATGACAAAATCATGGCATTTGCAGGGAAATGGATGGCACTAGAGCAGATTATGCTAAGTGAAGCTAGCCAATCCCTAAAAAACAAATGCCAAATGTCTTCTTTGATATAAGGAGAGCAACTAAGAACAGAGCAGGGAGGAAGAGCATGAAAAGAAGATTAACATTAAACAGGGATGAGAGGTGGGAGGGAAAAGGAGAGAGAAGGGAAATTGTATGGAAATGGAAGGAGACCCCCATCATTATACAAAATTACATATAAGAGGAAGTGAGGGGAAAGGGAAAAAAAAACAAGGGAGAGAAATGAACTACAGTAGATGGGGTAGAGAGAGAAGATGGGAGGGGAGGGGAGGGGAGATAGTACAGGATAGGAAAGGCAGCAGAATACAACAGACATTAGTATGGCAGTATGTAAAAACGTGGATGTATAACCGATGTGATTCTGCAATCTGTATATGGGGTAAAAATGGGAGTTCATAACCCACTTGAATCAAATGTATGAAATATGATATGCCAAGAGCTATGTAATGTTTTGAACAACTAATAATAATAAAAAACAAAAATAAAATAAAATAGTCATATTACCGAAAGCAATATACAGATTCCACACAATCCCCAGTGAAATACCAATGGCATTCTTCACAGAAATAGAAAAATGGTTCCTAAAATTCATTTGGAAGAATAAAAGACCCAGAATAGCTAAAACAAATCTAAGTCAAAAAAGCAATGCTGGAGGCATCACAATATCTGACTTCAAATTATACAACAGAGCTATATCAACAAAACTGCCTGGTGTGGTCATAAAATCCCAAATATAGACCAATGAAATAGAATGGAAGACACAGAGACAAACCCACATAGATGCAGTCATCTGATCCTTGACAAAGGTCCCCAAAACATATGTTGGAGAAATTATAGCTTTTTAAACAAATGATCCTGGGAAAACTGGTTATCTACCCACAATGAGAAGAATGAAAATAGACCCTTATCTTTCACTATACAAAAGCCAACTCAAAAATGGATCAAAGACATAGGAATTATACCAGAAACCATGCAAGTCCTAGAAGAAAACATAGGGTCAATACTCCAACAGGCAACGACGTTTTTTCAATAGGACTCCTAAATCTTAGGAAATAATACCAAGACTCAGTAAATGGATGGTCTCAAATTAAACAGCTTCTACACAGCAAAGGAAACAAGACCGTGAAGAGAGAGCCTACAGAATGGGAGAAAATTCCACAGTAGCACATTACAAGCCAGCCAGGTGCTCATCAATGAATGAATGAGATGAATGAATAAGAAAATGTGGTATATGTACACAATGAAGTTTTATGCAGTATAAGGAAGAATGAAATTATGTCATTCACAAGAAAATGGATGGAACTTGAGAACATTTTGTGAGGCAGGATAAGCCAAACTCTGAAAGTCAAAGGCTGTATATTTTCTTTCTTGTGTGGAAGCTGGAACAGAAAAACTAAAAGAAAAGTGGTGGAGTGGGATCTCTTGAAAATTGAACAAAGATCAGTGAAGTAGAGAAAGGGACCAGGGGCAGGGAGGGTAGAAGGGAAAGGGGAAATACTGGGGAATGATATCGGCCTAATTATATTATTTTATTGTGTGCATGTACAACAAATCCCACTATTATGCATGATTATAATGCACCAATAAAATATATGAATATTTTCATGTTACCTAAGAAAATGGAGATAAGAATACAAGTGGTTTTTAGTGTAAGAAACCTAGACTTTGGTTTTTTTATTTATTAAACAGGAATCACAATATTTACTTTGAAGGTCTGTTGTGAAGACGTAATGAGCTAACTAATTTTAAAGACCTTTGTAAATAGTAGCAGTAGCAATAACAAAAACAGGTAAAGTTTATTTTGTGCTTACAACATGGTCAGTTTGGGTACTGTTCTGTCTGTATTAACTTTTTTATGCTCACAACTCACAACTGTATGTGAAGCAAGTACTATCAAAATAACCACTTAACATATAAAGTGAGTCATGGAAAGCTTAAATAATTTGCTTGCGGACATTTAGCTCCTAAGTGACAAAGTCAGAATTTAAACTCTCTTCCATTTTCAGAGTTGTTTCTGCCTAGAAAGTGCATATTGAAATATTAGGAAAACCAATATACAGTATGTTTTGCCTAAAGACTTCCTTTGTAATGAACACAACATAAATAATCTAATGGGGCTCATGGAATCGCAGAAGGATTGTACCACTGTCATGTTGAGAAAAAAATAAATCTGTGTGTTGGTAGGGAGTCATAGAGTGATCCACATCAAGATTATCTAAATGAATAAATTACATGATTTTAAATAATATTTATTAGGTGCTTTTGTCTTTATATATTTTGTTTGTTTGGTTAGTTGTTTTTTTTTTTTTTAAATGTGGTGCTGGGGATCAAACCCAGTGTTAGGCAAGCACTCTACCACTGAGCCACAACCCCCAGCCATATATAAACACACACACACAGACGTATACATATATGTATATATATATATATATATATATATATATATATATATATATATATATATACACACACACACACACACACACATATATATACGTCTCTGTGTGTGTATATATATATATATATATATATATATATATATATATATATATATATTTTTTTTTTTTTTTTTTTTTTTCCCCCACTAAGTAAGACTCATGAAGTCATAACAACACAGCTGCAGTTGTAACATCTAGAGGACTGGATCCTTAGGTGAGACTCCTGAAAGGCCTCTTGTTAGGTCAAAATGAACAAAGCATTCATTATTTGCTGCCCTTGTTTTTTCAATTGAAACTGAAGACTTTCGAAAAAGGAGGCGCCCAGTAGTACAAGTGGAAAGATTGGCTCGGATTGTTCTCCTCTCATATTATAGCTGGAGGAGTTCTTTTATTTGAGATTTGTGATTCTTTCCACAAGCTGAATCCACATCTACCCTGGAGTATGGCTTCCAGACTCAGTTGACCTGAAAACGTGCTATGATATCTCGATACCTTCATATTTCTCCCTATTAGAAATAATAATCTGGGGAGTATTTTAAATGAATATACAAAGCACTTTGTTTTTAAAAGCTCCCGTTAGATCACAGAGGAAATAAGCATAACATAAAACAATCCTCTTGAAAAAATACAGCAGCCGACTTCTAGGAATAATCTGATTAGGAACATTTTATTCATTATAGCATCTTAGACACTGAATTCCAAACATGATGGGAATCTGTACTTATTCCATGCACAAGCATAAAGAGAATGCCTTTGAATGTCATAGATATTGTATTTCTACCTTAAATATCTTTATGACATCTCCCTAAGTCATAGTCAAGAACTGTTTGTTTAGGGTAAAAAAGTAAACTTGCTGTAAATAAAATTAAAATTACAAATATTTTTAAAGCTTCTCTATAAATTGCATCTTGACATGGAATTTTATTGTACAGGAGCATACTACTTTAGCAAGACATGTGTTGTCTTTTTCGGACACTTTGATGCAGCTTCAGAGCTGCACATATTCTAATAGTGATAAAGGAACAAAATTGGAATTCTTGTTTCAGAGATGACACCAAAGGTGAAAGAAGAAAATCTCTGAGGTCTAATATTACTTTTAATTTTATTTCCAAGTTCATATGATATAGTATGGGTAGCTTTTGCTCCTAGCCACAAAGAAGTAAGTGGTAACAAAGGATTCGTCCAGCCATAATGAGTGAAAAACTGGACAGAATGTTTGAAGCAACTGCTTCAGATGTTAGAAGACTCTCAGTACAGAACTGTGGTCCTGAAGAGAAGGGAATCATGTTATAAGAGCTCCCAATTGTTACAGTTCTCTTTCTAGACCCAGGGAGATGGAACCAGAGCAGTGCACAGAGATCTTGTGGAGCCGAGGAGACAGACACTTGAGTTTAGGACTGCTGAAGTGGCTAGGATTTTGGAGCAGGTTCCTAGGGAGAAGTAGAAACCTCACAAAAGACACTTCAAAGATCTGCATGAAGTTCTTTGAAGTCTTTCATCAAAACCAACCTGCTCATGTCCAGGGCAAGACTATGCAGTGTAGCAGTGAACTGTTAGGGAGCTGTGAGTTGAATGAAGGTTGCAGTGATGCAGAGGGCAGTGTGTAGCAAAAATTGTGGCCAGTGAGAGTGGAAAGGACTCCCTGACACTCTGGCGTGCAGTAAAGATCTCCAAATTGCCATAGCAGGAGAGCCACTCTCATCCTAGAGCAACGACTACTACACTCACCTGCCAGAAAAGATTAAAAACAAACCTTGAAAGGATGAATTGATTTATAAGTACAATTTAACTTCCTGCCAGAACAAAATTCAACAATTTGAAAAGAAGACAATAAAATCTCTCAATAAATAGGATTCACAATATCCAGCACACTGAAATAATTTCCTATATGTGCAAAGGAAGTAAAAAAAAAACCCTGCAACCAACACACACACAAACACACACACACAAAAGAAAACAAAAAGTCAATAGAGGCAGAACTGAAATGACAATTTTGGAAGTATTAGACAAAGCCTTTAAAACAAGTATTAGTAACAGGCTTAAAAATTCCAAAGAAAAAGACCAACATAATGAGTGAACAGATGATGAATGTTAGAGGGAAACTGGAAACTATAAAAGACAAACAAATGAAACTTCTAGAATTGAGAAAAAAAAATCCCACATTAAAAATGTATCGGGTAAGACCTAACAGTAGATGGGATATGACAGAAGAAAAAGAATAAATGACATGGAAAATTGGAAAATAAAAACTATAGAAACTAAAATGCAGAAAGAACAAAGCTTGAAAAAAAAATCCCAACAGACTTTTTGTTTAAAAAAAGTATGTAAATTCTAAAATGTACACAGAAAAGTAAAAAACCTCGGATAGCCAAAATAGTCTTGTAAAAAAAAAAAGTTGAAGAACTGTTTTGAGTTTTGGACTTGCAATAAAGTTGCAATAATCATAGTGTAGCCTTACTTTACCATGCACACACACAAAGTAGTCCCAGACTATTACACCTAAATGTAAAAGTGAAAAATGCAAAGAAGAAAATAGATCAGCTCTGCAATCTTGGGTAAGCAAATGTTTCTTGTGCATACTCCAGAAAGAATTAACATTAAATTATTTTTTGACAAATTAGACAAAATAAAAACATTTTCTCATCAAACATACATTTGCATTTTGCAAAATTTCATAAATCATTTTAAATATATATTATAAATTATATTAAATATATTATAAATATATCTTCCTAGTCATGAGTAAGGAAAAAACAAAACATTCTCAATGATATTTCTGACACAGCAATTGTATGTAGAATATGTAAAAAAAATACCTGTCAATTAAATAACTATACCTCAGTATTAAACAGATATCCTCCTAAAAGGGCAAAGGACTTGAGAAAACACACTTTACAAAGAGAATCTACAGCCAGGCATGGTGGTGCACTCCTGTAATCCCAGAGATTTGGGATTGCTGGCATTTAATATCATCAGTCTAAGGCAGGAAGATTACAAACTCAAGGCCAGCCTGTGAAACTTAGCCAGACCCTGTCTAAAAATAAAAAGTTAAAAAGGCTGGGGATGTGGCTTAGAGGTAAAGCACCCTGGGTCCAATCCCCAGTACCAAAAAAAAAAAAAAAAAGAAAAAGAAAAGAAAAGAAAAAGAAAGAAAAACCCAAACTTCAAACCAAACCAAAGCAAAAAAGCAAAAAAAAAAAAGAAAAAGAAAAAAGGCTGGGGATGTAGCAGACAGGACACTTGCTTAGCATGCACGAGGCCCTGGGTTCAATCCTCAATAACAAAACAAAACAGAAAACAGAGGATATACAAATGGGCAATAGGTTCAGTATTAGTCATCATGGAAATGCAAATTTAAACCAATATGAGGTATCACCACACGCCCAAGAGGATGGCTAAACTTGAAAAAAACTGAACAAACTTTGGCAAGGATGTGGAGCAACTGAAACTCTTTAACATTGCGGGTGGAAATGCAAAATGGAAAAGCCACTTTGGAAAACAGCTTGGCAACTTCTTATAAAGGTAAATATTTACCTACTCTATGACCCAGCAATTCTACCCCTAGATATTTACTCAAGAGAAATGTATCCTTACAAAAATACTTGAACAAAAATGTTTATTCATAATAGACAAAAACCAAGGACAACTAAAATGTCTTTCAACAGGAAAATAGACAAATTGTGGGTTTTCCACAAAAAGGGAAGTTACCCAGAAATGCAAGGAAATGTACAACAGATACATCCTGCAACTCAGATGACCTTTGAATTATACTAGGCTGTGTGAAAGGAAACATGCACAGACCAGTATTTTCAGTGTATTCCATATTATTAAATTCTGCAACAGGTGAAACTAATCTATGCTGAGAGAAAAAAAAAAAAAAACACAAAACATCACAACAGGGGTTGTTTTCAGTGAGGAGAGACTGACTAAACAGAGCCCAAGAGAACTTCTGGGGACTAGCCATACCTTAATGCCCATGTGATATAGGCATATCTTAATGTGGTATGTGTTACATAAAAAGTATGCATTTGTAAAAAGGCATCCAACTCTAATGCATAAGATTATTGTACTACATGAAAATGATACCCCCACCCCCCAAAAAGGTCTAATCATGGCATTTCTAGGGAAATGCAAATTAAAACCACAATGAGACACCTACTAGATACACCTCCAAGCACAGCTAAAAATTAAAAAGATTAATGATACTAAGTATTAGCCATGATGTAGTTCGTCTGAAAGTCTCGTGCATTGCTGGTGGGAAAATAAGTACCATATGACCTTGGAAAGCAGTTCAGCAGTTTCTTATAAAGATACATAAATACAAACCCTATGACCTAAAAATTTCAGTCATAGGTATGTTTTCAAGAAAAATGAAAACATATACACACTCAAACTTCATATGTTGTTTATAGCAGCTTTTTTTTTTTTTAAAGACAAAACAGAGAGGGGAGGAGCCGGGCCGCCGCCAGTGCCCGGAGCAGGCCCAGTGGCTCGTCAGCGTGGTGACCGCGTGACCCCAATTGGAGAGGGGGCGGAGCGGAGCCGCCACCCGCACCCGCAAGGTGGGCAGACCCGCGACCCAGTGGTACATGGGCGTGGTAGGAGGGGCAGGGCAGAGCCGCCGCCCTCGCTTGCAAGGTAAACAGACCTGTGACAGACTGGCGGGTCAGGCCCAGTGGCCTGCCAGTGTGGTACACACGTCACCCCAACTGGAGTAGGGGCAGAGCAGATCCTTCTCCCACGCCCGGATCAGGCCCTGCCGGTGTGGTGGCCACGTGACCCCAATTGGAGTGGGGGCGGAGCGGAACTGCCACCCGTGCCCGCAGGGTGAGCAGACCTGTGACCAACCTGCAGATCAGGCCCAGGGGTCCGCAGGCGTGGTAGGAGGGGCAGGGCAGATCCGCCGCCCGCGCCTCCAAGGTAGGCAGACCTACAACAGACCGGCGGATCAGGCCCAGGAGCCTGCCGGCGTGGTACAAACACCACCCTAATTGGAGTGGGGGCAGAGCAGAGTCGCCCGTGCCAGGAACAGGCCCAGCGACCTGCAGGCGGGATAGTCACGACAGCCCAATTGGAGTAGGGGCAGAGCAGAGCCACCACCCGTGCCTGAAAGGTGGGCAGATCTGCGACCGACCAGCGGGACAGGCCCAGTGGCCTGCCGGTACGACAGACACGTCACCCCATTTGGAGTAGGGGCAGAGTAGAGCCGCCGCTCGCGCCTGCAGGGTAGGCAAACCTGCAACCGACCGGCGGATCAGGCCCGGTGGCCGGCCGGCGTGGTACACTCGTCACCCCAATTGGAGTAGGGGCAGAACAGAGCCGCCGCCAGCGCCCAGAACAGGCCCAGTGACCTGCCGGCGTGGTAGCCACGACACCCCAATTGGAATAAGGAGAGAGCAGAGCCGCCGCCCGCGCCTGCAGGAAAGATACGCAAGCAGTATGAAAAGACAAGGAAAGAAAAGACCACAAGCAATGCAGGTCAACGCAACTTTAGAAGAGGTAACAGCTGCAGCAGATGGAATGTCAGATAAAGAATTCAGGATATACATGCTTCAGATGATCTGGAGTATCAAGGAAGACATTAGACAGCAAAATCAGACAATGAAAGATCACTTCGACAATGAATTACGCAAACAAATCCAGGAAGCAAAGGATCAACTATACAGGGAAATAGAGGTTATAAAAAACAAACAAACAGAAATCCTAGAAATGCAGGAAGCAATAAACCAACTTAAAAACTCAATGGAGAATACTACCAGCAGAGTAGAACACTTAGAAGATAGAACATCAGACAATGAAGACAAAGTATTTCAACTTGAAAAGAACATAGACAGCTCAGCAAGACTGTTAAGAAACCATGAGCAGAACATCCAAGAAATATGGGATAACATTAAGAGACCAAACTTAAGAGTCATTGGGATACAGGAAGGTACAGAGCTCCAAACCAAAGGAATGAGGAATCTATTCAATGAAATAATATGAGAAAACTTCCCAGACTTGAAGAATGAGACAGAATCCCAAATCCTAGAAGCCTACAGGACGCCGAATGTGCAAAATCATAAGAGACCCACACCTAGACACATTATAATGAAGATGCCCAACATACAGAATAAGGAGAGAATTTTAAAAGCTACAAGAGAAAGGAAGCAGATTACATTTTGGGCAAGCCAATCAGGATAACAGCTGATCTTTCAACACAGACTCTGAAAGCTAGAAGATCCTGGAATAACATATTTCAAACACTGAAAGAAAATGGGTTCCAACCAAGAATTGTGTATCCAGCAAAATTAAGCTTCAGGATGGAAGATGAAATTAAAACCTTCCACGATAAACAAAAGTTTAAAGAATTCGCAGCTAGAAAACCATCTCTTCAAAACATCCTCGCCAAAACATTACAGGAAGAGGAAATGGAAAATAACAATGAAAACCAACAGTGGGAGGTAGGACAGTAAAGGGGGGGAAAATAATCAAAGAGGAAAACAAACCATGTTTAGTAACAGAAATAAACAAATATGGCTGGAAGAACAACCCATATCTCAATAATAACCCTAAATGTTAATGGCTTAAACTCACCAATTAAGAGACACAGGCTAGTAGAATGGATAACAAAACAAGACCCAACAATATGCTGCCTACAGGAGACGCATTTGATAGGAAAAGACATACATAGGCTGAAGGTGAAAGGTTGGGAAAAATCATATCACTCATATGGACTTCGGAAACAAGCAGGAGTGTCCATACTCATATCAAATAAAATAGATTTTAAGCCAAAGTTAATCAAAAGGGATAAAGAGGGACACTACATACTGCTTAAGGGAACCATACACCAACAAGACATAACAATCATAAATATTTATGCCCCAAACAATGGTGCAGCTATGTTCATCAAACAAACTCTTCTCAAGTTCAAGAGTCTAATAGACCACCATACAATAATCATGGGAGACTTCAACACACCTCTCTCGCCACTGGACAGATCTTCCAAACAAAAGTTGAATAAGGAAACTATAGAACTCAATAACACAATTAATAACCTAGACTTAATTGACATATATAGAGTATACCACCCAACATCAAGCAGTTACACTTTTTTCTCAGCAGCACATGGATCCTTCTCAAAAATAGATCATATATTATGTCACAGGGCAACTCTTAGACAATATAAAGGAGTAGAGATAATACCATGCATCTTATCTGATCATAATGGAATGAAACTGAAAATCAACGATAAAAGAAGGAAGGAAAAAGCATACATCACTTGGAGAATGAACAATAGGTTACTGAATGATCAATGGGTTATAGAAGACATCAAGGAGGAAATTAAAAAATTCTTAGAGATAAATGAAAACACAGACACAACATATCAGAATCTATGGGACACATTAAAAGCAGTTCTAAGAGGAAAATTCATTGCTTGGAGTTCATTCCTTAAAAAAAGAAAAAAACTAACAAATAAATAATCTCATACTTCATCTCAAAATCCTTGAAAAAGAAGAGCAAAACAACAGCAAAAGAAGTAGAAGGCAAGAAATAATTAAAATCAGAGCTGAAATTAATGAAATCGAAACAAAAGAAACAATTGAAAAAATTGACAAAACTAAAAGTTGGTTCTTTGAAAAAATAAACAAAATCGACAGACCCTTAGCGATGCTAGTGAAGAGAAGAAGAGAGAGAACTCAAATTACTAGCATACGGGATGAAAAAGGCAATATCACAACAGACACTTCAGAAATACAGAAGATAATCAAAAACTATTTTGAATCCTTATACTCCAATAAATTAGAAGATAGTGAAGGCATAGATAAATTTCTTAAGTCATATGATCTGCCCAGATTGAGTCAGGAGGATATAGACAACCTAAACAGACCAATATCAATTGAGGAAATAGAAGAAACCATAAAAAGACTACCAACTAAGAAAAGCCCAGGACCGGATGGGTATACAGCAGAATTTTACAAATCCTTTAAAGAAGAACTAATACCAATACTTTTCAAGCTACTTCAGGAAATAGAAAAAGAGGGAGAACTTCCAAATTCATTCTATGAGGCCAACATCACCCTGATACCTAAACCAGACAAAGACACTTCAAAGAAAGAAAACTACAGACCAATATCTCTAATGAACCTAGATGCAAAAATCCTCAATAAAATTCTGGCAAATCGGATACAAAAACATATCAAAAAAATTGTGCACCATGATCAAGTAGGATTCATCCCTGGGATGCAAGGCTGGTTCAATATACGGAAATCAATAAATGTTATTCACCACATCAATAGACTTAAAAATAAGAACCATATGATCATCTCGATAGATGCGGAAAAAGCATTCGACAAAGTACAGCATCCCTTTATGTTCAAAACTCTAGAAAAACTAGGGATAACAGGACCATACCTCAATATTGTAAAAGCAATTTATGCTAAGCCTCAGGCTAGCATCATTCTGAATGGAGAAAAACTGAAGGCATTCCCTCTAAAATCTGGAACAAGACAGGGATGCCCTCTCTCTCCACTTCTGTTCAACATAGTTCTCGAAACACTGGCCAGAGCAATTAGACAGACGAAAGAAATTAAAGGCATAAAAAATAGGAAAAGAAGAACTTAAATTATCACTATTTGCAGATGATATGATTCTATACCTAGCAGACCCAAAAGGGTCTACAAAGAAACTATTAGAGCTAATAAATGAATTCAGCAAAGTGGCAGGATATAAAATCAACACGCATAAATCAAAGGCATTCCTGTATATCAGCGACAAATCCTCTGAAATGGAAATGAGGACAACCACTCCATTCACAATATCTTCAAAAAAAAATAAAATACTTGGGAATCAACCTAACCAAAGAGGTGAAAGACTTATACAATGAAAACTACAGAACCCTAAAGAGAGAAATAGAAGCAGATCTTAGAAGATGGAAAAATATACCCTGTTCATGGACAGGCAGAACTAACATCATCAAAATGGCGATATTACCAAAAGTTCTCTATAGGTTTAATGCATTGCCAATCAAAATCCCAATGGCATTTCTTGTAGAAATAGAGAAAGCAATCATGAAATTCATATGGAAAAATAAAAGACCCAGAATAGGAAAAACAATGCTAAGCAGGAAGTGTGAATCAGTCGGTATAGCGATACCAGACTTCAAACTATACTACAGAGCAATAGTAACAAAAACAGCATGGTACTGGTACCAAAACAGGCGGGTGGACCAATGGTACAGAATAGAGGACACAGAAACCAATCCACAAAACTACAACTATCTTATATTTGATAAAGGGGCTAAAAGCATGCAATGGAGGAAGGATAGCATCTTCAACAAATGGTGCTGGGAAAACTGGAAATCCATATGCAACAAAATGAAACTGAATCCCTTTCTCTCGCCATGCACAAAAGTGAATTCAAAATGGATCAAGGAGCTTGATATCAAATCAGAGACACGCCGTCTGATAGAAGAAAAAGTTGGCTACGATCTACATTCGGTGGGGTCGGGCTCCAAATTCCTCAATAGGACACCCATAGCACAAAAGTTAATAACTAGAATCAACAAATGGGACTTACTCAAACTAAAAAGTTTTTTCTCAGCAAAAGAAACAATAAGAGAGGTAAATAGGGAGCCTACACCCTGGGAACAAATCTTTACTCCTCACACTTCAGATAGAGCCCTAATATCCAGAGTATACAAAGAACTCAAAAAATTAGACAATAAGAGAACAAACAACCCAATCAACAAATGGGCCAAGGACCTGAACAGACACTTCTCAGAGGAGGACATACAGTCAATCAACAAGTACATGAAAAAATGCTCACCATCTCTAGCTGTCAGAGAAATGCAAATCAAAACCACCCTAAGATACCATCTCACTCCAGTAAGATTGGCAGCCATTATCAAGTCAAACAACAACAAGTGCTGGCGAGGATGTAGGGAAAAGGGTACACTTGTACATTGCTGGTGGGACTGCAGATTGGTGCAGCCAATTTGGAAAGCAGTATGGAGATTTCTTGGAAAGCTGGGAATGGAGCCACCATTTGACCCAGCTATTCCCCTTCTCGGTCTATTCCCTAAAGACCTAAAAAGAGCATGCTACAGGGACACTGCTACATCCATGTTCATAGCAGCACAATTCACAATAGCAAGACTGTGGAACCAACCTAGATGCCCTTCAATAGACGAATGGATAAAAAAAATGTGGCATTTATACACAATGGAGTATTACTCTGCATTAAAAAATGACAAAATCATAGAATTTACAGGGAAATGGATGGCATTAGAGCAGATTATGCTAAGTGAAGCTAGCCAATCCCTAAAAAACAAATGCCAAATGTCTTCTTTGATATAAGGAGAGTAACTAAGATCAGAGTAGGGACGAAGAGCAGGAGAAGAAGATTAACATTTAACAGGGATGAGAGGTGGGAGGGAAAGGGAGAGAGAAGGGAAATTGCATGGAAATGGAAGGAGACCCTCAGGGTTATACAGTGGAGGGGGTAGAGAGAGAGGAGGGGAGGGGAGGGGAGAGGTGGGGAGGGGGGAGGGTGGAGGATGGGAAAGGCAGCGGAGCACAACAGACACTAGTATGGCAATATGTAAATCAATGGATGTGTAACTGATGTGACTCTGCAATCTGTGTATGGGGTGAAGGTGGGAGTTCATAACCCACTTGAATCAAAGTGTGGAATATGATATGTCAAGAAATTTGTAATGTTTTGAACAACCAACAATAAAAAATTAAAAAAAAAAAAAAGACAAAACAGCAGATGTCCATCAACTGGAAAACAGATTTGGATATATCCATATACTGGAACAATAATCAGAAATAAAAAGAACAAATGCTGTTGTATTTAACAACAGGGATAAATCCTAAAGGCATCAGATAAAGTGAAAGAAGCCCATCTCTAAACCTACTTGCTTTCAGGGACTAGGATGGGGGAGGGCTTGTCAACAAAGGAACACATGCAACACTGGAATGATGGAATGTTCTAGATTCTGATTATGTCCATATACAGTTACATGTTTGTTCAAACTTAAAAAATTTAAAAGGGCAAATTGTAGTATTAGTAAATAAAACCTCAAAAATAGGTAATTCAAATATTGATCATCCATTTTTCCTTCTGATGTAGCCAGTATATACATTTGTTCCTAGAAATCCACCGGGGTTGGTTCCAGAATGACCACAGGATACAAAAATCTACAGATGTTTCAATTCCTTAGATAAAATGGATAGTATTTTCATATAATCTATGCAAATCCTTTCATAGACTTTAAATCATCTCTGGATTACTCATAATACCTAAATAATATAAGTAGTTATTACACTGGCCTGTAATCCCAGTGGCTTGGGAGGCTGAGGCAGGAGGATCAAGGGTTCAAAGCCAGCCTCAGCAAAAGCGAGGTGCTAGGCAACTCAGTGAGACCCTGTCTCTAAATAAAATACAAAATAGGGCTGGGGATGTGGTTCAGTGGTGAGTGCCCCTGAGTTCAATCCCCAATAACTCCTCCCAAATAGTTATTATACTGTACTGCTTAGGAAATAATGACAAAGGGAAAAGAGCTTGCAAATGTTTAGTAAAGACACAATATTTTTCTTTCAATCTATTTTTGATCTGTAGTTGGTTCTATCCCTGAATGCAGAACCCATGGATATACAGGGAGCCAACTGTACCAAACCTGCTTAGAATACACTGCTATGGAAAGTTGAGGTGCTAGGAGGAAGAAGTGATAAGCCGTTGGACACAAGAAAATCCAATAAATTCCCTGGTCTCACCCAGGGCCACACTCAACTCTGCATTTCTGAAAAACATACATTAACCACCAGTCCAGTGAAGCGTGGATTACAAGGAAAACAAAGTGACATGACCATCTTCACCCAGGACTCCACAGTCTTAGGAAGCTCACTGGCTCATGACTCTCATCATGGGAATGGTGTCATGAAATAACATTGAATATCTGTTCTCATACTATAAATGATGCCAAGAAGGTCTGTTCTATGTAACTAATGCATATTCTTCCAAAGAAGGATTTTTAAAAAGCCAATTACAGGGGCTGGTGATGTGGCTCAAGCGGTAGTGCACTCGCCTGGCATGCGTGCGGCCCGGGTTCGATCCACAGCACCACATACAAACAAAGATGTTGTGTATGCTGAAAACTAAAAAATAAATATTAAAAATTCTCTCTCTCTCTCTTTAAAAAAAAGCCAATTACATCAAAGGTGATAACAAAATCTAGAGTTTTATTGTAATGGTTAATTTGAATCATCAGCTTGATTGGATTAATAGATGCCGATTATTAAAAGGTTTCTGGTTGTGTCAATGAAGTTGTTTCTAGGAATGATCAGCTTGTGGGATAGCACCCCCACCCAAGCGTGGGCAGTATCATCCAATAGGATGGTGTCTTGGATGGAATAAAAGTCCAAAGAACAAGGAAGCAGCAGTAGATGCAAGCTCCCTTCTTCTGGAACAGGTTTTTGATTGCTGCTGTGATTGCCTGAGGACATCAGACTCTCCCTTCTTTACTCTTCCAAAGCAGACTCTGCCAGCGATTCTCCAGGGAGTTTCCAGAAGCCTTTGGTCTCGGACTAGGGTAGCACCATTGATCCCTCTTGTTCTGAGGCTTCAGCCTCTTGGACTGTGGAGCCACTGGTTCTTCCAGCTCTCCAGCCTGCAGATGGCCATTGTGGACTATCCAACTTCTGGTCACTTAAGTTGATCTAATAAATCCCCTTTATATAATCATACTTCCTGTTGATTCTGTTCCTCTAGAGAACCCTAATGTATTTACTATGCACATCCTTTCATAGACTTTAAATCATTATAATTATATAATTGCCTATCATTTTAAAGGCAATTTGAGAAAGGAATTTTGTTTTCTTTTACTTTCTAAGAACTCTTCTTGAACCTAGACATTTAGTAAAAGATGAGATGGGCATTGGTAAGAGTCAAGGTAAGAGGTCATTTGAGGTGAAGGATGGGTGAGATCAAAGCCAGGTAGAATGTGGCTCACACAGTTAAGTGGCTGCAGTCGGCAGAGTGCCAGAGAGAAAAGCCTCTGGATCCAGGCCAGTTGTATTTCCAGATGGAAAGACAAATACATGAGTGGGGCCAAGGCCCACTAGGGGTCCTGGTCCTTAGCAAGTGTGTGAGGTGACAGCTGGGTAACTTTTGAGGCAGTGTGGGCCCAGGTTGGGACAGCCTGAGTGAATTTAGGCACTTATCAGCCATGTGACCACTTATCATTCATTACCAATGATCTGGAGTTAATTTTTTTTTTAATCCACACAATGTAGGTTCATAGGAGAAGGGAGAGGAAAATCAACACTTAGTTATAGAAGAAAACAATTATACAAAGTCCTTACTATGTAGTCCCTGGCACATAGAAAGTATTCAAAAAATGCTTGTCATTATTACTCATGCACTGAGAATGGGATTTAGCATAAAAAGATTAGGGTTTGAGTATAGGGGGACCAACTCCACGGATTTGCCTTGGACATTCTCTCTTGGAAAGTCCTGTGTGTCAGGAAACCCCAGTCCCAGGCAAGCCCATGGTTGGTCCTCTAAGTTCTGGTTCCATCATTGACTAACTGTGTAGTCCTGGGTACATTTCTTAAATGGGGTCCTTAGCTGTAAAATTGGAATGATAAAACCAGATTTCCATGACAAGGAAATAAATCAATCTCTGAGAAAGCTTTATAAGCTAAAAGTTATTTTCATATATAAATTACTATTATCCACAGCCCAATTATCAGTGTCCTCAAGACCCACACTTGTTTTTCTCTCTCCATTTTTCTCATTTTGTTTTCCTCTTCTGGAAAGCCCTTTTGCTTCCCCATCCATCCATTGTATGGTCTTTCCTGCCTATTCTCTCAGCTTCTTCCTTCACTTATACTATTCCTCTAAATCCCCAACTTTCATGCTAATAGAAGGTTTAGAAATCCCAGAGCTGGGGATGTAACTCATAGGTAGAGCACCTGCTTAGCATGCACAGAACCTGAGTATGACAGACACATGGCATTTCTTAAAAAAAAAAAAGAGGTTGGAGGATTTGCAAGTGATGTCAGTCTTAATAACAGCTCCTTACTTACTCTGATATGTTTTAGATGTACTGAAGTTTGGTTTTGAGTATGTGTGTGGTAAATGGGTCTACGCTGGGCACATCTAAGCACTTTGATATCATTTATTTTCAGAACTCTCTTCCAGCTAGGAAATTCAATAGGTATAGGACCCCCTGATTTCTTTCCAAAAATACCATGGTGTTTTGAGCTCACAAATCCAAAAGGAGTACATGTATTGGTGCCATCCAATACATAATATTGTAAAAATATTTTACAAACTACAAATGCAAGACACATATGGAATTCAAAAATTTCTAGTAGCTAAATATTTCTAGTAGTCAAAAATATCATCATTTCAACATATAACCAATATAAAATTATTCATAAAACAGTATCATTTCAACATATGATCAATATAAAATTATTCATAAACATTATCATTTCAACATATACTCAATATAAAATTATTCATAATTTACTTTTACGGAGGGAGTAGCTTTGTGAAACCCTTGCAGTACATCTCAATTCAGAGCCCCACAACAAAGTGCTCAAAACCCACAAAAGACTTGTGGCTACCATATGAGACAGCATACTTTCAGTGGTTTTCTACACAGATCCATAGTGTCTTGCCCTCAATAGACTGTATCTCATAGGCAGCAAACACAGAAACACAAAAGACAAAGATCACAGGGCAGAAAGTTCATATCAAATACAGATGATCAAAGAGCAGAATATTTCTGGACCAACTCATGAAGATCTATATGTAAAAGCTATTTAAAATACTTGTAAATTATTTACATCACATTGGTGAAAAATCAGTTCACAGAGATGTTATTTGTTGAGTGTTGAGAAAATTCCTATTCTTATTAATAGAAAAAGAGAACTTTTCCCTGGGTGAGGAAATCCATGACCTATGGTGGACAAGGTCATCTAGTCTGTCACAGAAGAAAGTTCACCATTCATTCAAAATCAAAGCAATCAGAGTTTGCTTATATTTTTCTCTGAACAGCTGTGGGTGTGGAGATTTAATGGACCACCTAGAATTTTCCTGCCACAGCTAATTATTCATAGGGACAGCTTATGACTTAATTAGAGTTCTCCCAGCCTTCTCGCAAATAAAGACTATGTTTAATGAGATGTTCACTGTAATTACTCAATCCTCTTTCATAGCCAAATGTTTTTTTTTTATTCTTACATTTCAAATATTTTCCCTCTATGAAAAATTTATGTATACAGGGTAGAACTTTGTTTTGCCAACTATATAATAAATGTTCTCCTAAACTATTTTTTTCAATACCTCCTCTATCATGCTTCTGACACTAGAATATAGCTTAGCTTAATTATACAGAGTAATGGTCACATATATTCTGAGAGCATGGGGTCTCTCTCAGAGAAATTTTCTTCATGTCATGAAATAATGTCCCTGACACGAGGTGATGTAATCAAAGAAAGTTAAAAACTTTCCAGGCGTAGATAGGAGTGACTAAGGGAACTTGAGAGTGGACTGAAGGAGGAATGAACAGGTAGAGCATGGAGAATTTTTAAGGCAATGAAATACTCTGTATGATACTAGGATGAAGGATTTATATCATTATGCATTTGCCCAAACTCGTAATATACAATATCAAGAATGAACTGTAAGGTAAAGTATGGATTTGGAGTGATCATAATGTGTTAATCCAAGTTCAATGGATGAACTGTAACACATGCCACTGGGATGGGGGTAAATAATAGGCAAATAACAACGTTCACAATACTGAGTCCCAAATGCATGTATTTGTCCATTTTCTGTTACTATAAAGAAAGGCCCAAATCTAAAAACTTTATAAATAAAAGAGGCTTATTTAGCTCATAGTTCTGGAGTTCAAGGGTATGGTGTTAGCTTTGGCATAGCTCTGGTTTGGACCTTCTGGTAGATGGTATCACAGTGGCAGAGCATGTATAAGATGGGACAATCACATGACAGCATACAACACATGGGGGCAAGCCACAGTTTGAATCACAGTAGTGCATGTGTCTGGGTAGGAGTTGTATGGAGGAATCTCTGTACCTTCTGCTCAGTTTTGTTGTGAACCTAAAACTGCTCTAGAAATAAAGTCTACAAAAGTAAAAAAGAAAAAAATAGAGTTAGTGAATATGTAGATGTATCCATAGGTGTTACGGATGTTTCCAAAATTATGAGCATAAACTTGGCTTGTAGTATGACTAATGGATTCCAAGATTGTCCCAATGCCATCTTAGCACAAGGAATTGGTGATTGTTAAATTGGAAACCCCCACACCCCAGTGTTGCAGTGGATCTTCTTTATGATTCACACTCTTCGGGCTTTGCTTTACACCTGTCTGTCTCAAAGTCAGACATCATTCTTAAAATTTCAAACTCATCTTCCTGGTGGCTTTATTGAACATCCTCACTGTTCCCACAGATATCTCAAAAGCAATACATCTATCAGGGTTTGAGGTCCCAAGCCACAGGAACCTGATTTTGCATATGGAAACAGTAGAGGATGCTATCCCAAGAATAACTGGTAGCTTATGCAACCTCTACAAGTGCTAGAGGACTAGCTTTGAACTGTTCAGCCTAGAGCCCTCTGTGGGTGCGCTGAGGGCTACCTCCAGTACTACCTCTGTGATTCCTTGCATTTTATGCCTACTATCCCTGGGCACAGTGGCAGACATTGGAGTTGTTCCATTTTGTTTGCTTTTTGTTTAAATTATCTGTCATGATTACGCTTATGAATATTTTTATACAGCTATATCTTTGTCCAGAGCTTTTCATAAGCTAGGGAGAATAGTAGGAGGCAATTAGGAATCAACTTAACTGGCTCAGTTTGGTTGCCCTAACAACTATAACATGGAGGTTAAAAATGCTTGTGGAGTCATGTGAAATCTCATTAACCACATTTCTACAGTGACATCCTGGGAAAAGCATAGAGGACTAAAAAGGAGGAAAAAATTCCTTATTAAACTAAGTCAAAATAAGAAAGCAGATATTCATTTAAGACATATAAGTATTTATGCTAGAAAAAATATAGCAAAATAAGGAAGTCATTTGACTCTCTACTTCTTTTACAGTTTTACGTAAAATGTGTTTTCTCAGCTGATGAAATTGGGTGGGCAGGAGCTGAAGGCTTTGGTGTGCAGTTATATAGAGTAAAATGATGAACGTTCACAACACTGAGTCCCAAACTGACAGGGTGATGGCTTAACGTCAAATAGGACAAAGGCAGAGCTTGGAGTTTCTCCAAATTTGTAAGCTTGTAACCAGTAGTCCCACTGGGTAAAGGTTTTGTTCATTGTTTTGCAAAAAATTTAAAAATTGTTTGATCAACTTTAAAAATGTCATCAAAAATCATTTTACTTTTGTCTGAGCATTTATTCAAGAAGTTCTGTAAAATGCTAGTTGCTACAAGAGCTCTTTACTGATTTGCCCAGGCCTTCTCCGTGGGTCCTAACTATCATGTTCTAAGTCTCCCGTAGGCCTGCTCTGCCTCACCCCAGCTCATGTCATTCTGCGCACACTTCCCAAATAGCCCCCTTCTACACAGCCAGCAAAGAAAGGAAGATTGCCCATTTGAAACAACAGCATCCAACTGAGAAAACGGGGTTGAAGTTTTCTGAATGTATGAGATGATTCTTTATGATTTTAACAAAGAAGATGAGAAAAATTACAGGGCCACTCAAATACAGGGCAGGCAAGTTCCCTTCTGTCCTTGTTCTGCCTTTTCTAGAACAATCCAGCAAAACGATGCCTGCTAACACCACTCCAAAAAGTGACCGGCGTGCATTCCAGCTACTTGCCACACAATCAGTCCTTTCTGTCCACAAAAAGGCCTGGGATTCATGCTGGCTTCTGCACAGTGCGTTTAGCGTCATGTTGGCCCACTCCCCACGCCCTTGCACCCACACAGAGAAAGAAAGAGAAACATGGCAAGGCTGGCCGGGCTGGCTCACTGTGGTGCCGGCATCCAGCCCTGGCTCCCAGACTGCTTAACTGCCATGTTCCAAATGTGGTGTCCCTGTGCACATCTGCAATATTTTTATAAACTTACAAGAATTTAAAAATAAATAATAAAGGAATATGAATTCTCTGAAAGAGAAGGCAATATAATGACTATAGAGAGAAGTGTTAAATGTCTTAATCTGCAGCCACAGTTGAGTTAAAAGGTTCTGGAAGCTGGTTGGCCATCCTTGTTTTTCACCTACCTCCTGTTCCATTTAATTGTCAAATATTAACAAAATGTATTCCTTGTTCCTACACCGTCTGCATGCCAATATGCATGAATTCATGTACCATATGATACATTAGAGCATTAGATCAGTTAAACAGCAGGATTATTTTGCCGAAAATAAAATAAGATCTAGGTATATCTTCCAGAGGGAATGTCTTACTTGGTGGGTGGGGAGAACCTCTCAAATATGGCAATAGCACTTCGGTTAACTTTTCATTTCGTATTTTAAATCAGTGTTTTATATTTGCTACATTAACATTACAATGTGACCAGGGATGGCTATATAATTTGCAGATTCTTGTACAAAATGAAAATAGAAGGCCCCTGGTAAAAACAAATAAACAAACAACCAAACTATTAATGATTTCAAGGTGGTGACAACAGAACATAAAATTAAGCATGAACCTTTCTGAGTGTGGGACTCTGTAACCTTCTGGGTTATGTGCCCATGAACCAATCCTAAATGTGACTTCCAGGAATCTTAAGTTCTATCACCCAGCTTTGCAAAGATCCAGTGTTACAGTTTGACTGCTGAATGTTCCCTGAAGGTCCTGCTGTTAGAGGCTTCGTTCTTAGGTCAGCTCTATTGGGTGGTACTGAGGAGCTTTAGGAGGAAGCGTTTGTGGGAGGTCCTGAAGTCACTGAGAGCAGGTACTCTAAGGGGGTTGTGGGTACAGTTTCTCTGTCTTTTTTGCTTCCTGGCCATGAAGTCAGCAATTTTCTCTGCTATGTTCTCCTTCCTATTGCCATCTGGCATCGCCACCAGTGGTCTAAAAGCAATGAGTTCCTTCCACCCGACATACATGCACACCCCACACCATCATGGACTGGAACCCCTAAAACCATGAGCCAAAATAAACCTTTTTATCTTTGTAAGATTACCTTGGACATTTTGTTACAGTCATGAATGTTGACTGACACAATTCTTAAATTTTGGATCTACAGAAGGTAAATAAACCCTGTGAGGTTAATGAACAGCAGTGACTCATATACTGTTACACATAATGGATAAGAACAGCAGTCTCTGATCTTAGGCATACATTAGACCTCTTAAGAGATCTCTATATATCTCACAAAAAGTAGCAAAATTGAAAAATGCCTTAAGGTGTGTTAATGCTATGATTGAGAGGGAGACTATGTTCCTACACATATCAAAGTTACTTTATATCACAATATTTGATATAACAACATAGCTTATATATTATTAGAAGAATATGAGATGGTGAGACTTCTGGGGATAAAAGTTGGATCATCACTTGTCTAGCATGTAATGCATTCGATCTTTAGTACCACATAAAAATAAAAAAAATAAAATAAAGGCATTCTGTCCTTCTACAACTACAAATTTTTTTTAAAAAATTGAATCATAATATCCATTTGGACACATAAAAAGTATGGATCAACATAACCTGTTTATAAGCATTTTCTAGATTTTTAGTAACTGTGGTGGCCTGGACCGGGTAATAATTCACAAGAGCACATACATGAATGCCGTAGGCTCTATGTTATGGAGGCAGTATCTCTGGGTGATCTCCATTCTTAACATGTATATTGAAAGAGTCAGCATCCACGAGCAGGCAGCTGTCACCTAGCTAATAATTGGTGATCTGGGGTCTTGGGGGCATTTATTTCCATTTCCAGGTGGAGATATTTTCTTATTCTGACTTACCACAAGGTCAGGTGCTTTCTCCACTTTGCAATTTAGTCTTTGGCAAAGCAAATATTCTGGTCTTAATGGCCTTGAAAAAGTCCAGTTTAAACACACAATTCCTTGCCCACTCCCTGTGGTATTTGAATATAAATAAGACATTTGGTGTGATGTGAACAAACTCTGAAAGGAGGACCATTTAAACCCAAACTGCCTCTTATTTAATTGGCAATATTTTGGACAAAATGTGTTCTATGCAAATAAAAAATAAATGATAAAATAACTTTAAATTTATATTACATTTTACTTTGGAAAATCTTAAAGTACTTCTTTACACATTTCTCATCTATTTCACCTCTAATGTTTATAGAATAGTCGAGGGTGTCATACACAGGATTCTGTTTTTTATTTCTATCCTCATGAAAGTCTTTGAAATTTCATTCAAAATTTTTCTGCTAATTCCTCTAAAAATACCAGACTTTTTACACAAAATACCAAGTTCCCTTACAATTGCTTTAAGAAGAAATTTAGTATCTTGATGCTGTTGTAATTCAAATATGTGCTATTAAGCAAAACTACATTCCAATTTGTCCAAGGGACCTCTTTGGGCCTAGACTTGAATGCAGTCCTCTAGTACTGTTTGAAACCATGCAGCTACAGTGGAATGCTATCCTAGAAGTTTTGAATTCTAGAAATTCCGTGTGGTTGACATCACCCTTCAAAAGATTCCCAGAGCTTCCCAAATATTGGAAAATTTTCCTATGTCTTTTCTCATTGAGACACTAAACTTGGTATTTCCTTTTGCGGGTGCTCATGGAGGCTCCTGATGTGGTGAAGAAAGTGCAAACAAATGGTGGAAACAGGCTGGGTGGACTCAGCCTTTACCAGATGTGTGATCTTTGGCAAGTGACAACCTCCTAAAACTCAGTTTCTTCATCACTATGATCTCATTGATACAGTTTTTGCTCAGGCGGCTTTTGCAAAAATATCATAGATGTGAGTTGTCTAATTCAGTATCTGGTCTAGTATAGATATAAACAAAATCTGAATTCCCTCCTCTGTCTTTTCACATTGTTTCTATATCATGATTTTACATTTCCCAGCAACTGACCACTCAGAGCCTGGAATACCTAGGCATCATCAAATGATTTCTGAATGGAAAAATAAGTTATTATATTGATAACATAGAGGTTAGGAATATAGATATTGGAGCCAGACTGCCCGGGTTGAAATGCACAGCTGTGTGACTCTGGACAAATCACTTACTTAACTTCTCTGATTCTCAGTTTCCTAGACAGTAAAATTAGTAGACTAACATCACTACCTTACAAGGTTGCTGTGAGAATTGAGTCGGTATGTGCCAATAATACATTAAGAGCAACATGATGAGTGGCTACTTTTCTTTTAGTCATATGACCAGATATATCTGACTTTATTATGAAAATCAGAGCTGATAATTTATAAAACATAAATTATATTTTCTTAACAGGAAAATTCTTTAAAAACACTTCCTAGCCCCAAATATATAGTATTGATGGCAGATTGAGGGATAAATGTAGGAGCAAAATAAGAATCATTAGGTATGTTTTTCAGTTTTCCATCTGGATCATTTATCAACTTTTTATATTAAAGTTAATAGGAGGCTGTGTCAAGAATATTGCTTAGAGAGTGTTCAAGAATCTCAAGTATTCTGTGTTTCACATAACTTTGTCCTGTTTTACTTGATGTGAGAAAGGAGATCTTGCTATATTTTCCACATTGTCTGTTGCTGACTCAGGGCACAGAGAAGAACAAATTGTGTAATTTGAGTTGAGAGCAATCATTTTTGCAGTTGTTCTTTTAAAAAAGAAAAGAAAGGAGGGGAAAAAAAAAAACCTCACATAAGGAGCCAAAACTTGCTTAGATCTGTGTGCTCTGCTTCCATTGACGTCACTTGGAAGTTGTGTGGGCAGAAGCTGGCTGACTTCCTCCAGCATGTCTTTTGAAAGCTGAACATATTGAAAAAAAGCACCTTTTAATCTCAACCAACAGTAGGGAGAGGAGCCTGTAAGCAATTCTCCCGTTCACATCCAAACACTTATCAGGGGGCCACCTTTGCAGAATAAACCTTAGTGTCCAGTAAGGGCAAGGTATCCCTTCTGTCTGAAAAATGGATCATAAATGTATAGAATAAAGCATCTTCAGAAATGATCTGGTTTAATCAGACATGGATACTGAAACTCAGAGAAATTCAGGAACATTCCCAAGGTCAGATGGGGCCCAAGGATGGATTAGAACTCCAGTGTTCTGCTTGCTAGTTCCTTGCTTGGTTCAGGACAACAGGGTGTGTAACAGTCAATGTCTCCACACTTCTTTCTCACTATACAAAGCACAAAGGCCAAAGAGACTGTTTGTGAAAAGTAGGTATGTTGTCTGCTGTAAAGGTACCAATTTCTGCAGATAATAAACTGAGAAGTGTCTGTTGGAACTGAATGGATTGTGGACACAACTGAAGTTTGTCAAAAGTCACTCCCTGGAGAGTGCTGCTGGCTGTCCATTTGGAGCCTGACCTTTCATCTGGCACCTTCTCAGCTCCATGTGCTCTACTTCCCAAAGCTCAACGGGCTCTTTTGCAGATAGGAAGAAGATAGTACCCCCAATTCCACCTCAGCACACACCCCCATTTAAAATTTATTCTTGCAAAGACATAGTTTCTACTAATTCCTTTATTTATTCATTCACAAATATTTATTGAACATCTATTTTGAGTTAGGCTGTGAAACTCCGTTATTGAATACATCTTCAAAGTCAAAATTTGAACCACACTTAATAATGATAGGTAATTACTATTTTTCCCATCAAATAAAATATATGTGCTATAGGTACTTCAGCATTCATCACACACACTTAAGAGAATGTATAGATCTTTTATGCTCTTAAATACAGATTGATGGCTGCTAATGAACTAGCTATGTAAATTTAAGTCTACAGGAAAAGCTATGTATGAATGTAGTTTTTCCATTTCTGCCTTGCTTCATTCTGCTTCTTCCTAAAGAGAAGCATTCTTCATTGGAGAAGGTTACCCCTTTGTGGTGGGGCAGCTTGGAAAACTTAGGAGTGTTTACTATTTTATTTTATTGGTAAATACCCTAGCAGTCTAGTAAGCAGAAGTCCAAGGTCTCGCTTTCCTGCTGCTAGCCATTGATTCTATGTAGTTATAGACATTCAAAAATCTTTGAGAAAAAGGCTTGGAAAGACTTTTAGAAAGGCCAATGGCATTTGAGTTAATGGATCAAAGAACCAGATTGAGAATAAAAGATATTGCATCAAACTACCCAAACTATTCCAGCTTAATGTTACCTAGATACTAGACATGAGAGAGAGGAATCCCTGATATCAACACTGAAATAACTGAGAAGGTCCATGGTCAATCAAATAACCTATTAATTGGAAATAGTGAGTATGGCAGGCTATCTTATACATAAAGATTTTGAAAAAGATTTTAGAGTAAGAAAATCATTCTAAAGATGCATAGGAAAAAATAGTTGTTAAAGCTAAAAGAACATATTTAAGAATTTGGCTCCTGAAATAGGCAGCAAGTAGGTGGGTCTCTCATGAACTAGGAGCAGAGAGACATGAAGAGACAGAAAAAAGTAAAGAAATCAGGATGAAAAACAATGATAAGCTGAATTATAAAAAGTTGAGTAGAATAGGGTAGAAGTGAAATAAAGCTGCTATCACAATAGAAATATCTGAATTCTCACTGGAAAGAATGGAGATTGGAATTAGTACTCTAGAAAATCAAATGAAATACATAGGAAAAAACACAGGAAACTCTTGAAGAACAATGTAGCTTAAAAACAAAGTTGAGGACAAAGATGGCAAACATATAAAGTTTATTAAAAACTAAAGTTTACTGAGGTTCCTAACAAAAGAAATATTTAAAGAGAAATGATCAAGATTCAGTGAAAGAAATATTTGTGTGCTACAAATATTCATATATTCAGATTAAACGTGCTCACTATACCCAAGAAATTAAATTTAAAAAAAATAAGAAGTGTTCATGCTAACGAACCTCTTGGCAGAGGCTTTGCTTATTAAAAGATAAAGAAAATGTTTTCATAAAATCCAGAGATGGAACTGCTCAGTTAGCAGCAGAATCATGCAGGGCTTGGGGAAGCATGCAGAGGAACTATTGAATAGGAGCAGGTTTGGTGCAGTGAACATTGACTTTGGGGCCTCTCTAATTTGGTTTCCTTCTTTTTTTGTATCACCACTTTTGCGAACTTAATTTTTTTAAACCTCTCTTCCCTTTCTTCTTCTGTAAAATGGGATAGTAATGTCTACATTGCAGTTGCAACTGTCATAGTAGATATGTTACAAGGATTATAGCAGATACATATAAAGGATTTAACATTACTAGACATAAGGGGGGTACCCAATAAATCATGGCAAAGATTACAATTGGATGTTTTAACTTTAAGATTGACCTGACCAGATAGCAGTGGGCACATAGTGATAGGGTGGGGCTGTGGATGTGATTCTTAAGGCTGCAGATCTAATGAAATGCATAGGGTGACACTAGCCAGGCCAGTCACATGGAGCAAAGGCTTGGAGGTAGTTTCCTTAGAGCCAAAGGGTGGCCTTGTTTTGTTTTGTTCCTGGCAGGACCCCCAGGACTGGTCAATGTGTTATGTATGAACAGGTTCATTTGAATCACAGCTTATATATGTTAGCTCCACCTCCAGTCCTGATCCACGCTCACGTTCTTCAGAGGAATGTGAATCTACTCATGCAAGAAGAATGGGCTGTCCTCTTCTTATTTTCCTCATCTATCTATTGTTTGGCATATTCCAGATCCAATCTCTCTAGAAATCATTCTGTATTTGTCTGACAATGAAACTTTTTGCAAATGGCATTGAGTTTGAAGTTAGTCACATGAAAAAAATACACCTGATGGGGAAAAAGATGTTGGAAAAGACACAGTTCACAAAAGATAAGAAGATCAGTACAACTGAAGGAGTGATTTAGGAGATTCTGGGGTGAGACAGGGAGGCGACGGAGCATGTGCTAGTTCAAGGAAAAATACCAAATGCAAGGCTCTGTCTACTCTGCAAAAATCCCTTTTGTGTTCTTTTTCCCTTTCTGCCTCTCTCCCTTGGCACCTCCAAGAACACTAAAGCTACTGGCTTAGCAAACCCTGTCAGTGTGCAACTGAAGCCTTTATTTACAAGTATAGAAAGCTCTGCTTGGTTCTCATGTTTTGTTTTCATGAGACCTTATTTCCATGCCCAGGTTACAATGAGTCCAATTGGTAGCAAGTATTTCCAAAATGTTCCTGCCCATAATAGTCCTGGAGCACCTGCAACCATATTTAATGCTGATCTTTGTTGAAATATTTACAGGCAAACCAGTACTGACTTATACTGGACAAAGGACTTTGGGGAGTGAAGTGGAGGGTGCCTCAAGAAGAAGCATAGTGGTTTCTTGAATTACCCTTGGATTTAGTGATACTGGCATCCAACAGAGAGAAATTGGGATACCAGATCTCTTTCAGTCCACAACTGGATTTTTTTCTGTTGGCCTTGACCTCTTGCTGCATCTCTATGCTGGCGAGTCATCGCGTGTATTAGTAGTCAGCATGAGTTTATTTTTCAGGACTTGAGAAACGATGTCAGCATTGATCATAGAATTATTAGCTTTCACTGCTCACTCTGATTTTTCAATAGATTTCTAATAATTTATGGATTTCTTGCAGGATAATATGAAGTTCTTTTATTATAAGTGTGCCTTTTAAAAACTAGCTTTTTTTTTTTTATCAGAAGCTTGTCTTTATTGGAGAAACAGGATTTGTCTGCTTTATCTGATTTGATTGCTTTCATGTAACATTCATGCAAATTCATTCTTTTTCTTTCTTTGTCTTTTCTGGCACTGGGGACTGAGCCCAGGGTTTCCTACGTGTAAGGAAAGCACTCTACCACTGAACTGTATCTTAGCCCAAGAATTTATTTATTCTTACTGTGATCCTATCTCAAATATTTTAAAACATTCAATATAAAGGCATTCAATCAAATTATCCAATATTTAAAGTTGAACTAAGATTTTTTGTGTGTGTGATAAAATTTTTCTTAAGGAAAACTCTAAAATGAATTTTTAGTTTTTGCAAGCTAGCTTAGAATTTTTATTCACAGAGTAGAAATTATGATTGAACTCACCTGGGTAAATATGTTCCCATACTTGGAGGGATACCTCCAGTACTGAAGTGTCCAAAATGTTTCATTTTCAATTTAAACGACATGTTCAAGATGTGCTATACATTTCAACATAGCTGGATGGAAAGGAAAACCCGGCCACACAACCTCTTTGGCAGGTTAATTGTGCAGAGCTCACTGCAATTTGGTAAGTGTACTTTGGATGGAGGGAGTGCTGGGAGGTTTTTGTCTTTGGGTTTCCCTCTCTCCTCTTGTCTTCTTTGCCTAATGTTACTCTCTTGGAAGAAAACTGTTGTTTCTTTGAAGTCCTTACCCTGATTACCTTTTAAGGAAAATGCAAACAGCATTGCTGGGACTAAAAAGGTTTTGGTTGATTTCTCAAGTACTTAAAATTCTCTAAATTTATTTGCAGCTGGAAATTAAGCTATTTTTCACCTGCGGTGGATTTTTTTTTTTTGGTACTATTGATTGAACCCAGGAGCACTCAACTACTGAGCCACATCCCCAGCCCTGCCCCACTACCCCCTTTTTTTTAAGTTTTGAGAAAGGGTCTCACTAAGTTACTTACAACCTTACTAAGTTGCTGAGGCTGGCCTTGGAATTGCAATCCTCCTACCTCAGACTTCCAGGCCACTGGGATTACATGCTCACCTGTGTTTTAAAGTATATATTTAAATTAACTGTATGATTCTTAATATTTTAAATAATTGTATAAATTAATGGTATAAATTAAAAGAAAAATAATATAAATGCTATGTTTTAAATAGAATTATCTGATAGCCTAAGAGCTATTTTAAAATATTCAACAAATAAACCTCCCCTAAATCTGTTTAGTGTGGAGATGGTGCTTGTAGGTGTGGTCAATGTTTTTACATATAAACATTTTAAAATACTATGACAAAGTTGAGAATAAAACTTCTTGTGATGATTTTGTTTCTGGTATTTTAGTAGCTTCCATAATTGCCATTATCTTAATGGCTCCTTCGATTAATTTTTGGAAGTAGGTGGGATATAAATTATGCATGAAGGTATAAAGGATCTGGTTTTTAACTAGAATAAATGCCTTTGGTGACAGCTTAAAAGATTCACTTTAAATCAGCTTATAATATCTATTTTTAAAAGACTTCAAAACTTGAAGTTGAATGTTCTCTTTTACTTTAGCAACAATGGTGTAATTATTCTTGGGATTAAGAAGAGATTGTCATTATTAATTTCTTGATAAAGGATTATCAATTCAAAGAGGCTATAATTGGGTACCTGCTCCATGCATGTCAAAGCAGGAGACACAGGATGAGTGAGAGAGCCCATCCTGACAGCTGTTTGCAGTTTGGTAGAAATCTAAAAGATGATTTTCTAAAAGGAGATAGAAGAGGATAATGTAGCTTACAGCCCATAAGGTAGCAACAAAATCAGTGTCATGAGGGTTCAAAAAGAGGCAAGATTATAGACGAAGAATAAGTGAGACACAAGAGAAAATGGAAACAGTCTGAAATCCCCTTTATACATCTTCAGCTTGGTCCATTGCTGATATACTACTAAAACACAGTCATCTTCAATAAAGATACTGAGAATTAGTTAGCTTGCTATAATTTATATGAGGGTGGCTAGATGAATCTTTCAGAACATATCTTCTACATATGAGCTTGGATGGCCAATCAAGTTTAGCATCCTTGCTTATTTCCAGTGATCAATGAATGGGATCTTAATAATATGGAAGCTGTGAACTATTAAATTTCCTTACCTGAAATTATGCCAGTATTGATTGTGTTAATTATTTAATGGCTAGGACTGTTTTATTTCCTTCCATGTAACATCACTAGAAAATCTAAGAAGTGGCTCCTTATAATAGAATTTTAATTACAAGACTTTAGAAGTTATAAGACTCACATAAAATTCATTTGGAAAAATTTTTTTTTTAATATTTCATATAATACAAATGAAATAAGCCAGTTCCCCCAAACCAAAGGCTGAATACTCTTTCTGATGTGTGGATGCTAACCCACAACAAAGGAGAATGGGAGGGGAAGAATAGAATTTTATGAAAGTAAAATGATGGAGGATGGGAATGAAAGTAAAAGATGGAGGATGGGAATAGAAAAGACAGAAGAATGAATTGGACATAAAGTTCCTATGCTCTATGAATATATGAATATATGACCAGTGTAGCTCCACAACATGTACAACCACAAAAATGGGAAGTTATGCTTCATGTATGTATAATATGTCAAAATACATTCTACTGTCATGTATACCCAAGAAGAACAAATAAACAAGTTATATGACTCAACGTTTTGATGTGTTGGTAACAAAAATATGTTATGCTTGTCTGTGAGTCAAATCCATTCACACTGCCATCTGGGAAGGTTCTTGAAGCCCTAGTATCTATTTGTATCTGTTTATTTTTGTTTAGGATTAGTTCTTATATATTCCCAAATTTCTGAAAGTAGAATTGTGAGAATTGAGCCACTCTTATGAATCCAGTAAAAAAACAAAGGTATATTTTACAGAAGTCTCCCTTCCCACAAAGGAGAGGAATATACAAAAATGAGAGTGATTTCTAGAAATATTACTCAAAACTCCCAAAGCCCCTTAAAATAACTCCTATGAGTTATTTTTAAACTCAGTGAGTTCATTCAATAGACACTTGAGAACTCACTAGGTAGAAAATTATGATAACAGAAATGAGGAAAAGAAATTTAACTCCATATGTATTTAATTAAATTCCTAGTATTCATTTTAAAAATCAGTTTCTTGGACATCAACCATAGATCTGGGTCTTACAGATGGGGGCTTGGGGGGATGGGGGACTGAGAGTGGCAGGGTGGGCAGTTGGAATTACAATAACAAAAGCAGCACATGGTCTTTCTTCCCTCCTGAAGATTACAGTCTAGTTTTGCTTAGCAGAGTAGAAGAAGGTAAATATAGGAGGTTCCTTTCAGAGGAGTTTGCAATCTGCTGAGAAGGTGGAAGATATATAATTACAAGGTAGACAATGCTTTCTTATCCAGGGTTGTCATGAAAATCATTTAGAAGGATTTTTCAAAATTCACATGCCTGGGTTTCATTCTACACAAAAATGAATGGAAACAATTTGCAGTAGAGCCCCCAGAATGCCCATTTTGACATGCTTCCTCCTCATGGTTCTGGCACTGACCTCTGGTTACGAACTCCTAGTCTAAGGTAGGCACAGATGCGCTCACCTGTAATTCCAGCTATTTGGGAGGCTGAAGCAGGAGGATTGCCTAGGCAACTTAGTGAGTCCTTATCTCAAGAAACAAAACAGACAAATAGCTCCTGGTCTAAAATTCTTTTGAATCACTGGCTTCATTATAGTCCATTCATAATTTTATTTTGGCTCCTGAAGTTGCCATTTTGCTCCTAGATTAATAAGACACATGAGTGAAATTCTTAATACATGGTAGGAAAAGATGAAAGTAACTGACCATTTTAATGTCTGGCATATACACTGTTCCTTCGACCCCTAATTATCTGAGATTTTATGTGTACTTATTGTCACAAAGATTTTAATTTTAATGAGTCTCACTCTTTCAGATTCCCTTCACTAATCATTTTTATTATTCTTTGTTGTCTTATCTTGAAATTAACTGTATTTCTTCATGTTCAAAATTTGATTTTTTCAAACACTGCACAATATTACAATTTAGGTCATGTCAGAAAGATGAAGCAGGGGTTGGGGGTATAGCTCAGAGACAGAGTGCTTGCCACTTGATATCTCTAAGCACTGAAAAAAAAAAAAGATGAAGCAATGTTTCTCCTCTTGTGCTGGGAGGGAACCATTGCACCTGCAGCACAGTGTCGCGAGTGGAATGTGTCCTGTTAAAGCCAAGGCACACCACGCTCCACAAGATGCATAATCTAAGTCTGCTCTTGGCAGAAATCCTGTTCATCCTAAAGAGCAGCTTGAACAAGAGCATCATTAGTGATGGCTTGTGAATGCAGGAAGAGAAAATGTGCTTTGTTTTTTACAGTATTGAATAACATGTGAATAAACACTGCAACTTTTAGTAATTTCTTGAAAAGAGTTGCTCAATGGATAGAGCATCATGTGCAGAGCAGAAATATCCAAAATATTATAGTACTGAGTGGTTTGTGGTCATTTCCCTATTAATAGTTTCTGCATTTTCCTGCATGGATCTTGAAAAGTACCTTTTTGCTTTCCTGGACTTAGTGCAACTTGTTTCAAAACAACATAAACAGGTGAGTTTATAGTTGCTGCTTCTTTTGATCTTTCTTCATGCTCTCTTCCTTCTTTTTCTTTTTCTTTCTTTCTTTCTTTTTTTTTTTTTTTGGTGGATGTATAATGATATCAGGGAAGATGGTGCTGATTCCTTAGAGAGTTTATGATGCATATTTTCAAATGTCAGTTATACTTGTTGCCATGCTGGTTACCAGTAGAGTCAAGCTGCACACATATTCCTTGTGTTTTATCTCCAAGAGGACAAGTGCTTCTGAACATGAATCATTTGTATTCAGTAGAATGAGAAAAATCAATAGCACCTCTCTGATCTGCTTCTTTGACCTATCTGAACACACAGAAGATCTGCAGTTCTAAGCACTATGGGGAATGTCTAGAACCTGTCCAATAAATTTACTGTTAAAAAAAAAAAATCCCTGAGTACAGAACAAATTTCTAAGGAAATTCTTGACTTGTCCACCACAAACAACCCAACATCAGAACTCTCTAATAATGGAATTTCATTTTTGAAAATGCCATTGTTTTATCAGAATAAGTTTATAAATTATTGTGAATCATGTATAACACAAAGTAAAATAGAATTGTGTAAGCCAAATAACTGATATCTCATGTTTCTGTCCTATTTATACACTGAGACTGGAAAGAAAAAGAAGTACTACTCCAATTGAAGTGAGCTGGACAGGGTACTAACCCTAACCATGGTCTTCTCAGCACTGGTGGACAATGGTTCATTGAGAGCCCTAATCAGGTGAAACCTATATTCTTCCAGGCCTGGAGCCACTATTGGTAGATCAGGTTATTCGAAGCCCATGGATACTTTAGAATGAGTGTGCTTCCTAGGAAGAACTTAAAGACATCCCTGAGAATCTACCAACTGGGCATTACCCATGAAGAATCAAATTGCTAAGCAGAAAGTTTCCGTTTGTATTATCAGGCAAAGTTCAGAGCAGTAGTTTTACTCAAAATTGAAGTTGGGTTCAAAAATCAAGCACAGTATATTGCTGTCACAGTATATATTAGAAAAAAATAAGAAAAAATAGTGTGGCCAAAAGGCATGTGACATAGGGACTGTAGTTCAGTCAAGGAGTTGCATCTTTTCTATTTTTTTTAAACTTAAAGCTCTATTAAAATATAAGTTGCATACCATAAAATTCACCCTTTGTATGTCTACAGTTCTATGATTTTTTGTTAATTTATCCAGTTGTTCAAACATCTCTCAAACCAGTTTTAGCATATTTTGTTACCCCCCATTGGCCAGTTTGCAGACTGTCCTTGTTCCTACCTCAGCCTCAGCAACCACTGATCTGCTGTGTCTCCATAGGCCTGCCTTTTCACAGATAGTGCATATAAATGGCATGAGATAGCATGTGGTCTTTTGTCTGGTTTATTTTTCTTAGCATGGTGTTCTGGAGGTCCCTCCAGGTTGTTGCATGTAGCGGTAGTTCACAGTGATGAATACTGTCCTGTGGTATGGCTAGTCTTTCATTTTGTTTCTTCCCTCTCCAGTCAATAAACATCTGAATTGTTTCTAGTTACTGACTATTGTGAATAAAGCTTACATGAAAATTTGCACACAAGTCTTTATGTGGACATGTTTTATTTCTCTTGGGTAGATACCAAGGAGTGGAATTTCTGGCTCATATGGCAAGAAAGTACATTTTATTTATTTATTTTTTAATGAATGGTCAAACTATTATCTAAAGTGTCTGTACCATTTTACATTCTCATCAGCAGTGTATAAATGTCTAGTTTCTCCATATCTTCACCGACACTTAGTGCTTTCAGACCTGGCCTGTCCTCAGAATTATAATCAATATGCTAACGGCCTCATGAAAACTTGACTTGAATACCTCACAGATACCTTAAAATCCCTAAATATGCCCAGTTCTAACCGACACCTTCCCGATTAGACCCCCCTCACCTGGCTGCCTTTCTGCCTTTCTTCTTCCCTCCCTCGTCCCCTCTATAACTCAAATTATATAAGTCAAATAACTGCTATCTCATGTTCCTGTCCTATTTGCACACTGTTTTTTGCAGTGAGTAGCTGGATCTGATTTTGGGGTCCCCAGAGTCAGGTCCTCTGGCCTAAGACTCCAGTAGCCTTCATTGACATAGTTCCTCTCATCTAGAGGGATGAGTAATTGAGAAAATCATCTGTGCTAGATACTTTCTAAAATTCACTCCTAGCTTTTGGAAATCACACAATTTTAACTACATATTTATAGTGTTGGATCCTGTTTTCCTTAACTGTCTGAACTTTGGGATGGATCATATTCCTTATGTTTATCTTCTGGGTACCCAGTATTACATATTAAATAGTTGGAAAAATATTTATAAACACTAAAAGACAAAACTAGCATACTTCATTGCTGACATCAGTCATCTTTCACTGATCTGTATTTCTAAATAATCTAGGGTGAAAACATTTATTTTACATCCATAATAATCATAAATGAAATAAAAGCCTATTCTAAGTATATATATGTGTGTGTGTATGTGTGTATTTTATATATCTCATATATATATATATATATATATATATATATATATATATATATATATAATAGAAAGGAACTAAAGGGGGGAGGAAGGAAATATTATTTTAAAGTGTTTTACTGACTTCTAGAGGTCCTTGGGTTCTTGTACACCTGCATAATAAAGGTGTTACTGGTTTAAAATCCTACAGTCAGGAGAGATTTCATGACAACTACAACATATGGATGCCTCACAATGCCCTTAAAAGCTTTCACCATTATTTCATTATTTTTAATTTGCTCAACCTTTAGCAAAGACAGCTGCCTCTGACTACAGCTGTTGATAGTCCTGATTGAAGCAAACCCTTTGTGTGTTCCATAAAATACAGCAGGAGCTGATGTTAGGAAGGAAACTAGCAGCAAACGAAAATAAGTTGAGTTGTATGGCCAGCTCAGAGTTGACAGAACTTTCCACAACAGTTAAGTATCCTCCAATATAGACAAGTTTTCATTCAGCATCAAAATGTGGCTGCATGCCTATAAATTCATAGAGATCCACCAGAGCGCTGTGTTATAATAGTTACAAGTAATGGTTGGACTCAGTTTTTCATTTCTATCTCACAAATTTTCTCTGTTCCCATCCACTTGGTATCACAATATGGAAAAAAGGCTCTTTCATCTGGTCATCTCATATAATTATAAAAATCTTATTTGTTCTCTTTGCAGCCAGTCTCTCTAGCAGCTACCTAGCTCTCTTTTCTTTTTCTGACCTTTCACAAGTGTCTAAGGAGAATTGTTTATAAGCAGATATAACACTGGATTTCTGAAAGGTTGAGGGGGAAAAGTGATATTTCATATCATTGTGTGTAGAAGGGATTGACAGCGCTCAGGGGCCCATTGGAAAAGTGGTCACCATTAGACAGAACAATTGCAGCCTGGGCCAAGGTGGTGGCAGTCAGAACAGCAACACAAAGCCAATTCTCAAGGCAGAGTGAGGAAAGGCTCTTCAAAGTATCTTGAACATTTGGCTCTAAGGATGTGGGGAGTGAGAAATGAGGAGACATCAAGAGGAGAGCTGGGTCTGGATCTTCAGAAGATGCATCAGGTTCAAGTGAAAGATGGCATGGAAACCTTCCTGGCTTTCAGGAGTGGGTGTGAGCTCTCCCACTGACCAGCTGTGAGAACTTAAGAGGGGACACTTAATTTGCTGAGCACAATGTCCTCATTTGTACAATTCTAAGTGAGTTAATTGGACACTGTATTTCCTTCTAACTCAAAATTCTACCATTTTAACTAATTTAGTCCTTAGAATGCTAGAGGAAGAGAGTGAAAGAGAAAGGCTGGATTTGAGTTCAGGGATCACAAAAGGAGCGATGAAAGGAGACAGTAAGAAAGATCACATGATCGGATCTCGGTGTCTAATAAGTACCTACTAACTCTAAAAATTAGAAATGTAGAGTGTCCTCAGGAACAAGAGATAAGAGAGTTCCAGAAATACCACTGGCTGTCAACAGTGTTAAATGTCATAGTCAGCAGAGAATAAAACTCAACAAAAGTTCCTAGGTTTGGTGCACAGAATGCCAGCAACACTAAGAAAGCCCTAGGATGCTGGGTATATCCACACCTATAATCCCAGCTACTTAGGAGGCTGAGGGAGGAGGATTGCAGGCTCAAAGCCAGCAAGGGCAACTAAATGAGACTGTGTGTGAGTGTGTGTGTGTGTGTGTGTGTGTGTGTGTGTGTGTGTGTGTGTGAGAAAGAGAGAGAGAGAGAGAGGAGAGGGAGAGAGAGAGAGAGAGAGAGAGAGAGAGAGAGAGAGTCAGTCTCAGGACCGGGTCACAGAGTTACAGACTTTGAGGACACAAAATCCAGGAGGTACAAGAAGATCCAGTTTGAGTGCAAAGACACAAGGGACTTGAGCATTTCTGTTATAGAGAATCAGTAAAATTCTGAAAATTGTGTGAAGTCAATAAATACTGTGTTTACTAGTAGGATCTTTCTCCAGTGAATATGGTATATGTAAATCATGTCATCTATTATTTTAGCAAACTATGAGGCCAACATGGACCCATAAAATATTTAGAAGTATTTATTTATTCCACATGGACACTGTTGACAACTAAATTATATCAGTGTGTAGAATGTGAACTGCTATGATTTAAAATGGATAAAAATTTACTTATATATGCTAGAATTCAGAGACTATTTTACATAAAAATTTACAAAATAAAGTACTTAATGTGTATTAAATGAGTTCTTCTCAGAAAATACAAAATAAGGCAGAAACCCAGATGACTTTGCCAATGGAGAAATAACCATGCAAATTTAGTCATGCCATTCAAACTAGTGAGACTGGGCAGAACTTGACAAGAAACCAGCTCCCTTTACTGATGGGCTGGGACCCCCCAGTTGGATCTCAGTAGAGGACATTTGGTGACCTGGGATTATATTTACATTCCAAAAAGAATCTGAACCACGGACAGAGGCACAGCCTAGCTTTGTGCCTGACAAAGGTAAACACTTGATGTAATGTCTTTGAATAAAGCAGGTTTCTGTTGACTTAAATAACAAAACCCCTTTACTATAATTGGTCTATTGTCTGAAGAATTATCTAGACTTGTATTTTAAGCAATAAATATCGTCAGATTTTACAGACGCATTAGAAATCACACTTCAGAGAAATTTATTTTCATAGGACTTGATGGCCTAGGAGAATTTGTGTGCCTAGTAATAAATATAAGACATGGAAGGGCCTCTTTCTCACTTAGCTTGGCTGAATTATTGTTATTTGAGGAGTGGAAAACATCAGCAAATGTGAGGTGGGCAGGCTTTAAGGTCTCCTTCTGAGGACTTAGTGTCACCTCTTTCAGCAGAGGTGTTAGGATGCATAGTGAATGTCTCATTGATGCAGCAGCCTCTTTAGCTGATGGTGACCCATATTCTTGGGCCATGCGTTTAAAAGGCCATGCAGGGTATTTCCTGTATATGGGATACACAAATTTAAGTGATGGTACATATGGGATACATTTTAGATATATGTCATAAATTATGTATGGTCAATCCATTCTTCCAGATCAATGACAAGAGTTAAAGAGGGAATTTGACAAATTCGAGTATATGAGTAAAAGGACATAATGAGGGCTGGGGATGTGGCTCAAGCGGTAGCGCGCTCGCCTGACATGCGTGTGGCCCGGGTTCAATCCTCAGCACCACATACAAACAAAGATGTTGTGTCTGCCAAAAACTAAAAAGTAAATATTAAAAATTCTCTCTTCTCTCTCTCTCTCTCTCTCTCTCTCTCTCTCTCTCTCTCTCTCTCTCTTTAAGATAAAAAAGGACATAATGAACTTGAACAATGAAGAATGAACATAAAGGGCCTAGACACACTGGCATTTGATGAAGACCTGAATAATTGAGGATGCTCAGTCTGAAGAAGATGTCTGAAGAACATCTTTTGATGTTTCATTGTTTGCCTTTTAAATTGATTTCTGAAATTATATCATGCACACTGTCAAAACAAAGAGCACAGATACTCCTCAAGGATCAAACACTTATCATCACCATCATCATTATCATTATTTTATTTGAAAAATAAAAATTGCTATACATGCAAATCTCTAGGGAAAAAAGCGTGCAATCCATCTCTTCTGCCTGGAAAGTGTATTAATGTATTGAATAAGGCTTAAATTGAGGAACTACTTATGGGGAAGGTGGCAGAGAGAATTAATGAATAGAAAGGGAGAAACCGAGAATGTTCAAAGTAAAAGAAACAGTGTGGCATATAATTTTATATTGAGGGGAAACAAAAACCGGGGAACAGGAAGTCAGAGCAACATAGTGGGAAACTCAGTTGAAATAATCTTCATATAGTTGAAGACTTTTTCTTTTACATGAAATACATAAAATATCATATCACAAAGGGGAACTCAGGGAATCAGAAAATAATTTAACCAAAGTCTTTGTTCCTGGTGTCACAATGCATGCTAATAAACAAGCACTCGGTGTGCTGTGGATACCCAATAGGAACATTAACCACAAATTTAATACCAAAAAGGCTTTGAGTGATTCCCCTAGATAAATCAGGCCAGCTGCTCCTGCTGGCCTCATATCTCATCCCAAATCTAATCACTTCCTGCCAAATTTAAATCTGACTTGAAGAATATTTCCAAAGTATATTATGGAAATTCAACAAAACTAATTTTATTTCTATTATACTTATTCTAAACCTGATCCACAATACAAAAGTATGGAGAAAGATGGGGAGTCTAAGGTAGATAATTCCTCTTCCAGTTTATTTTCAACAAATTTTCAAACTTTTTTTAAAAGTTGGATGTAAGAAACAGCGATTGTACAATTGTTTCAGTTACACAGTACAATTATTTCCACTGCATTCTCCTAGAGTACTTTGAGTTCTTAAATAAAATCTTGTATCATGCAGAGAAAAAGCAGAAAAAATATAGAGAGATGATAGTGTCTTGCAAATGGATTCAATTCTGGTGTCTACACAAATTCCTTTACTTACAGTAAACCTTGGCTTTGTTTTATTAGTTTATATCCCCTTAAGGTTTTTAGGCCTACGGCTGCTCTAGATTAACAGGTCATTGTGGTTGGTGTTTGTTATTAAAGACACAGTGCAGGAGGACCTTGCTATTAGAATACAGACTCCAGTAATGACCTTACTATTTCCTTTACACAACATTGTGATTCCAGCATAAACTATTTTGAAGATATGTCCTCTGTAGAGCCTGATACAATAGCACAGAACACTTGGATATTCCAAAAACTTAAATGCATCAAAAGCAAATGAGACATACCCTTCTTATGGCGTCTCTGTACATACAGGCTCTGAAATACACTAATGGAGGGAAATTGGACAACACCAAATCTGGTCTGAGATCCCCGAGGTGACTCTCAGATCAAAAAGAAAAGAAAGGAAAACAAAAATTCTTTGTCCTCACCACCTTTAGGATTAGCACTGTTTTCAAACTTATAATTTTGTTTATACATTTGCTAGGCTCCAGTATTATCTCGATTGTGAACAAAGCATCCTGACAACTGCTCTCTTCTTCCCTGCTTCACCCTTGTGAATGCACCAGCCTCTCTTCTCAGTCCCATGGAAATCATGCAGCTGAGCACTCTGAAACTCCCTTCTTTTATGTAGAAATCTTGGCTTAACCTTCTCTGCCTCCCCTCAGTTTCAGGGGCCCAGTGGAAGATCACTCCAAATCCTCTCTTTCTTCAGTCCCAGGACAGGAGAATAAAGACAGATTTACTCCCCCACGCTCATGGCAGGGCTCCCAAGCATCACTTTGAATCCTGTTTTACTTTGTTTTTCCACTTTTAACCTGAAGCTTCCTCCCAGTCGTCACACTGCCTGTGATGTTTTTCTTAGTTCTGCACATCCAACCTACCATTCCAACTTATCGTACTCCTGCTTGGGATTTTTCTTCCCTAACTGGTTGAAAAATGCTTCTTGGCGCCATCCATTTAAACATATGGTGCTTGGCTCTTAGTAGGTATTCAATAAGTGTTTGTTGGATGAATAAACTCACGAGACATTAAGTTATACACTAACATTTCAGTTTCCAAAGCACATGACCCAGAGGAGACATTTCCTGGGCAGATTTTCTGTTCTGTATAATGTGAGGTCCACTGCTCTCTCCCTTTGATCTTCCCTCTGAACCCCAATTTTCTGTCAGACAAGTCAAGTCAAAGCGGGTCAGGCTAGGCATGTGCAGGGGGTAGATATCAGCAATGTCAGTATGTTGTGTGCTGATGTTCTACTCTGTATGAAAACAAAGATAAGTGATTTTTCTAGAACATCTTCCTTCATTGCTTGCTCTCTGTTCTGCTCTCTGCATTAGCATTAAAAAAATCAAGATTTGGAACTTTCCTTATTAATTTTTTTGGTAGACATTTATATGTCTGTATAATTGTATTCATATAAAATTTGACTTATATTTGTATTATCTTTCCCAGGTCCAAGAGTTCTTTATGTCCACAAATGTGATTTTGATAAGATTATAACCTAAGGAATCTGTATGTTCATTTAGGAGGAATACTTGCTGGTTGCCACAGGGACACTAAGTCTTTTCTTCCTGAACTCTGTTTATGTGTACTTAGACACAGGGTCTGTCCTATACTGTTTGCCTTCAAGTTATTCTTCATTGCTTCATTTATGCATCTTACAACTATAATTCCTTGAGGGCAGAAACTATGTTTTCAACAATATTTCTTATGTGTCAACAACAAAACCTGGTAAATTACAATTGGTGTCTAGAAATGCTACTAAGATGAGTACTAGCTAAACATTTTAATAAGTGTGTTTAAAAACAAAAAACTCGGGGCTGGGGTTGTGCCTCAGTGGTAGAGTGCTCACCTAGCACGTGTAAAGCCCTGGGTTCGAACCTCATAACCACATAAAATAAATAAAATAAACATATTCTGTCCAACTACAACTAAAAAATAATTTTAAAAAATCTACCTATGTGGTACTTTAAAAAACAAAAAACTACTCTTTGTATAAGTCCTACAGAATTGGCTTCAGTTAATAAAGGAAAGGCACAGTTTTGACAGTCTCACAGTATCAGTATGTAAACAGACCTTGAATTCTAGGCCTGGTTTTCTTGATGATCAGCTCTAAATATTATTATTTACTATACTTGTTGATGTTTTGACTGGTTTAAGTTTTTCTTTAAAAAAGATACACAAGTTTGGAGAATTGTTATCTGTTCTCTTGTTTGTTTGTGGAGGGGAAAAGTCTATTTATTTCATTCCTTCCACAGAACAAAATATTTTATTTTAATATGATACTCTTTGCAGCAATACAGTCCCTCATTCATCTTTGTCCCTTTCCCACATGCCATGGTATATCCAGTACATAGTAAGCTTTCGATAACTGCTCAAATTCTTTTTGTAATTAATAATTATAGAAAGCTTTTTAAATAAATGATATGAAAATAAGAAACCACAAAGCCCAAAATGGATGAAATTGGTTACATAAAATTTTACATGGGCAATAAAACATAATAAACAAATTCAAGAGATGAAACATAAACTTCAAAAAATATACTTGAGACACCAGACAAAGAGCTAGTATTCGTGATATAAAAAGCTTTTATGAATCAAATTAAAAAATGGGCAGGCCAATAAAAATATGAGAAAAAATTATACAAGTGAATACCAAATAACCAGAAATATACAGTGATTTATCTTCCCTAATAATTAAAATTAAACCAAATAAGTGATCTATCACTTTTCCCTCAATAAGATCATCAAAGAATCAAATAATTTATTTTATAGATTTTAAGTTACACTTAAATGTGATGACCGACAATAAAAAATAGTAAAAGTAATTTGGATGTATCTGGTGACCTCTTAACAAAATTTCAATGTGCTAAAAGCTTGGACCCATATATTGTAGTGCTAGGAACTTAAGTCACAACCACACTAGCCCAAGGTGATAATACATGAACATAAGTGATAATGTTTATCACATTATTTGCAATAGTGACACCCTGTAACTAAACATCTGTATTATTTTGGAAAAATAAATGTAAAAGAATGGCGTAGACTGACATTTACAGTTATGGAAAAGTGTTAGAGTTATTTTGAATAACTTAAAGTTACTTATATGCAAGTAGTGAGGCATATTTAATATGATCTTAATTTACAAAATTAGGGTGTTCATTAAAATATCTTGGAATTTTGTCCCCAGCAACATAAGAACTGAGCAGATTTCTTTCCAACTGTGAACATATACTTTTAAAAAAGGACTGAATAAAATATGTGATGATAAAAGAGAAATATGCTATTGAACACAAAAGAAAGAAAAGAAAATCCCCAAGAACCAGAGGAAAAAAAAAAACTTAAACCCACGTGTTTATAGTTCTTAAAGAACTGTGGCGGCTAGCAGGATCCTGCTGCAGATTCCCAGAGTTCTCTGTCTGCATCCCTTATGCCTTTCAGGGTGCTCCTGTTGACTTCCAATGCTAGGGATCCTCTGCTCTGTAACTTGAGGCTGTCTTTCCTCAGAACTCTAGAGGCCTGCCCTGATTGCACATGGCACATTGGAAAGGCCAGAGAATACTCTCTCCTCCTCCCTCTGCCCTAGTAACCCTCAGACAGATGAGTTCCTGGATATGGTTCATAAGTAGATCAGTTCCCTCAGCCCTCAGGGTGGGTTAATTCCAAAGTACGTTTTACACAATTTCATAGTTTTCCACTTTACTCATCCATTGAGGTCTCTGGCTGAAACACATATACTCTGCCTGTCTCCTTCATCTCGGTTTTCTTCTCTCCCCTGCTCTTTCTGAAGTTCTGTGCACCCACAAGAGTCTATAATGCCCTTCAGTCCTTGTTCCAGGATCTCCTTTTGGGGAACCAGTGTTAAGATGATTCTAAGACCTCAGGTGTATGTCTAGTGTTTTAAAAGCCAAAGCAAAGAAAATTTGCACCAAGAATCTTGCATTAGCAATATTATAGGCTTCCCTCATGAGAAAAGAGCAATAAAAGATCTTTGTTCATCATTCCAGGGAGTTAACCAGCCAATTTCTCTATTATACAAGGATGGGAAAAGTTAACTAACTAAACTAACTAGCTAACTAACAAATAAACAAACAACCATTAAACAAAACACTCACTTGAAAGTGAAAACTAAAACCTGAGCCTGTCATCTAAATGGCAGAAGAATCTGAAGTGTGGAAAATTAATGTGTAAGCTGGTTCTAGAATGGCAAAATGTCTGGGACACTATTTAGAAGCAAAATATTTAAGAGATGAAACAAGTAAATTTCTAGTTACTATAAGCCAACAATAAAACAATGAAAATTGGAGAGAATCAGAATGCAGGTAAACTGAATAATTTGAAGGAATCCACAAAATAGGCAGGTTACAAATTATTGGAGCTAAATAAGAGGATAAAAATTACAGAGAAAGCCGTGTACTGAAACAGGAATGGGTAGATTTTAAAAAAAACAAATATATTTCTAGAAATGAGGTATGGCAAATGAAGATGGAAACTGAAATACAGATCAAATACATTTTAGACATAGCTCACAAGATTAATGAACTGGAAGAGAAACCTAAGGAAAAATTCACAGTGAAGTAGAGTGAAATAAAGATACGGCAAATGTGAATGAGTAGCTAACCATGGATGATAGAATGAGAATGTTGAAGCTTAGGAAAGAGAAAGGAAGAAAGTGAGGTGGAAATGTAATTTTCTAAGAAAACATGGCTGAAATTTCACCAGGTTTGATGAAATATATGAAACATAAAAGAAATATGAGATTATAAGGCAGGATGAATAAAAATAAATCTAGATATCTCAGTGAACCTGCAGGACACAGTGTAGCATTCTCAGCTCTCATCTTGAGAGCTGCTGCAAGACAGCCTCCAGCTATGGGATCCACCACCATAGGCCCATTCGAGGCCATTCTCTCCAGACTGTTCCCACTCAGTGCTGGGCATGGTGGGTACTACAGCAAAGCCTGTCCATGCAATGCCAAAATATTCTAACAAGATCCTACTTAGAACACCCCATGAGCTCTTAGACTAACGTCAGGCAGAGCCTTTTCCTATCCCAAATTCCTTTCTTCTCCCTCTCCTTTCACAGTATCAGACCTGCACAGTGCTTTGAAGTCTCTCCCCTTCCACTCCCGGCTCTGGCCTCTTTATTCTTCACAGGCAATTCGCTCAAGAAACCTCCTGTATTTCTATTTTGTCTTGATGTGTTTATTGCAGAAGACTTGAATCAACACAGAGAAAATCACCAAGAACGGTCACCATAGAGTCACACCAATTAGCCTCACAGAATTTTTATCAGCAATAATGTAGCAAATGGCACATGAATATTACTCTCCGAGTGCTGATAGAAAATGACTGAAATCTAGAGAATTCAATGTCCTGCTAAATTATCATTTAGGATTGAGTGTTAAATAAGGATACTTTCCAGTGAAAATCTCTGATAGTATTTATTACTTACAAATTCAGAAAATGAATGCGAACCAGAAATAAAACAAAATGTGGGAGACAATGTTGAACAATGTTTGAAAACATATAGACAAACTTTAATAAGCATTTAATAAAAATTTTAAAAAGACAAATAGCTCAGGGTTGAAAAACAAACTACAGCTGAACAATGGACAATAATGATTAGTGTTAGAGGTAGACATAATCTCATTTTAAGATAATTTAAGTAAGTTCCTTATATTATTACAAGGTGCAATAAGGATATTAAATACAGATGAACCTATTTACACTTTAATCCTAGTATGAAATGTTAACAATGTAAGGGTATCTACTGAAACCATAAAAACTGTCTAATTTTCAAAGCAATAAAGAAAAAAAAACATATTAAGACACTCAATCCATCTGGTAGAAAGCAGGGGGAAAAAATCAAAGAAGTAACAAAAAAAACATAATGAATAGAAAATCAGAGACAGAATTGAATAAACAAATCTTAATGTGTACGTGGATTTAGCTTGACAGTTTAAAAGTATCTGATTGAATTAAAAAATAAAATTTAGTTATACATTGTTTTAAAAAGTCATGCCAAAAATATGAACTCTCTGAACTGTTGAAAGAAAGAGGATAAAAATATATGTCAGGAAAATTTTAACCAGAGAAAACTGGGATAGTGGCTTTTAATATTAGAGTATTACTACTTTAAAGTTAGATGGAATAGCCTTCATTGCAGCAATAAAAGTAACAAGAAGATAATGGCTCTGAATTTACACTTACCTACCAGGCAAACCTCAAAGCAAAAATTGACAAATTTTTAAGGAGTAATTCACAAATAATTCCTAATTATAGCAGGAGATTTTAACTGATATATTGCATTCATTAAACTACCATGCAGAAATCTAGGAGGGAATAACACAATATTGACCACCTAATTAAGTCTGATCTTATAGCTCTGTATAAGCACCATTTCCAAAATTACAGAAAATATATTCTTTTCTTTCTCTTATGGATTTATTAAACCAAAAATTAGTGATTTAACAAGCAATAAGCAAGTCTCAAAGGTATTTATGAGTTATTTCACATAAACAGCATTTCCTGAACACAATGCATTGTATTTAGAGATCAAAGCAGTCTCCTTTATACCTCTCATACTTAGATTTTTAAAATAATCATTTTTAAATAATTATGGAAGAGAAACAAAATTATGGAAACTACAAAATTTTAGAAATGAACTGCAACAAATATGGCATATTTCATAGATTATGATATTCAATTAAAAAGGGAAATTTGTAGTTTGAATGGTATATATTAGAAGGAAAGGAATGTTACAATGTGGTAAACCAGCTTACTGATTCAGTAAACCAGAAGACAGGGGAAGAAAGAAAATCATTGAATCAAGCACAGAAATTTATTCAACAGAAGCAACATTAGTGCATTTCCACCTCTGGGGATCTACACTTGCTGTGCCCTTTGCCTAGAACATTCTTACCCCAGGTATCTGCATGGTTCACCCTTCAACTCCTTCAGGTTTTTTTCTCAGAAGTAATTTTTCAGTGAGGCCTCCCAAATGCTCCATTAAAACTTTCATGCCCAGTCTCACATCTTTCCTGTTCTACTTTATTTATTTGCAATTATCATCAATTAATGACAGTTTTTTACACATGCATTAAATTTATTGTCTGTGTTCCTCTATTATCTATTTTGCTCACTGATAAATCTACAGGTGCTTTAAACAATGTCTAGATTAATAGTTCTCAACAAATATTTATTGAATGAATTAATGCGTTCAAGAATGAATGTATAACTATCTAGGAGATGCATACAAAATGTCTGCCATGTTTTCTGAAGTCTTCTGAATATTTGAAATTCAAAAATTTAAACTTTCTTTAATAAAAGAGCAATATCTATGTCTGTGAATACAAATCAAGTTTATGTTAATTATGTTAATTATTAATTAATTAATATGTTAATTGTTAATTAAAGTTCACAATGATTATCTATTATTTTTCTATGTGTCCAATTATTTGCAAAATGATCATACCCATTTTGTAATAAAAAAAGGTAAAAAGTGCCCCCCAAATGAATCATATATGTGTAATTAATATTGTAAGCAAATTCTATCATTATTTGTAAGCAACAATTTTTAAAGTATTTTTTATTTTTTATAGTTGGACACAATAACTTTATTTTATTTACTTATTTTTATGTGGTGCTGAAGGTTGAACCCAGTACCTCCATGTGCTAGGTAAGGGCTTTACCACTGAGCCACAACCACAGCCCCATAAACAATAATTTTTATTTTCCATAATTAGTGAAATTATTTAACATATAAAGATCTATAAAAAGTTCATTAAAGAGTATTTCAAAAACAATTTAGGCAAAAAATTCCATAATGAAAATACTCAAGACACTGAATGAAAAAAAAATTGAGCATATTCTTGGATTCAAATGTCAAGTCTGTAAAACGTGAAGACATCTTTACCCCATGCTTAGATGCTTCTATGCATCATGCCACTTGGTGTTTGCAGATGATTTAGAAATTCAGGTTGTTTAATGACAGGAGAAATTCAGAATTATGTAGAAAATAAGAGGGAAAGAAATTAAACAACTGCCACTTACTTATAGACTTCTAGATCAGCTTACTCTCAGCTCAGTTCTCTAAGCCCAGTGTAAGCAAAATAATCAGCAACTCTCATCATAAGGGTGACTGTGCACACAGACTGTTATCAGAGTAAATTTTTTGTTTGTAAAATGAATTCATTAATGTAATTAATTATAGAAAATTAATTGAAATCAGAAGATCAAATTAATAATGCATTAGACAATACATCAAGACACAAAAATTGTGTCTTATGAACAGTGAATTCTTTCTATTTAAAGAATAAAGTTTAAAATCAGAGAAAATCCTTACCAAGTCCAAGATTATGAAGTTTACACAGTTTGAGTGAAGGTTTAGATATGGAGAAATGGAGAACTTAGCATGTTCACTCAATAGTAATGTATAAATGTGCGGTGTTAAGTTGGGTTTTTCAAAATTCACATGCACATTTAATGAATTTTATTATGCAACAACTAATCAAAACTTTGATTAAAGTGGCAGAAAAGTGAAGTTTCAGGTGAAACCACTATAGTTGACCTCAGCATCTTTATCTAATAGGCCCATTTCAAACAGAATGAATTTGCCTTGTGAGACTACGAGGTAGGAAAGTGCCCCAGGGTCAGATTTCCTTCTGTGTGATCTTGCAGCAAAGATATTTTAGTCAGCTTTTCATCACTGTGACCAAAATACCTGACAAGAACAACTTAGAGGAGCAAAAATTTATTTTGGCTCATGATTTTAGAGGTCTCAGTCAATGATCAGCCAATTCCATGGCTCTGGGCCCAAGTGAGGCCAAACTCCATGGAAGAAGGATGTGGCGAAGGAAAGCACTTCAGGACATGGCAATCAGGAAGCAGAGAGCTCCCCTCATGAGGGATAAAATATAAACCCCAAAGACATGCCCCCAATGACCTATCTCCTCCAGTCACATCCCATTTGCCTACAATTACCACCCAGTTAATCCATATCAGTGGATTAATCCACTGATTAGGTTACAACTCTCATAATTGTGTCACCTCTGAACATTCTTTCATTATCTTACATATGAGTTTTTGGGGGACACCACATATACAAACCACAACAAAAGTATTAATCAGGCAGAATAAAGAGGGCATTTCTGATTTTTTTCCACTTTTTAATATACTATAAATATTTGCATTTGACATATTGCCTTCCTCAGAGAAGTTATAACACATTGTGAGGCACAAATACATCTTTTTGGTATTGCTTTTGCTTTGAAGTGTCTTGTGTGAAATAAAAAAAAATCTTTTAATTCTAATTAGAATAAATTTTACTCCATGTATGTATGTCAAAATACATTCTATTGTCACATGTATCTAAAAAGAACAAATAAAAGAGGGTCTTTTGAAACAGAAATATCTTTTTAAAGACAATAGCAATGCTAATGTGATGTGAATAATACTGCAGAAGAAAAGCTTCAGCAAAGTTGGGAAGTCATTGATAAAATTGTGAAACCTTAAACAGAATACTTTCTGGCTTAGACACGAAACAGTGCTGAAGTAGTAAATAATGATTCACAATAAAATTCTAGATTGCTTTCTGGATGCAAATTATCAGGATGGCACTGATTATATTTACAAAAGATAAATATATTAGCAACTGAACTCCTTATTGAAAGCTCTCAAGCCAGTAAAAAAGCTGGAATTAGATCAATTTTGATAACTCACTGAGGGATCTGTTAGGAAAAATTGCAAGACCTATTAAGAAACTAAGTGATCTAATCATAATGTTATTATGTGTAAAACTCCTGATTTACATGAATTAGTTGTTTTTTTTTTAAAAAAAAAACAAACTCATTTCTGTTATTTTTGCTCCACATTATTAAAACATTGCCTTGGATAGTTTCCTAAATATTATTAATTAAAAAGTGAAGAGATTATTTGAGGTTATGGAATGACAATAATGATATAATGAGAACACTAGTTAATAGTTACTTAGATCTCCCCACTCTCAACCCTGTTGCACACAAATGCATATATCATATGCACAAATACTAAACATATATACATATGTTTTATATACAAATACAATTCTGAAAACAATGCAAGGGATTTTTAATAGTAATTATAAAATGAAAGGAAACTGAGTCACAGAACAGTCAGTGACTATTTTCAGGTCATTGCATCTCAGGGTATCAAAGCTAAGATAGATTTCCAGGGTCCTGCCTTTCTGCAGAATTCTTTCCTTCTGCTCATGCAGTTATGTTTTCTATAATCACTATTTCATATGTAAGAAACTGGCCATGGAGCACCCTACCCACTCCCTGTCACCCCCACTCAACAGGCAACTCTCTGTCCTTGCTTTGCGTGCTCCAAATAAGAGAAGAAAATGCATTCCTGGTATCTTAAGAAATCTAAACAAGTATTCCCACAAACCTCATTGCTTCTGTTGTTTAGGGTCTATATACTCTCTGGTTTCATATCCTTGTGGGTTAACCAGACTTTTAAGGGCTGACTGGGACTCAAACTGTCATGAATAATTCAGTGTCCATGCAATCATTCTTTTTCAATTCTAGAATTCTGAACCAAAACATCTTTGTAAGTTGGAGATTCCCATACTTTTGTGTAAAATATATATATATGTATAATGATACAATTTAAAGCAATTGATTTTTATTGGGGGCCACATATAACTATAATTGCACTAAAAACATCTCAGGATCAACAAGGAATAGCAGATTAATACCACAGTTTCTTTGTACTATTCTCAAGTATAAATGGAAAATTCCTGTGATCAGGGTCCGGGCGGAAGCCACAGCCCCTCACCACTAGCAATGTATAAAGAGGCTTTCAAGTCTGCAGAGCCTTCTGAAGCATGCGCTCTGGCCGGGCTCCAGTGACATAAGCAGCACAATGTGAAAACCAGATGTGCACATATTGGAATAATTTTCTAGCTCCTCCTCCTCAACCTCCCTGTACTGGTAGGGCTTTTCCTCTTTACATCATCTCCCTAGGTGAGCTCATCCTGTGGCAAGGCTTGAAATAGCACATGTGTCAATAAATCTAGGTTCGGTTCTGATGTCCCCTCTGAACTAGAAACTTCTTACCTGTGTTTCACTAATAGGTACTTCAACCTTAATGGGTCCTGAACACAGCTCTTAACTTCTTGTCTCCTTTACACCCCAAACCTTATCTTCCTTCAGTCTTCCCCAACTCACTGAATGGTACCACCCAGTGATGAGGAGCCATTTTCAAATTAATTTTATTTAGTTTATATAAATACAATAGACATAGTACTTACTATTGATTCCCCCTCTTAAATGTGTGTCTGCAGGTGTATGCATAGGTATGTATGCAAAAGCACACGTGTGCATGTACACAACCCCCCCCCCCAAAAAAAAAAATTACAGCAGTCCTATAAGATAAGCACTAATAGCATCCTCCTTCTCTTTTACAAATGATAAAACTGAGAACAGGTTATGCATCCAAAGTTACAAAGTTGGTAGGGGCAGAGTCAGAACAGGAACCCAGGAGATCAGCTCCAGAATCTGGGATTGCAAGCTGTGTGTTGCTGTCTCTCCGTCATATCCAATCCATTCTACTGTCAAACACCCACATGACACATAAACACTGTCTACCACTCCATGGTTTTAGCCTTAATCCTAGCCTTCTTCATCTTTCATCTGGCCTGCAATAACTATCAACTGCTCCTAAGGGCTTTCCTACCTATGATCCAACAAGCCATTCACACAGGGGTCAGATTGTTCATTTAAAAGCACAAATTAGTTTAAATCTCTTTTCTGTCTACAAGGTTTCAGTGCTTTCCCATTTTACTATGAGAAGACTAAGATTCAAACCCTGTAAATGTTCATGTGATCGGGCCCTGCCCGCTTTACCCACTCCTCTCCTCCCAGTCCACCATCACACTACATCCCACAAATCTGACCTTTCTTCTTTCAGACTCAAAACACATTCCCTTCTCCAGCTCTGCTCTTGCTCTCTTCTCTGCCAGGATCACTTTTCTCTTAGGTTTTTGACTGCCTGGTTTCATTATTTTACTGGAGAGAACACTCTGCTGAGCTCCCCAGCTACAAGGTTACATCTCTACAGGCAGCAACCTGATATCTTGTTGTTCTGCCTTATTTTCTTCATAGATTTAGCAAAATCTGAAATTAACTGTTAAGTCTACTAGTTTATGTGCTGTTAATCTTCTCTCACAAGAATTCAAGCTTCATGGGGATAGAGACTTTTGTCTTTTCTTCTTCTGTGTCCTGAGTCCCCAGACCACATTAAGGCCCTCAATATGATTGAGTGAATGGGTACAAGCTCTGTCACTTAGAAGCTGTGACTTTACACTAATTATTTAATCAATGGGAGTCTGAGTTTGATCATAAAATGGGGATGATTACATCCATATAATGCAGATTTTCTGCAGCTATTTGAGAGATTTAAGCAGAAATCAGTTTTTTTCCTCATGATTGTATAGATAAAATGTACTACACATGAATAGTATGCTTATTTCATATATGTACATATATACACACTTATTAAAATAATATACCAAAATATGAATCTGATTAATTGTTGTCAAATATGCAATTAATTAGCTTCACATCAATCGAAAGAAGACTATCAGTTATGGTTTAGATATGAGGTGTCCCCCAAGAACTCATGTGTGAGACAATGCAAGAAAGTTCAGAGGTGAAATGATTGGGTTATGAGAGATGTAACCTAATCAGTGGATTAATCAACTGATACTGATGACAGATAGGGTGTGGAATGAAGGAGATAGGTCACTGGAGGGTATGGCTTTGGGGTTTATACCTGCTTCCTGGTTGTCATTTTCTGAGCTTGTTTCCTCTGCCATGCCCTTCCACCATGATGTTTAACCTCAACTTTGGGCCCAGAGCTATGCCTTCCATAGCCTGAGAACTCTGAAACTCTGAGCCAAAATAAACTTTTCCTCCTCTAATTGTTCTTTTGGTAACATAATGAAAAAACTGACTAAAATGGTATCCATCCTAGTTCTAAGGTCTAACACAATTACTTACCATTTTAGGTTCTAGTAATTAAAGGACCAATTTTATGTACCAGTCATCAGTTTATGTACTCTCATATATGTATGTGTACATATGTATATACACACACACACACACACATGATTTAGCTATATATTTGACTGTTTATACATTTGCTGACATTTGACCGTTTGGGGCCAAAAAATGGCTTAGCCATTGAAATACAGACGAACATATGTATACAACTTTGTACAGCATGAAACACAGAATCATCTGATTATTCCTCTGAATTTGTCAAAGTGAAAATATAATTGAGCTAGTATTCTTAAGCCATGTAGGCCAAACTACACAAGATAATGTAAACTATTGTGCCTAAAGTTTAATAACTGTTAAACATGTTAAGAATTTGCTTGGATTTAACACTGAACATGGTTCTGATGCTAGCTGTACACTACTGGGAAATTCAGAGAAGTCCCATAAAATTACAATTCTGGGTTTTCATGGTAGCCCTGCAATAAATGTTCTTTAAAAATTATCTCCATGTATTGATTTATCACACCATTTGTGTTGATTAAATACAGACATTGGGAAGAAGTGATATGGCATCTACCAGTGGAACAATGAATGGCCTAGGACAAGGACAAAGACTCAGAACAATTTGCTATCTGGAATTTGAAACTTATCATGGCTGCACCAAAAAACTTCCCTTGATTTGAAATCCTAGGCAAAAAAAAAAATATGTGTGTGTGTGTGTTGTGTGTGTGTGTGTGTGTGTGAGCAGGATCTCAGAACTTTTGGAAATAGATGATACCATTTCAGTTACATAGTTAGAAAATAGTTGAAGTCATCTTACTTACTCAAGACTATATGAATAACCAAAGCACAAATCAAGATTACCAGGATTAGAAATTATTATTTTTATAAAATGAACTTTGAAAATTCATTTATGCATTCATTCCTTAAGCTATTTTTTTTGCATTTCTATTAAGAAGAAATAGAATAAATACTTGTTTTAACAGCCAGAACAAACAGCTCATACCCCCTTTCCTCAGAATTTGAGGAAGAAACAATTGCAAACTATACATAACTGTTATTTTCTACTTCTCTATTCCCAGATTATAATAACCCTTGGCAATTATTCTATAAATTGCTAACGTTAAAAATTCTTCTCAGTGAAAAAGTTTATCAAGTAACACATGAAAATTTACTTAGCCCTTTGGATGAAATATTAAGTCAATTTTCCTTAAGTTAACTGTAAGATATATATTATCAACTGAACATAGTAACACTTCATATACCTTACTTCATATTTTTTTCAATTTAATATATTTTAGCATACATTTGGTGACATAGTTAAAAGTTATAAATATTCATTCTTTTGGATATGCCAATTTTCAATTTCTATTTTGAAAAGTAACAAAAAGACCACATATTGTATGAAACTAGAAATATACATCGATTTATTAAAAAAAAAATCCTGAAATTTATATCAAGTGCATTTGAAACTGTTTAATATTTCTCTTTACACACATATATTTTTAAGCTTTTTATAACTTGCTCATAAATAATTAATAATTGAACTCTAGGTTAAAGACTTAGCATAATTCGTACTTTTTAATTATAATTCAAGTTTACCTGTGCTCCAAAGGTAACCTAGCACTGGAAAAAACACAGAAAGTACTATGAAAACACAAACACCCTAGAAAAGATAGTGAACTGACAGAGTCTATACATAAATACAAAACACCAAAGACCTGGTTTTATGTAACTAAATCAGAATTTGACTATAGCCTAACTAAGTTTACTCCCTGGCTTATTTTATTTGCAACTATCTAATTTATAAATTCTATAGGACATGGATATGATACTGAAAATAATTTTATATGTTTATGATGCATATGGATTATAATTCAGAAACATTAAATTGACGTATGGAACTAAGTTATTAAATAATTTGGATAATGAAGAAAGTTATTAAGAGCACATTTTAGCTAATTTATATTAGCTACTATATAAAACAACAATAACTTTCATACACAAAATTTATAAATCCAAAAATCAAGAACTAAGAAATATATTTTGGTAGCTATCCTTGATTAGAAATGTGAAGTATAGATGAAAGGCAGAGTCTATAATAACTATTTCTTTACCCAAGAGCTCTCTAGCATATCAGCAGTGTCAAAAATGATGTTTGTCAAAGTACTACTTGCAGATAACAATTATGAGATAGAATGGAATTGTAATTTTTTTCTTTTAAAATTATTTAATAATGTTATAATAGCCATAGTGAAATACAAAAATTTAACTCATACTTCTTATTATTTACTTATCTCATGATTTTGATGGATATGACTTCCCACTTTTAAATTTATTTTCAGACAGAAGAGAAAAGTTAAAAAATGAAACAACATTTGAAAATTTACTTCTGGTGTATAATGGGAACTTTTAATGTCATATATGTTTTCCCTAATACTTTCTTCTTGTACTTTCTTTCTTCATTTTTTAAGAAAACAGTGAAAGGGTAAGAGAAATAGGTGCATGTTTATTAAGTGCCAGTTGCTGCCTTAAGTGCCTTATTTTCATTCAATATAAAATCAGGTTAAGACAATTGAGATTGTTAGTGTTGCTGATAACTTCACAGAAGCAAATGTAAATTCTATCTGGAAAAATCTACATTGCACTCAACTTCAAGTTTCTTTCTGTCTATCTATGTATCTACCTACTTACCTACACACACACACACACACACACACACACAACACACACACACACATACAATGGTCAGTGTTCCATTAAAAATAACCAGGATAAAAGTCAAGACAATTTGAACCAATCAGCAGACAATAGATATAGACACTGAAGAGATCTAAATAAAACAGTTACAAAATTTTAAAATCATAAAGAGAATATGTTCCACAATATGATAGACAAGATTGAGAATTTTGACAGAAACTACAAAGACAAAAAGCTTAGAAAATTGTGAACTGAATTAAGAAATAATTTAATGGGTTAAGTAACTGATTATATATGTAGCTGAAGAAAGAATTAGGAAAATGAAATAGTCATCAAAAGAAGTATTCAAAATGAAGAACAAAGAGATCAAAGGCAAATAGTGGAGGTAGGTAAATCCAAAACTTGAACATACACATGATTGGAGTCCCATAAGAAAGGTAAGACAGAGCCAGATGCAGTGGCACACCTCAGCTACTTGGGCAGCAGAAGCAGGAGGATCGCAACTTTGAGGACAGCCTGGGTAACTTAGCAAGACCCTATCTCAAAATACAAAATAAAAAAGTGGGGTTGGGGATGTAGTTCAGTTGTAGAGTGCTTGCCTAGCACACATGAGGTTGTGGCTTCAGTCCACAATACAAGAAGAAGAAGAAGAAAGAGGAGGAAGAGAAGAAAGTAAGAGAAAATGAAACAGAATGAATATTAAAGGAGACAACTAATACGAATTTTCTAAAATTGTTAAAAGATATCAAGGATACAATTTAAGAAACCATAAAGATTCCAAATTAGAATAAGTGCAAATAATCATATCTGAGCAATCATGGCAAACCTCTAAGAAGTCAAAAACGAAAAAAAATATTACAAGCGGTCAGAGGAAAGAACAGATTTCTTTTTAAAGATTATTATCTGATTTATCCTCAAAAACAATGAAAGTAATAAAACAATGTAAAAATATCTTTAATATTTTTTGTGTGTAAGGGGGGATTACCTATCTAGAATTTTAGTCCCAGGAAAAGTACATTTGAGATATCAAGATTACATAAAATCATTTCAGACAAAGTCAAGAAACACAACTCAAGTTAAATCATTACTAAGGAAAATCCTATATGGGATCTCAGAGATAGAGGAAGGAATTAAAAATGTATGATTATATAATCATAATAAAATTATTATTGCAAAACTAAATTATATAAAATTAAATACCTAGCGAACATATAGTTCAGAATGAGTACAAAGGTAGTTAAAGCATTTCAAGTTCTTATACTTCCCACAAAGGGATAAAAATGCTAATTTGCATCACACGTTGATTAGGTTATAGATGCATCCTGTGCTTCAGTACTAATCAGTAGAGTGGTATAAATGACTATAAAAATAGCAAGCTAAGGGGAAGAGGACAATGCAATGACAAAAATTCTTAATCCCAAGGAATTAAAGCAAGGAAAGAAAAAAAAGTACAGCAGGAAGAACCAATAGACTGAACTCAGGTGAACTAAATCACTAATTACATTAAATACAAAAGTTCTAAATACTCCAATAAAAGATAATCAGATTGAATGATAAAACAAAACGTACTTATCTCCTTGTAAAGAGACTCATCTAAAACACAAACATATAGAAAATAAAAAAAGTAAAAGAATGGAAAAGGATAAGCTATGTCAACACATGGAAAGTTTCTTTTATGGATTTTTACTGTCAAAGTAAAAGTGAATGCAAAATAATTGAAGGGATATTTTATCATGAGAAAATTTCTATGCACCAGGAAATTACAAAAATTCTAAATTTATATTGGCAAGGATTGTCTTTAATGGCCACAAATCCAGCTAGAAGATATTGTTGGGAGAATTTAACACAGATTTTAATTAATGGAGAGGTATACTATGTTCATAAATTGAAAACTCAGGAAAGAACTGTCTTCCCTAATTGTTCTATATCTCAACAGTGCTTTGGTTTTTTTAGGGGGGAATCTTAAGTTATTCCTCAAATGTATGTGGAAATGTAGAGAACAGAGATTGATCAAAATAATCCTGAAGAAGAATGGGAAATTTTACCAATGGAAGAAAATATTTGTAACACATGTAATAATCAGAGTTGTCTAAAGTAATAAAGAATTCCTATAAACTAATATACAAAATGACTCCATCTGATTCTTGACAACAAAGATGTTTACATGGCTAATATATATGAAAACGTACTTAAACTTATTTAGCTCAGTAATAATTAGGAAAATGCACATTAAAAAAGCCTCCACAACACATCTGCCAGAAATACTAATGCACAGAATTGTGAAGAAGTAGAGCAACCAAAAATACACTATTGGTGAGAGTATAAATTTCTTTAACCACTTTGAGAAATTTTGAATTTTCTACTAACATTGAACATGAATATTCTCTGTGGCCCAGCAACTTTATTCCTAGATATATGCTCAACAGAAATACACAGGCACAGGCACCCAAAGATGGGTAAACAAATACCTGGGCCTGCATTATTTATTATTAAAAACTGAACCTGAACACAATTTTAATGTTTTCCACAATAGAATGGACAAATAGATGTTGTATATTCAGATAAACATCATACAACAATGAAAATGAAAAAAAAATACAATTATATGCATCAACCAACTGAGTCTCATGATATAATGTTGAATGAAAGAATAGAGGAAATGTGATGGGATTTCTGAGGTGCTGATGAGATATATATATATATATATATATATATTTCTTGACTTGGCTCAGTTAACAAAGAGATTCACTTACAACAAGTAAATCATAGTGTTGTGAGTTTATATGTTTGGTAATTTTCATTTATATGTGCTATTGTTTAATACAGAAGGTAAAAACTTAAAAAAAACTTGTCTTAGTCTATTTTATTGTTCTATTTTTACAACAGAGTACCTGAAACTTTGTAATTTATAAAGAAAAGAAATGTATTCTTACAGTTCTGGAGGCATGGAAACTCCAAACTGTGATTCCAGTATCCAGATGGATGCTTCACAGCATGGCAGAAGGTGAAAGGGAGAGAACAAGCCAGCATTGGAGGACCAGGTGAGAGCAGGTCCCCTTCATAGCAACCCACTCTCGGGATGACTAATCCACCCCACATGGTAATGACACTAATCCATTATGAGAGTTCTGCCCACCATGAATGAAACACCGCCTCCGGGTTCCACCTCCCAGTATGGCTACACTGGGAATCAAACTCCCAGCACAGGAATTCTCAGGGAAAAACATTCTGTAGCCATGTTTCTGTAGTCTATGTTTCTTTAATGTTTAGCACAGCCATCAACAGTATTTGCAAAATAATTATAACCCCATGAAATATTTTTCAAAACTTGTAAGACAATAGTCTAGTTAATACACTCGCATGCTTACTTTATTCCATACTCTATTCTAAGCACTTTAAAGGTAAAATGCATTTCATCTCCTCAACAATCTTATGAGGACAATACTATAAACACCTTCATCTCATAAATAAGAAGGTCTGGAGAGATTAAGTAACTTGAATGTGGTCACAAAGCTAAAAAGCAAACCAAGTGGAAGGTTATCAAGTTGTGCATTGCTTACTGTTATGCTCTTCTGCATCTCAGAGCAAAACTTTTGAAGTCTAAAGTGTCAAATTTGTCCTCATGAATGCATTTAAAATGAAGTAATGTTGTTCCTTTATATATTTGAACCTGCTGTATATAAATAATGTTTTAAAATTTTTGAAACAGATGTTTTTATGTTTTGTAGAAATATTTTTAAAAATGTTTTCTACCTCATACTTAGAATGATTAAAATGGGTTTTAAATATATAAAAACAATTAAAAATTATCACCAAAAAGCTGAGATTGAACCCCAATTCTATTAGCTGTGATTTTTCTGTGCCTCAATTTCCTTCCCTTTTAAATGGACATAATTAATCCTACCTGACAGCAACGATATGAGAACTAAGTGATGTGGCATTTGTGTTGTGAATGGAGAAGTATCTAATTATGCATGAAAGCCAGAAATGATAGAACCTAATGGTACTTTGCTTTAAATTTACACTTTAGAGTTTTGAAAGCCAAAGATGTTAAATAACTTGCCACAAGTAACAATCTTAGCATCCTGAACTTGAATCCTGGGCTTTAGGTTACAAGTTCAGTGCTCCTTGAAAAGCAGTTTGGTCCTCATTTATTTCTGTTTTTCCTTATCTCCTTCTACATAAAATACACAAGTTGAATTTTTAAAAATTACATATTGTTGCCATTTAATTCAATAAATATATTTATTTGACTTTTAAAGATTTACATTAGAGGGTACAATATACCTTGGTACACTGTTCTCCAACTCACTGTTTTAGACTTAAATATTACACATAAAACTTTTATACTCGTTTTATCTTTAAGTTTGAGAAGGGCCTTGTCCTCAATCTCTTGCTCATGCACCCATACATGGGCACTTGGGGACCATGTATTCAGTGAAAAAGAAAACAGTCCTTATTAAGTATTTTTTTTATTATTCATTGAAATATTTTTTCTTATAATGACTCTTTAGTGATTAAAAGAGATCTAAACAGAAAAATTAGAATGTTAATTGTGGCTATCCAAAGCTGCTATCACATACATTCCTGTTTAATGTTTATCCCTTTTGCTTTACTTTAACCTAAAAGATTATTCTTGGTTCCCATGCAATAATAAAGGTCTAGAGAAACAGGAAATAAAAATTACTATGTATTTTAAATGACTAAAACATATTTTCCAAATCATACTAAAAACTAAATTGAAACTGGGTTTTCATTTAATTGAAAAGCAAGAAAACTAGTCTTAAGAACATGGAATTATACTATATTTCTATCACATAGAAAACAACTTTGGTTTTTTTTTTTTTTTTTTTTTTTTTTTAGATTTAATGACCTTTTTCTAAATTGAGGCATTCTTTAGACCTCCATATTACTGTGGCATCTCCTTTCACAAGAATGCTTTCTACACTTTTGTGAATGACTGAGTCCTTTCATCTGGCTGAACACAGCTGGCAAGTGGCATAATGAGAAAGGGAAATGAAGGCCTTTTTTTTTAACTCCTGGAAAACCCAGAAATATATAAATCATATTCAAACTAAAGCAGCATGAGTTGCTTGGGTAACTGCACAACCTGGACATCTTAATGTAAATAGTGTTTTCTGAAGAACTGTAGATATTATAGTATAATTTTATTTAAAAAGTCTCTCTATGGTGTGTGGTTTCTCTAAACAGTATTAGGGAAAAATATGTTTTTCATATTTAATTAATTTGAAAATGTTCAAATACTGATCAAATCTGAAACAGAAAATTTAGTGAAAATGTCCAAACCTGTTAAATATGCGTATTCAGTTTATGGAGGAAGATCTTAAACAGTTGGACATGCAATAGGACAAGACGTTTTCTTAGATGTCTTTCCAAACTGGGAGGAATTTAGAGTCTAAGTCCCTCAGTCCTGGAGGAAAGTGGTGCCAGAGGACTGACTGGCCCAGTCACTCAAGCTGGGGCAATGGGCTCTCTGTCTTCTCATGTGCAGAACTCCTGCTTCTAGGACATTCTCCTTCCTAAAAATATCAAAGGCACATGGGAACAATTCAAATTCTTCAAGGAAGATGCTAACAAAGGAATCTAAAAGGAAAATAGGACTCTCCCTTTAATCCTCTTTTATTTCAACTTAAAATATCACACAATAACAAATAAATTATTTCTACTGTAAATGCAATACATTTATTATGGGAAAAGTTGAACAATTCTGAATATATATATATATGTATATATATATACATATACATATATATATATATATTTATTTATTTATTTATTTATATATGTATAAATTAAGTCTTGTTCCTATCCTGTACTCCAATGGTATTCACTATAATATTTTAATTTAAATTTGGAAATTTTCTATAGTGTATATGAATATGCTTATGTATTTATATAAATGTTAATGTAGATATTTTTCCACTTACTGCTTCTGAAAAATCATTCTGGATTGTTTGCACATACCACATTAAAAATAGCTATATGGCATTATATTGCCTTGATTTAAAACAATGTATTCAACAATTCACCTATTTTTAACATCACATAGCTTCTGATATTTAATATTACAAAAATATAATAATAGATAATTATGTATGTTTTCAACTAAGATTTTCTATGGTCAAAAAGGATTTAAAGCATTACCCATCTGGTACCTTCAGATACCAAGATTCTATTAACTCAGACAAATGGTACATTCCCCATATCTACACTGGACCTGTGAAAGCACACTGCTCACACCAGTTTGGGGACCAGATGTGGTCCCCCATACCATACCAGGAGAAAAGAAGAAGATTCTTAGAGTTCAAGACTCTTAAAAATAGTCTTCAATATATTTAAGCCATGTATAAAACCCATTTTTGAACAGAAGACTTTTTGTGTATATCTGAAGCAGTAGGCAGATAATGATGATTTTCATCTTTCAGAAAGGATATTTTATATGTTTCTTGTTTATATATTAATTATTACAAGAGAAGACAGAAGATTTCAATAAGAAAAAAATCTTAGGAGGAATTTAAATTAAACTTCAGGCTAATTCATAAATCACTACAGAGGAAAAATAAAACACTTGATATTTTACACAAGAAAACCCATCAAAACCTCATTATCAATCTTTGTTTTTTTCAATCTTCACCCTACAGATGAGGGAGGAGGAAGAGGAGAAGAAAGAGGAGGAAGAGGGGGAGGAGAAGAAGGTGAAAGAAGAGGTAGGGAGGCAAAGAGGGAGTGAGGGAGGAAAGAAGAAAGAAAAGAAGGGAAAGGGAGAGGGAGGGAGGGAGGGAAAGCAGGAAGGAACTTTAAATGACAAGAATTTGGCATGGCATACTGGCTTCAGCTATTATTTTCATACTTCTTGACTATGCAAATCAGTGTAGACAGTATTCATGATAAGATTTATATTTTTTAAAATATTGAGGTACTCAAAAATAATATTAAGAATTCATATTGCTGAATAGATTTTTTGGTGAGTTGGGTCACATTGTTAGGGTTATCCAAAATAATAAAACTTGCTCCCTATCAGCCAGGATGGAGCTGTTAACCCACACTCAGAAGAGATGTCAGACAGAAGTCTCTGAGCCACATAGGATATACCACTGTCTGGGTTAGGGTAACCAAACTGTACCAAGTTTACCACTAGAAGAGGCAGCAATCCTGCCCCCAAGGGGTCAAGGTCTCAGAATTGATATTTAATGGACAATTAGCTCACCAATTTTTTTCTTTTCCCCTGGCAAAACTTTAGCTTTCTTTAACATCCTGTTTTTTTAAGAACACCAGTACAAATATGATTTCAAAAGAATAACCATGCCTTCAACTGATCATAATAATGATTGTCACTTAGTTATTAACATTTCCAGTTATTCTCTAAAGAAATTAGAATTGGAGTTGAAGAGATACTAAATGAAGTAATATAGAAAATCTAGGACATGATTGACATTTAGGAAAAAGATGTTTGTCTCATAACATTGAAGCTCCCAGCTTTAGTGAACCCAAAACACATCTATGTATCTCGAGAAGGGCTATAACCACGAAGAAGCAGAAACCTCACAGGAGAGAAATAAGGCAGAGAGATTATCTCCCCAGGGTCCTGCTGGGGAGAAATTCCAACCCAGGGCCTTGTTTTGTTTATGTTTTTCTTTGGCAATGGGACTATCTTGGAAGCAAATTATGTAAATTTAGATAACTGAGTTATGGCATACTATAAAAAGAAGTGGCATAAATAAGGGATGAAAGGTGGAAGAATAAAAACAAATGCAGGATTAAGGATTCAATATTAATCTTCTCAGAATTTGGAAAGGCAGAGGCATCTGACAGTCCTGTTTTAGACAAGTAATCTCTGGAAATTCTGAGCCACTACTAGACACTTACAGATACTGGACTACGCCAGAGTTCAAGCCCATCTCTTCTGTGAACCTTCCTTATTTACATCAAATGCCTGCGGGGATCCTGGATACTCTTTCTCAAAGGACTCCTGCTTCCAAAAACTCCTAGGGATCTAAGTTCAAGGGATGATGAAAATAGTTTCAATACATGGATTCATGATATCTCAGATAGGTATAGTAGCTTAATCAGCCCTGGTAAAACCTTGGCTGTCTTTAACATTCTATTTTTAAGAACACCATTACAAACATGAGTTCAAAGAGTAACAATGTCTTCAACTGATCATAATAAAAATAATCATAGTAAAAATAAATATCTAGATGGATATAAAATTTCATTTATTGTACTCCATTTTGCCTTTCCTGTGGTTTTTCTTCATCATAATCTTCCTCCCTGTTACAGTTTAGATATGAGGTGTTCCCCAAATGCCATGGGTGAGACAATGCAAGAATTTTTCAGAGGTGATTTTGGGTTTTGAAGCCTTAACCTAATCAGTGGACTAATCTGCTGATATGGATTAATTGGGTAGTAACTATAGGCAGGTGGGATATGGCTGGAGTCTGTAGATCCCTGGGGATGTACCTGTGGAGTTTATATCTGTCCTTTGTGAGCAGAGATCCCTCTATTTCTTGGTTGTCACTTCCTGAGCTGTTTCTTTCACCACATCCTTCCACCATGATATTTGCCTCATCTTGGGCCCAGAATCAATGGGAATTGGCCAATCATGAACTGAACCTCTGAAACCATGAGCCCCAAGAAAGTTTTCCTCCTCTGAATTGTTCTTGTCAGGCCTTTTGATCACAGTAACAAAACACTGACAAAACACTCCCAAACTTCTTTTTTTCTTACATGGCTCTGCATGGTTTTCACTCATTTGTGAACCTGTTTCTGAAGGGGGGGATCATTACTTGCCTATCTTTATATTCACTTCACTTCTACAGATATGGCTCTTGACATGCTGAAAGCATGCAGCAATGTTTTATGAATTAAAGTTTGACACTTACATTTGCATTACAAATAACTGGTTGTTCCCAAGTCTACTCTGATCCTTAAATTTGACAGTTGACTTTAATATAATGAAGCCCTTTTAGTCATGCTTGGGATTAGTTTACCACTTAATAAATCCCTTCCAACACTACGTTCTGTGAGTCAACAAGCAGTTTCCCCTGTGATTCAAGCCTGGCTAACAACAAATTAGACTGTGGAAGGATGACTACTAGGCAGAGGTGTTATCCAGGTTATACATTTTGAGGAAATATAAATGACGTAAAAAGAAACCTCTGAATAAAGATATTACAAAAATTTGACCTAAAGGAATGTTAGAAATAACCCAATATAACCGGTTTCTTTTACAAATGAGGAAACTGAAGCAGAGAATAAGTGGGTAGTTTAGATCACCCAGTTAGTTGGAGCCTGAATGAGGATGTTCACTTTATTGTCTATCTCTGTCCACTTCCCTGTCTGTTCACTTCATGTGATCATTCCCTAAGTATAAATTACACATATAGATACCTAGATGATTTGGGGGGAGAAGAAAAGTATAAATGCCTTGATTATACACTAGAACTGAGACACATTTCCCTTTCTCTGTTCAAGTTTCCAACAGTGCCTGACACATAGTAAGGACTCATTTAGTTTGGGTTTCTGCATCTTCTTTTCCTCAAATCTGCATATTAACCACATTAATGAATCAAAGCCTGGATATCAATAGAGACACTAAGGATGCTTGCAGAACCAATGGTACGGACCCCAAGGTGCCTCTTGTATGGATGAGGGATGAGGCCCCTGAGTGTATTCTTAGAAGAAGTGGGGATGCCACCATGGGGAGGTACTAATAGGGATGCTCTCACCTCTGTGTGAGTGACCCCTAAATTTCCAAATGCAAAATCCCTTCTTCCTTAGCCATATGTGACTGCCAGAGGAGGCTCCTATTTGTCCATAGACTTTTTGGGGGGCACAATCTTTAAGATGGTAATTTTTATCTTTGGATAAAATTTTCTGCACATAGAAGTTTCTTTTATAAATCATATCCCTCAGCAATGTGAGGTGAGCCACCTCTAATACCTGTTAACTTCTATAACTGGTTGTTCCCAAGTCTGTTCTGATCCTTAAATTTGACAGTTGTCTTTAATATAATGAAGCCCTTTTAGTCATGCTTGGGATTAGTTTACCACTTAATAAATCCCTTCCAACACTACGTTCTGTGAGTCAACAAGCAGTTTCCCCTGTGATTCAAGACTGGCTAACAACAAATTAGACTGTGGAAGAATGACTACTAGGCAGAGGTGTTATCCAGGTTGTACATTTTGAGTAAACTTGGTCATTTTACTTTTGCATTTAAGATGTCCCTTTGCTGAAAATAGCACTCTCAATGTTTGGAATGCCCTCCTGTTTATTACTGACAGTTGATTTCCAGATGATATTTTAGTCTGGAATAACACTGAAAACATTTTCCAAAGATAGTTAAAATGTCATGTTTGAAATTTATTTAAATAATTTGCAATATATGCTGGGTAGTAAATTTTCAGCAAACATTTTAACTAGGTTTATGTCAAGCACCAACAGTAGCTTTATGCTGAACACTGGGCTTGGCATTAAAAGGTGTACTGATATAATTGTTTTCCTTAAGCTCAGGTCTGCTCCTAACACATTTTGGATTTTTCCACCCTTGTCCTAAGTAACTTGATTCAAAAGAGTTTCTCCAAGCTAATTTGCTGAAATGGAGTCAACACTAATTTTGTCACATGTCATTCAACTGAGTGAGTGCACTCTGAAATCAGACAGCTTAGTGCCAGGTAAAAATTCTTATAAATAAGATACCAATTTTAGAGTAGCAACTAGTTAACTTTGGGCTTCTACTTGAGACACAAAGCGACTTCATTTTATTAGAAAAAAACGTCAATCAAGATGTAACTACTGACACCCGTCTTTGTTTCACCAGCCAGAAATAAAAGATAAAGCAGAGGAAATGGAGGAGCTGCAGTTAGGCATTTGCAACACACAAAGTCCTTGTTTTCCCACTAGGCGCTGCAGAAAAGCAATTGTCCATTCACAGCACATCCTCTGCATTTCAGAGCTAATATTTTTGCAGTCTTTAACTTGGTACATTACAGTTTTATGCTGTTAATTTTGTTAACCCCTCAGAATGCACTGTATGTTTGATGTCTTGCTTAACAGTACTGCTAACATGACCCAGTTTTACAAATTTCTAGTTCTCAATGTTGAGAATAGAAACTTTAAGAAAACATGTAAGAAAATTTGGAACAAGGTAATGGTTTCAAATAATCCTGTCTAGCTATTGCCTAACTTTGAGAGGGGCAATAAGGAAATCCATGTTAACACTATATTACCTAAATTACTTTTACAAAAATTGACTGTGTGCATAAGATTGATTTTTAGCAGGGGTCCCCGCCAACACATAATAATGTACCATTGAAAACAGCTTTAGCCCTTGTTTAGTTGCCTTTCCTGCAGCATTTAATGTGCTTACTGTATATGAATGCACATCCATGCATATACGTGTATATACTTCTCTGCCTCCTGGTGCAAAGAGCTTTACTCTATCATTGCAGTGGTCGCTTTGGCCAGAGCACATGAAGAACAGAATTTTTAGTTGATTAATTAGTCCCTAGGTTCAGTCACTTAAGTTCCTAATTAAATATCTGACTTTGCTTTCAGCAGTTGTAGGAAAAGATAATTAGCACAATTTGCAGTGATGATAAAGTTTTATTTTCCTTTATAAATAATAAGATGTAAATCACTAGTCATATAACTCAGTGCCTACTACAGTCTCCCACTGACTTCTAAATTCAGAATATTCTTTATAAAATGCAACAAGGTGATAAAGTAAATTTTTCCTCATGAATTCATTTTTCAGACACCTTCTATCGATTTTTCTACCTTCAATTTTGCTACCAGCTGCTTCTTTTTTCCTGTTAATTTCTTCATCTTGAAATGTGCTATCAACCAGCGTGACAAACTCAAGAAAAAAACTGATTTTCTCTCCTGTTTCTGTAACAGCTCACCGAACCCTTTCCCAACATTTTCCTACCATGTTCCACTGAAAATTGAAAAGAAAAACAAAATCTAACTCTAAGATTTATGTTGGAGAAGAAATATTTCATTCACTAAAAAAGAAAAAATAAATAATAAATCCCTCCCCAGTGGGGGCTCAAAGTGCAATGGAAATGCCAGAGTCTCTTACACTGATTGGAAAGAAATCCTGTTGCCCTCAAACTGTTAATTCAGGGTAGGTGATAATGTTTAGTCAGTTTGCCTAGAAAAAGGAAATTCAAAAGCTGGTTGCTGTAGGAACAATCACAGACAAAATATATATACATATATATGTACAGGTTCCTTTTAAATAAAAATCCTGCCATCTCTCTGTGCCTCTATTCTCTCAAGAAAAATGAGATTGCCGCTTAAATTTGTTGTACATACCTCAACCATTAAACAAGACATTTAACCATAGTGGCAGTTCTGTGACCTTTGAATGCCGTGAAATCTCTGAGCGGTGCCGCTTGTTCATGAAGACTTGTGCTGCAGAATCCAGCAACTTCATCCAGGATTAGGAATATAATTAAGTGAAAGAAAAAAGAAAAAAAAAAACACACAAAGCAAACAGAGACCGAGAGAAGGAAGGTAGGTAGAAAGAGAGACTCTGGGTGAGGACACCACTTTTCTCCCAGTCAAGTGCTGCAGTGCCCAGACCGACCGACTGGCCGGGTGAGCAGGCAGCCGGCCTGTGAGGCTGGGAGGTGCTGTCAGTTGCCACAGGCAAGGAAAAGCAGAGACCAATCGGCTTCGAGGCTGGCAGCTTACTGGAGTGGAGCCTTTTCTGTTTATGTTTCCTCATTTCAAGAGTGACGTCAAAGGGTTTAGTTTTTCCTCTGCATGTGCTATTAATTTTAAAGTACTGTACTATGGGAAGAATGTTTGTATGTGCCTGTGATTAGCCGGGGTGCCCCACTCTCAGGAGAACCCAAGAAACATTTTCTATAATCAGGAAGAAATTTTAAAACTTTAAAAATACCTTGTGGTTAGGTGTATAAAAAAAAATGAAACAAAGAACCCTGAGCTAAATAAAATAGCAAGCTTTACATTCTTTCCATGTGTGAGCGTGCATGTATATGCCCACTTCCCAGCTGTTGCTTACTTTTGAACTAATTCATTTCTACCCTAACCTAAAAATGAGCTGCTAATTAATCCTGATAGCCGTGGATGTAGAATTGTGCCAATGAGCTCGTGGACCATATTATGCGCAGAGAAAAGTTGGACTTGTTTAGCAATTGCTGCTGCTGGTCCCTGCTTCTCCCTCCTTCCTGCATCTTCTGGGGGGAAGCCTCAAGATTATTCATGTTAGGAATCTCCCTCCTGCAATCCCCTTAGGAATCATTCAAGAAGCAGGGCATGGTGAGGCAACACAGGCCTGCCTGGGGTATCCGCACGTCAGCTCCCAAAGTGTGTGAAGGTGCAGTTATTTAGGGATACTTCCTCTACCAGGGGCCCCAGCTTATCCCTGTGTTTTCCTTCCCACTCTGGAAAATCTCTGTGGTAGCCATCTGTTGCTACTACCACCCCCAGATCCTCCCCTGTCCCCACCCCCTACACCCTGAATCCTACTAACACAAGCACTTTTTCTTCTGGAAACTTCCCCCTCTATCTGTGGATGGCACAGCCTTTCCCACTAGCCTCACTCCAAGAGCAGAACTGTGAGGGGCCTGTGACCCATGCTGGCCAATCAGATGCCTCATGGCTCTAGACACAGAAAATGGTTTAAGGGTAGGCAGGACATTCAGGAAGTCCAGGGTTCTTTTTCAGACACTCACATTGACTCTTTGAGAGAGAGGTATTTGTAACTCAGATCCTAGGTGTTAGGGTTAAGCAACCCTGTGTTTTTTCGGGGTTCCTCTCTGATGTTGAAGATACAGTAGTAAACATAGCATTTTCTCCCAAGGAGTTTGCGTTTTGAGAAGTGGGAAGACAGGCAATAAAAGTAGGTAAATATGTAATGTCAGGTGGTAATAAGAGGTTTTCAAATAAAGTAAGGTTAGGGCCAGAAGATGTGTGTGTGTGCGCACACACACGTGTGTGCATGTGGTGTGTGTATGTGTGTGTGTGTGTGTGTGTCTGTGTGTGGTGTTTGCTGTTTTAGGTATGACGATTAGGAAGCACTCTAATGAAACAACTTTGGGAAGATGACAAATGAAGGTAAGACACGGGTTATATATTTCTGCACTCCAGGTAGAGGAAGCCCGTCAAGGATACAAGGCAGGCGAATGCTCAAGGAACAGGAATATTCCGGGGACAGGAGGGGAATTGGGTAACTAGAGGAGAATGAGTGTGTCTCGGAGAGGATCAGAAAGTGTCTTAGAGACCATGGAAAGGATTTGGGCTGTATTCTAGGATAGAAAACCTATGGGAGGGTTTTAAGCTGAGGAATGCTCATGATCTGATATATATTCTAGAGGAATTTCTCTCTCTTTACTGTGGAAAATAGATTTCTGGGGAGGAAGGGTAGAAGCAGTGAGACCACTATGAGACCATTGCAGTAGGTAGGGGAGAGGCCATGGGCTCCGGTCAGAGCAATGTGGAAGGTGAGATGACCAGATTCTGGAAGCCCGTGTGTGTATTTGCAGATAGAATTGGCAGGATTTGAAGACATGAATGTGAAAGAGAGGAATCAAAAATCATTCCCAGGTTCCTGCTTGCACAAATTAGAAGAGAGTTGCCATTTATTGACACAGGGTAAACTGGGCAAGGAGCCTGGCTTTGATGTGAAACAGTGATTCTGGATCTTCATTCATCAGAAATAAATATTTATTGATTATCTGCTCTGTACTAGGCACTCTTCTAGTTTCTGGAGATAAAGCAATGAACATACACACACACACACACACACACACACACACACACTGCCTTCATGAGACTTGGATTCTTCTGAATGGAGACAGACCATATCAATAAATATAAAATTTACACAGGATATTGGATGGCAGTAACACTGTGAAGGAAAAAAGTTAGATAGGAAAGGACAAATAGGGGTTGTGATCTTCCAATGAATACCCAGGGAGGATGTCCCTGGGAAGGTGATGTTTGAGCACAAATTTGAAGTTGATGAGAGAAGAGTGGGAGAAGATCATTAAAGGCAGGGAAACATTGAGTGTAAGTTCCCTGAGGAGTGAGTTGGCTGGTAAACAGGAAACAGTAATGGATCCAAAAGGGGCATATCATATAGAACTTTCTCATTATAAGGACTTTGGCCTTTCTTCTCAATGAAATGGGGCTTTAAGCAGTGGAGTGAGATGATCAGACTGAATTTTAACATGCTCTCTCTGGCAGTTGTGTGGAGATCAAGGTAGAAGAAGGGGAACTAGTAAAGGGACTATTGCAACAATAGCCAGAGGTCACTGTAGTACCAATCGGGATGCTTTTGCTAGAGGTGGCTAGAAACCATCAGCTTCTGGTATTATTTTGGAGTTAGAGATGATAATATTTATTAAATGGATTGGATGTTAAGTACCAGAGAGAATGATTAGTTAGAGCAAACAATGACTTCTCCAAAATTTGTTCCATCAAGTGGAAGAACAGCCCTGGCATTGCCTGAAAGACAGTGAGAGAAGCAGATTTCATGGGGAAGATAGAGAATTTGATGCCAAATATGTTAACATTGCCTATAAGACAGAGATGTTGTTTATGGGCATATAAAAGCCTGGAGTTCAGGGGCAGTTCTGGGATGTACTTATAAATTTGTAAGTCACTGTTAATGCATGGCATCTAAAGCTAAGACTGCATGAGACTAGCAAGGGAATGAATGCAGATGGGAAAGCGGCAGGCAGGCCACAATTAAGTCATCAGGAATATGAGGAAGAACCAGTAAGGGAGACTGAGCAGTCTCCAGGAGGTCCCAGAAAATCCAAGAGAGGGTGGTATCTTGGAAGGCAAGATAATTATTTCAGTAATCATCCTTGTCAAGAGAAAGCTAGATGATGAAGACTGAGAATTAGCCTTGAATTTAGAATCATTCCTACCTTTTTAAAAAAGCAGATTTAGTGCTGTAGAAAAGGTGAAAAATGGACAGAAAATGGAAGAATTGAGAATAGAGAGTATAGATCATTCTTTCAAGGTATTTCACTCCAAAGAGAGCAGAGAAATGGAGCAGTAATCTGAGGGGAGAGTCAAAAGACCATTCTTAACATGAGAGAAATATCAGAAATTTTTTATGTGATGAAAAAGATCCACTTGAGAGAAGTAATTGCTGATGAAAGAGAGAAAGTGCTGAAGCAAAAATGGGATGTGTGATAGGAAGAATAGTCCTCCAGAGACGTCCAAAACAATTCTGACCCCTGGGACCTGGTAACATGTTACATGGGTAAAGAGACTTTGCAGATATAATGGAAGTTACGGATCTTAAAGTGGGGAGATTTGTCCTGTATTATCTGGGTATGCCCAATCTAATATGAGCCCTTTAAAGGAGAGGATTTTTTTTCCTCAATGGAGGCAGAAGAGAGATGCAGTAGAAGAAATCAGAGAAATTCAAGAAGGGATCCAGCACACCGGCTCTGAGTGATAGAGCCATGAATAAGGACCACAGAGAGGTCTTCAGTAGCTCAGGGTGGCTCTCCAACTGACAACCAGCAAGAAAATGTGCACCTGAATCTTATGACTGAAACTGGATTCCACCAACACCCAAATGGGGCTTGGAAGAGATTCTTCTTCAGAGCCTTCAGAAAGGAGAACAGCCCTGCTAATACCTTGCTTTCAGCCCTGTAGACCACAAGCAGAGTACCTAGCCAAATCCCCCAAGATAAATATAACATGGTAAATTTTGTGATGTTTCAGTGGTGACATAAAACTAGAATGGAGTTATTGGCTTTGGAAAGGAGCAGTTGTGGCTCATCCATAGAAAGAGAAGGCGAGGCAGAATAAAAAATGTAGGTGCTAGCAGGTGGCAATGGTGATGTGAGACTGAAAACATTCTCTGTGACTTCTAATTTCTCAGTGAAATAGGAATTTAGAATACTGGCTAAAAGGGAAGATAGGAGAGGTTGAAGGGGTTTGATGAGAGATGATATAAGATAGTCATTCAGGAGAAAGAGCTAGAATTATCAGAGATGATGGCCAAGAGGACTAGGACCTATTTTCATTCAAGTATCATGAATTAAGGCGATATTCCATAGCATGCTACCTTTGCAATATTTATATGACATCACCTGGAAGTATCGCGTAGGTAGTTTATATACAATTCTAGAGCCATGGATAGATAAAACGGCAGTGAAAGCCATGAGAGATCATGAGACTCACTGGATAAAATCTGAAATTCTATAATGTTTATATGCTTCATAGTTAAGGCAGATCCAGCAAGGGGGACCACAAAGGAGTAGCTGTGGAGGTAGAACAACCAAGGGAATGGTCTCTCAGACATCAGGTTCCAAGAGTCAGTGTAGGGATTAAATTGAACCTCTTCCCTATCTAAATTTATTTGTTAAAGTCCTCACTTTCAGTGTGACTGTATTTGGAAATAGGGCTTTTAAGAAGCTAAAGTTAAATGAGGTCATAATGTTGGGGCCCTAATCTGATAAGGATTATGCCCTTATAAGAAATGAAAGAGACTCCAGAGATCACTGTCTCTGCTATGTGGGGACACAGACAGAATGCCACTCTGTCTGTAAGCCAGGGAAACAGTCCTCACCACACACAAACCATGGAGGTACTTCGATCTCAGACTTCCAGTTTCCATAACTATGAGAAAATAAACTTCTGTTGCTTACACCATCCAGTATATGATATTTTATTATGGCAACTGAAGAAAACTAATACATTCAGTTATGTTAGTCAATGAATTCTCCTTTTTGCCTGAGGTCATTTAAGTTTGGCTTTCTGTTACTTATAATTGGAAAATCTTCAACAACTCCAATATGTGTATCCATGTTCCTAGAGGTGACTATCAACCCCCTTCTCCCTGATACAAATACTTTGCCACTTGTAGCTTAAGGAAACTCTATGTCCCTGTACGCTGTGACTATGTGCGTATCTAACTCCACCAAACACAGTGATATCAATTTAAAACTACTAAGTTTAAAACACTAACTGGTCTACAGAGGCACCATTATTAAACACCAGCTTGAGGAGTAATTCTGTGGATCGCAACATTTAAAATGACCACACTTTCTGCAATGTATTAGCTATAAAAATAATCTGAAAAAAGTGACCTTATTTCAAATCTCTTCATTTCCTTTCTCAATCCCCTTCTTAAATAGCCCATGACACATGATTCACAGAAATGACCACTCAGTAATTTTCTTTCCTTTATAATTCAACTGTATATTTTCTCTATTAAAGAGAGAAAATACAATTATTTTGTATTAAAAAAAATACAATTCTTCTGCTGCCTCTTTAGGATAACAAATTTCTCAGTAACCTTGCAGGTGTTAAATTCATTCAAGAAATAGTTACTGAATACTTTAATAGGCATCTGGTAGTATATGCTGAGGTTACTAATAGAGTTACAGAGACCAATAGGATGTGATCTCTACTTTTAAAAGACATTTGACAGTGAGTATAAGGCATTTTGATAATATAGTAAAAGTGAAGTGCAAGGAGGTCTCTAAAGGAAGAAGTACAATGGAAACTCAGGGACAGGGGAGATTACTCCCACCTGATGGAAGTGGGAAGATTGTAATATGTACAAGATTTTTCTTGTCTTTAACCAAAATGGTACGTGTTATAATAGGAAGGGACTGGCCAGTAGTTCAGAATGATAGGAGTAGAGCAAATGGGAAAGAACTATATATTGTGTCTCCACATGGCAGTTTAGTGAAAATGATAGTTGATTTGGAATTTGAACTGTATTTATTAGGGAATAAAATATTATTGAAATTTTGCAAGTAGGAGGTTGAAATAGCATTACTATATTTCTATGAGGAAAAAGGTCTAGTGATGAATAAAGACAAATGTGATTATAACACAGAGGAATTAGTATGTCAGAGGGGAAATCCAGGGTAATTTGGGAGTACAAAGGAGAGAAATAAAAATATCAGATTTTGAGCTTCAGAAATGTTTCTCCTTGAAGACAGTGTCATCAGGAGTAAAGTCTACAGGATACATTGGAAGAACTCTGGTATGAAGGAGGATACCTGGGATGAGTAGAAAATATTCCACTGGAAAGAGAGGATCACAAGAGTTTCAGGCTGAGACAACAGCACTTACACAGGCACACAGGCGAAGATGAACAAGGTTCACTCCAGGGACGAAAGCAAGGTCAGTTTGGGTGGGGGGACAGAACATGAAGACAGGATGGGTTTTTTTCATCTGTTAAGGAATTATAACTTTGTTAGGAGAGAAATGGACAGATATTTAAGAGTTTTAGAAGCAGAAGGACAAGCTGAAATGTATATATTGAAATATCACTTTGGAGTTGTATGGGGGTCATAGCGGGGAAAGCCTGGAGGCAGATCAGTAGAGAAGGGATGGTATCGTGGATGGGGTTTGTAGTTATGTTGACATGGAGGTATGAGAAAATTTAGGAATTAAACTAAAAAAATATCAGTAATCAGATTTGGTGATGAATTGAAGCAGAAAGATGAGGGGTTTACTATGAAGTGAGAACAAGGGATGAGAAAAATACCAGTTCCATGCATGACAAATCGGTGCCACTTATTGGGTTAGGTATGACAGAAAAGAGAAGTTCAGCTCTGTCTGCAGTTAATATCAAAGTGGAGTTTCATATGTTTTTATGAATCTCAGAAGAAACACTTGGGCTAGAATAGTTTCAAGTACCATCATGTTAACGAATCATGCCATATGGGCTCAGAAAGTATACTTGCAGTGAGGAGAGAAGAGGTTTGGGGGAAAGCCAAAAGAAATACAATGGGCTATACAATGGTAGAGAAGCCTATAAAGATTTAGAAAAATGGCGACAATGTAAGAGGAAGAAAGGAAGAATGTGATATCACAGAAGCTGAGGAAAATTGTGTTTTGCAATGTAAAATATAGTCAATGATGTTAAATCTACTGAGAGGGGAATAAAAGAATACCTAACATAGCTTCTAAATAGCTATAAACTGCAATACTGCAATATTCATGCATATGAATAAATAAAAAAATCAATGTAACAGAAAAAAGTCTTAAAGTGAATTAATACCTGTACTAAAACTTAGGAAATGATAAAAGCACTATTTAAGGTGAGTAGAGAAGGAGGAACTACTTGGTAAATGATGGTTAGACAAGGCTAGTCATTTGCAAAATGAAACACTGAAACAATTTAGACTTACATTCATTCCAAAATCCATGATATAAATATAAATTTCACTTAGATAAAGATTTAAATATGAAGAACCAAATCTATGAAATAGTTGGAAAATATCTGGTGGTAGATTGGGGGAAGCCATCTGTGAATTTCATGAGAGTCTTCTCTCAGTATGGTAGCCAGGGAGATTTAGGTTTGGCATTGCGAACTATCCTTGGCTCTCCCACCATAATAGGTTGCCCAATGCACATGAGCTTTATCTCCACTGTGCTAGGAAGAGACCTCATAGTAGTTCTGGCGATGGGTGTAACCCGTTGGGAACTGGACAGCCCATTTTTAACATTTTTTGGAGAGAAGAACACTCTATGGAAGGCTTTGATGTTTCCTGATATAAATAAAGCAGGTGCAGGCTCCAATTTGCCAGAGTCTAGAAGTTCAATCCATCTGATTGGCTTGCCCGTCCTGCCCCAACTTTTGAAATTACTTTTGGTGTTTCGTGGGGTTTTTTTCAATTCTATTTTTCTTGGTTTTTATTTCTCAGCCAGCCCATTCCACTGAAGGGAACCCCATTTCCACTGCCCACACACGAGGGATATGGGCAAGAGTAGATATAAATGATCTCCAATTAGGGAAGACCCTCATCTTTTAAAATGTCAGATACACAAGCAAAGCCTACAAAGAAAATTGACAAATTAATTTACATCATAAAGTCTTCTGAAATTACAAAAACATTCTAAACAAAGTTAATAGACAAGGGGAAGATTGTAAGATATTTCAACTTGAATAAAATAATTGATATATTATTATATATTAATATATCTATCTTCATTGGGTTTATTTATTTATTTTAGTGAAGAAAAACTCTAATTTTAACCTAAAAACAGAAGGATTCTGTCAGATATGCATTATCATTAGACTGCATTTGTTACAGAATCCATTGGGTTTATAAGACTTAGAGATATAACAAACATGGTTGAGAGTATAGAGCAAAGGGAGCTAAGTGCCTTTTTCTTGAACAGGTGGTTGTCTGGTAATCTACACCAAAGTTTTTATAGGAGGTGAAAAAAGAAAAAGGTTGAGTCGTGACTTCTATAACTATTTTCAAAATGGAATTTTCTAGAGACATGCTGTGTTGTGAGCTTGAATTTTGATTCCCATCACAAGAAAATTCATATATCGAGTCCTAAACCTTCTGCGCTTTAGAATGTGACTGTATGTATTTAAAGACAGTGCTTGTAAAGAGGTAATTAAGGTAAAATGAGGTCCTCTAGGCCCTAATTCAATACAATTTGTATCCTTACAAGAAGAGGAGATTCAGACACAGACACACATGGAGGAAACACTACTTGAAAATCCAGGGAGAACACAGCCATTTGCAAGCTTAGGAGAAGAGCCTCAGAAGAAACCAACCCTGTCACACGTGGTCTTGAATTTCTAACCTCCAGAATAACTTTCTGTATTTAAGCCTCTCAGTTTGGAGTATTTTGTTGTGACAGCGCTAGCACACTAATTCATACCAGAATATAAATCCTAAGGCAAAGACTTTAGGGGAAATCATTTCTTCAGAGAACAACAAGTAAAGGGTCTTGTGTATTGGACGGCTGGCCTGTTTCTTGTCATTATAACAATGAATATTTTCCCATGATTTATATTTTACTTTTTATTTCCAGTTCAATTTTTATTTTGTCTAAAATTTTATTTTCTGCAATGTAAAAATTATAATTTAAAAGTATAGATTTATTAAGAGTCAGTTAGTGGTTAATTATATGCTTTACAAGGTTAGATCAGGATTCCTCTAAATAGAAATTGGCTTCAGTGCTTTTAAAATAGACATTCTATTTATACAGGATTTCTTTTTTGAATTTTCTAAAATGCTTGAGTTTTTAGCTCTTATAAAATTGATCAACATTAAGAAGAGTATCAGTGCAGAAGTTCCAATCCTTATTAAAAATTAGAGTTGATTGTTAACTACACAGGATTCCCTAAAATAGTAAGATGCATGATAGCATTTAAAACCTGAATTCCATCTTACAGAGTTCAGCTCACATGTTGTTTTTTAGAAGTCTTCTAGTAAGTAGCAAAATACTTCGCTAGTATTTTCCGAAGGAATATACATAATTTTCTTAAGAATTCAGAAATAGACCACCATTAGGAAGGAAGCTTTATGAGACCAGTTGATCAAATCTAAATAGCTGTGTAATGTGTTCTCAGTATTTAGCATAGTACCCAGCATTTAGTAGCCATCAGTATGTAGTTGTTTAATACTGAATTAATGAGCCAATGGGATTGGTGCAATTCAAAGAGAAAAGGAGGCCCCACATCAACATAGTCAGTAACAGCAGTTTAACTGTGCTGTGAGTCCAGATTATGTGAATCCAAAGGAAGAAAATTACATACTTTATGAGCAATCAATAAAGTTTTACTTTGCAGGAGGACAAAGATTTGATGGGCATGGACAGTAGAACAGATATTCTCCCAGCATTAAAGAAGAGACATAAGAGACTATGTTTCAGGGATGTTTGCTAGCAGCAGGAAACTCCTCTTTTGTATTTCTTTTAGGGATTTTGGAAGAAGAACAAAAATACATGCAAAATTGGTATAGGATAGGTGTTAAAAGTAAAATGAGAAATGGATTGGTCTAAGCAAACCGAATGCTCATATACCAATATTCCCTGAGTGTCTAGAAGTAGCAGATCCACTTTGTTCACAAAAGCTCTCTCATCTCAAAGTCATAAACTGGTTTTAACTAATCATTTAAGAAACTGGCCAATGGATCTGGGTATGTAGCTAAGTGTAGCACACTTGCCTAGCATGCACAGGCCCTAGGTTCAGTCCCCAGCACTGGAAAATGAATAAATAAAGTTGGTAATTCCATTAAAAACAAACAAACAAGTCTCTGCCTCTTGTAACTTCATGACTAGGGTAAGGGCCAAGTTTTAATTCAATCAGGACCACTTAGGATGGCTGAAACTTTACCACATATACTATAAAATCTCTCTGCCAAAGACCTCCAAGGTCTTTTCATCTCTATATCACAGTGTGACAACCTTGAACCTTGTTGGAGAGAGGGATAAGTGGAAGGGCCTGGCCAGAGTGTGGATCTTCCATGTTGGCTGCAACTGACATGTTTTATAAAATTTAAAAAAAAAAGTTTCAGTCAAATTGTGTTGAATGAATCAGACATAAATCTCATTTTGTAACTTGAAAACCATTTGAATTGTGTATACATACAGCATTTTAAATACCTAATATGGAACTGTCATGTTATTTATTGAGGCAGACATTTGTAACAAGAATATGTTCTTGATTCTCAGATTAAAGAATAATTAGGAGCCATTTTCAGCAAAAGATTGAAAACATGGATGCATTTTTCTCTAGACTTGTCAGTTTTTTTCCTCCATTAACTCCTATGCCTGTTTGTTGTCATGAAACAAGCCAACCCCACATTTCCCATGCTGCATAATCTCTAATCAATACTGACATTAGCACCATCTCCATACTCTGGTAATTAAAGAAATACTCATATTACGTACTTGGACTGACCAACAACTAAGTAGCAGGGACCAGTCAGTAACTATCTATTTTCTGAAACAGCTATAAATTGATCCAAAATATATCATTCCCTAAGTCCAATTTGAATAATATTAAGCTTTTAATTATTTCCTTTTTATCACTTTTTTAAACAAGTAGGTTTATTCCCCAATGCTATGCCAGGACCCTCTCACCCAATTCCATTGACAATTGAGAAAGAAATTCTTTTCAGCTGGCTTCTCTAGAACTCACCCTTGAGTTCAGGCAAAAGAGCAGCACTGGGCATTCCCATCATCCCAAGAGGATGTCACCTCTGACTTGCAGAAATTACCACGACCCTCCCCATCCTCATCATGATCTACATCAACTTCCTGAATGGGTTCTCGTTTCCAAGTTGTTCCTCGATCTTTCTTCCTCCGAACACACTCTTCTTTTCATGGTGGCAGCCCTTTCAACCCCGATTAAATGAACATGCTGTCAAACCTATGCTTCTTTCAGTTCTTTCCCTTTCTCCCCAGCTTTGCCTTATTTCTGGTCACCAGCCTGCAAGGTTGTTACCATCGTATTATTGAATTTCTGGATATTCTTGCTTTCTTGTTTATCACCCAATTATTAAAAAGAAAAAAATAAAGTCTCGGGAAAATTCTTCTATGTGACAACCTTTGTTTCTTACTCAAGTAGAGGATAAAAGGTAAATTGTGACAGGAACATTTTCTCATATTTTCTTAAGTAATATTATAGCTTTCAGAAAAGCCAGAATACCAAAAACTCTTACATGGAAATAGATGATCCCATAGCCATTATCATTTCCTATTCTTTCTTATACCAATCATGGTCCCCTCTACATGATAGGTGCTCAATTAATTATTCAATACTTTTCTCAAACACTGTTCCTCTGCTAATCCTCAAGGAAGCATCAGATCAGATAGATAGCCTTTTGTATCTGTAGACAGTATGTAACCTCAGCATGTACTGCACGTCTCCATGGATACCAAATTTCTGTGAATGGCGCTTAGAGTGAAAAAATCTATGGGGGGGTATAAAGATGAATTTTGCTTTCTTTTGGCTCAGGTCCTTCTTTTCTTGACCCTTATTTCTCTTACATTTCCTACCCCAGGCTATGTATTGCAAGAACACTTGCACATTTGGTGCAGTCGAAAACCCTTGCATTAGGATCTCAGGACATTATGCTTGTATCTTGATAACTGCTCTGTGAACATCAAACCATGAAAATTGAAGCTGCTAGAGGAAATGGGAAGGTAAAAACCTAAACTATTTTTTTTTTTTTTTGGCAAATTCTGACTAGGTATCCTACCTGAAGAAGCTAAGAAAACTTGGGTTCAATGAGAATACTCATGGAGGGTGGATTCCTAGAGCAGTTTTGCCTTTTTAGAAAGTTTAATCCAAATAGTAATGGTTAGGGCTAGGCTTGTGGCTCAGAGGTAGAGCACTCGCCTACATGCAAGAGGCACTGGGTTCAATCCTCAGCACCACATAAAATAAAATAAAGATGTTGTGTCCACGGCGTCTGATAGAAGAAAAAGTTGGCTACGATCTACATACTGTGGGGTCAGGCTCCAAATTCCTCAATAGGACACCCATAGCACAAGAGTTAATAACTAGAATAAACAAATGGGACTTACTCAAACTAAAAAGTTTTTTCTCAGCAAAAGAAACAATAAGAGAGGTAAATAGGGAGCCTACATCCTGGGAACAAATCTTTACTCCTCACACTTCAGATAGAGCCCTAATATCCAGAGTATACAAAGAACTCAAAAAATTAAACAATAAGAAAACAAATAACCTAATCAACAAATGGGCCAAGGACTTGAACAGACACTTCTCAGAGGAGGACATACAATCAATCAACAAGTACATGAAAAAATGCTCACCATCTCTAGCAGTTAGAGAAATGCAAATCAAAACCACCCTAAGATACCATCTCACTCCAGTAAGATTGGCAGCCATTATGAAGTCAAACAACAACAAGTGCTGGAGAGGATGTGGGGAAAAGGGTACACTTGTACATTGCTGGTGGGACTGCAAATTGGTGCGGCCAATTTGGAAAGCAGTATGGAGATTTCTTGGAAAGCTGGGAATGGAGCCACCATTTGACCCAGCTATTCCCCTTCTCGGTCTATTCCCTAAAGACCTAAAAAGAGCATACTACAGGGACACTGCTACATCCATGTTCATAGCAGCACAATTCACAATAGCAAGACTGTGGAACCAACCTAGATGCCCTTCAATAGACGAATGGATAAAAAAAAGGTGGCATTTATACACAATGGAGTATTACTCTGCATTAAAAAATGACAAAATCATAGAATTTGCAGGGAAATGGATGGCATTAGAGCAGATTATGCTAAGTGAAGCTAGCCAATCCCTAAAAAACAAATGCCAAATGTCTTCTTTGATATAAGGAGAGTAACTAAGAACAGAGTAGGGAGGAAGAGCATGAGAAGAAGATTAACATTAAACAGGGATGAGAGGTGGGAGGGAAAGGGAGAGAGAAGGGAAATTGCATGGAAATGGGTTATACAAAATTACATACAAGAGGAAGTGAGGGGAAAGGGAAATTTAAAAAAAAAAAACAAGGGGGAGAAATGAATTACAGTAGATGGGGTAGAGAGAGAAGAGGGGAGGGGAGGGGAGGGGAGGGGGGATAGTAGAGGATAGGAAAGGCAGCAGAATACAACAGACACTAGTATGGCAATATGTAAATCAGTGGATGTGTAACCTATGTGATTCTGCAATCTGTATACGGGGTAAAAATGGGAGTTCATAACCCACTTGAATCAAAGTGTGAAATACGATATATCAAGAACTATGTAAGGTTTTGAACAACGAACAATAAAAATTTTTAAAAAAGATGTTGTGTCCACCTATAACTAAAAAAATAAATATTAAAATCTTAAAAAAATTAGATACCAAATAGTAATGGTTAACAGAGCAACAGAATTGTCAAATTTTCTCATTTTTAGTTTGAGCAAGATTAACTTTAGTAAATCCCTGTTGACCACATTGTGTTGTTTAAAGCTCTGGTGGATTGTTACTTTTGTCATTAGGAAAAACAAAAAGCATATTTATTACTGTAGTAAAAGGGAATATATTTACATGATGTAAAAAGAAGCCTGAGTAGGAAGTATAACGATTTTAATGCAGTCTGCTTTGCAGGAAAAAAATCTCAAAATCACCTCCATTAATGAAAAGAATTCTTGACAATTTTTAAAACAGTGAGAATCACCATCCTGCTTAATGTTTCATTTCTTTGCTGGTTGTGTGTGCTATTTTAGCACCTAAAAGCAACACACGCACTAAAGTCAATTTCTGATACATTTTCAATCTTGGTTAATTGTTTATTCTCAACCTAAGAAGGGAAAAAAAGATACCAAACCACTGAGTAAGGAATCCGATTGGAAGACAGTATTCTAAGAGGCCACGGGGGCTGCTGGTGGTTTTAGCCTTCAAGGTGAGTGAAGGCCATCCTTCAGCCCTCTAGTCTCAGAGTGAAGGCAGCTGAAAAATCTTGGCAGGACTCAAATGACTGTCCAGCAGCCTGTTGGGGATTCAGTGCAATTGAGGGATCATTCTATATTGTGGTAGGGCCAGGAACAGAGTCCAGTACAGAGATTATCTTCTCTATTATGCTTTCTTCTTTTCTTTCACTAAAATACATGCTAAATCTGGGGCATAAGGATTTTTCTCCACTAAAAAGAAACCATGCCCATATTATAAAATCATGTTAGTAAAAGTGACAGATAACCACAGGTAAGAATGGCTAAAAATTTCTCTCTGCAGACAGCTGTCAGAATTCAAGCTTCCTCCCACATTGTCCAGGTAGCAAAAAGGTGTTTTGGAGAATATTCCTGCTTCTGCCACCCTCTCAGACATTCTGAAGCAAATCTAATGAGCTTTTCTTCCAAGTTAGGCACAAATCAAAGTCCAGGTGTTTCTTGTTCAATGGAAGGTCAGTATCAGATAGGCCCTTATAAGAGATAAAGGCTTTGTTTGTGATCCAAAATTTAAAGCAGGAAAAGACTTTCTTAAAAGGTAGCAACAGTGTATTGAAAAAAAAAAAATGAAAGAATCAGTCTCTTCGAGCATATTCTGACTTCAATATTAACACACCCAGTAGGTATAAGGGAACATGATGTTACCACAATGATGGGAACATTCATTGAAAAGGAAGAGTTTACGAATTGGATAATATCTACTAATTATATCCTGGAAAATGCCTGTCAACTCAGACAAGAACAATTCAAAGAAACACTCAGAAAAATAGACTGAGACAAATAGCAAAATATTATTCACTTCCATGAAAACTTTAGAGTATATTCTTCGAACCAAAGGATAACTTAATGTTGCTTAATTCCTACCAACAGAAGGTGATTGCATAATCTTCTCTGGTACCCTACACATGACATAATTTGCTCTATTATTTTTTTTAACTCAAATCTTTGCTTCTCTACGAATCAGTTCTCAATAATATAAGGACGATAGATTATTCTCTTTGTTTTCACCTTTTCTCCTCCAACTCATTGGTCTACCTGCCTAATCTCTCCACAACTACAAAGAGATTAAATAAATTTGGCTCCAAGGAATATCACGTCTTATACTTCTTTGTTGACCCTATTGTTTCACATCATGTTGGCCTCTTCTGCTTCTTCTCTCCCCATGGTTCCTGGTGCCAGGAGCTGAGCAGCTTTCCTCTACCATGCCCTTCTGTCATGGCGTTTCTTCCTTGAATCCAGATGACTGTGGACTACAACCCATGAAAACTGTGAGCCAAAATAAGTCTATCCCTTAAATGGTTCATGTCATATATTTTAGTTATGTTGACAAAAACTGACAATGCACACACATATTTTATTTTACATTCCGGAACTGTAAGCGAATAAATTTTTGTTCTTTATAAATAAACTAGCCTCCAGCATTTTTTTATAGCAGCCCAAACAGATTAAGACTATACAACATCACACACACACATACTCACACACACTTATAGGGAAAGAACATTTTGCCTCCAAGTTTATTATGATTCTTTTGTTGACCCCTGTAAAGGCAGAAGGAAGAGAATGGCCTTTGCTGCACACTTAGAAAGAGAATTGTCCCTTGCTGGTGTTCTCACATGTGATCATAGTCAATCCTCATAATTACTCTATGCAATAATCACATCGTCAACTCTTTTATAGATAAGCTGAAGGCATGTACAGAGATTATTAACCTGTCTGAAGCTCATATGAGTTAGATCTAGGATTTGAGCTCAAGTGCTACTTATACCACACAGCGTAACTTTTTCTCTGCTTTCTAAACAATGAAGCAAACTATAAAGGTTAAATCAATAAGAAGTCAACTCTAAGACTATTTAAAACTGTTGGTACTTTAAGTGATTCTTCCTGATTTATTATTTATTGAGCACTCACTGTGTCTAAGTTGTGCTTGGAACACAGTCAAGAAAGATAAATTTCTACCACCTTTTCCTATGAGAAGCTTCAACCTGGTGTCAGTGGTCTGGATAATGCAGATCAAGGCTGTGGTTTGAACATGTCCCCTTTAAAAATTCAGGTGTTGCCAAGGTAATGGTATTAGGGAGAGAAGTCTTTCAAAGATTGTGATGCCATGGCAGCTTCTTCTTCAAGAATGAGATTAAGGACCTTTTAAAAGTGGCTTCACTCAGTACTGGGAAGCTTGCTTTTCTGCCTTCTGCCATGTGAGGAAACAGCTTTTGTTCCTTCTGGAAGAAAAGACAAATTGCCGTCTTGGAAGCAGAGACACCCTCATCAGACACCAAATCTACTGGTGTCTTGATCTTGTACTTCCCAGCTTCCGGAACTATAAGGGAATAAATTTCTGTTCTTTATAAATAAACTAGCCTCCAGCATTTTGTTATAGCAGCCCAAACAGATTAAGACTATACAACATCTGAGTATCAGAGGAACTGTAAAGATAATTAAAGAACTTCAAACATCTTTTGAAGTAGTCAAAATTATCTATCCTGAAACTAATGCTAATTTTCTCATATCAATTTAAGATAGATTTAGTGCTAAAATAGTCTTTATAAACATAACAATAATTGTTAAGCTAATTTTGTAACCAGATAATTTTTAAAGCTAAAAACTTCAGGACAATTAACTTTTTGGAATTTTTTTAATTTGCAGGACATTTGAAAGTCCCTCCTAATCCTCAGGGGTACTTGGATGCTGATCTTTACCAGCTTCCTTCTTACTTACTCAATTCAATTAGAGACAATACGGATTAATGAATTTTGAGGAATAGTGTTCTATTAGCCCTTTGTTCTAGTTCTATCATAAACTAGCCAGGAAAACATGAAAAAATATCACAGAATCAGGATAATTTCTTAGATCACAATCTCTAAGACACTTTGACAATATAGGAAAGGAGTGTGCTGTCAGGGATTTTAGCCTTCCAAAATGTATCTGTCACTTTGAGATGTAAAATACTCAGCCAAATAAGCAGTACTTCTGGACAGATTTTAACCCTGAGTCGTTGCTTTTTTCCTCTTGTTTGTGCTGAATCTCTCCAAAGTTCCCTTTCTGGATGGAAACAGACCTGCAAACCAGGCAATGGTTGCTGAGCATCAGGCTTCTTAGACCTGAAGTCCTATGAATCCGAATAATACAGAGTGATGCCATGGTTTAAATGTGCCCCCTCTAAAGTGCTGGTGTTGCCAGTGTGGTGATGTTAAGAAGACACTCACAGACTCCCCAGTTCTGGGGGAAATACATACTTCTAGGCATAGGTCAGCTTAGAGAAGGGAGGAGCTAGATAGGGTGGGTCCATTCCCTCACAGGAAGCTTAGCAGTTTTGGGAGGTGGGGATGGTACTTCTCAGATGCTCACCCCAAAGTAAATGAACACCTCACAATTGTGGTCCATCTGGGCCTCTAGGTCTTGGACTGTTTGGCCCTGGGTAAGGAGAGAAGCAATGGCTTCCCAGAAGAAACAGCTTATCTCGGCTAATGCACACCTGGGTGGTATCCCAGTCTAGTCTGGAGAACAAGAGTGAAGGAAAACTAGCTCCAGACCCTTAGTGGGCCACCAGCTCAGAAGGCTATGTGCCAAGCTACTAGTTGTCGGGGTACAGCCAGCCCTTCCTAAAAGGGTGCACACAAGGAGGACATTGTTCTAAGTCAGACCCAGCTTTATAGGAGAAAATTCTACAGCAAAATCATGACTATGGCCAGACTCTTGGGCAAAATGTGGTATTGCTTCATTTGTGTTTTGTCCTGGGTTTGGGGAATCTTCTATCCTTCTCAGTCATGTCAACAAGAAATCCCAGCATGATCGAAAATGCATAATTTCCTGGCTGTGAGTGAGTTGGCATCTTGTTATCTCTCTCTCCAAATTCAGTAATCTGTAGCAGAAATGTTTTTTTTTTTTATAAAAACTTAAGGGAGGGGATTTTAATTTTTCAGACTCTATTCTCCCAAACTCAAGAATTTTTTAAAAAGAAGCATGCATTATTCTGCAATAGTAATAAAAATAAAGTCTAGAAGGAATAAGTTAACTTTGCTGTGTCACATAAAGCCATTATTATAAATGAGTTTAAAGATATTAAATATAATGCATGTGGTTTATGGAGTGCTGAGGGCAGTGGTACAATTTAATTGGGGATTTCCTGTGCTGTCTGGTGCTGAGAATAAGGGATTGTATTGTGGCCTCCCGTCCCCACTTTTCCCTTACCCCAAAGCCTAATATATCAATCAAATAAAATTAATGTAATTAGGAAGCAGACTAAAGACAGAGGGGCTCTTCCTCTAATTTTTTCCTAATGTGCGACCATAAAACAAACAAATTTGTCTACTCATTCAAATTAAATGAATATGATCATTGTAGCTTTAAGGAACTCAGATAATTCCAGATTCAGATTGTTCAAAATGCAAGTGGAATCTCTGAGAATGAGCACAAATTTGCTTAAAAAAATGATCAATGTTTTTTCCCAAGCTTGGTTAACTGGGTGACTCCCAAGTATGCGAATCATTTCTCCAATGATACTTGCGCTGGTCCCATTTCTCAACACAGCTCTCCTGCTTCTTACCTCAGCGGGTAGAGTTTGCATTACTTGACCACTGGCAAAGTTGGAAGAGAATATGCCTTTAATGTCAGCCTGGGAGAGGCTGGAACTCTACTGGAGCTGTGTGAAGCCTTCTTAAGTCTACAGTGAACTCCAAGTGGCCAGCTCTCATCCAGCTAGGCAGAGAGCAATCTCAAGAGAGTGGCAGGAAGTGCAAGAGGTTGAGCTGTGAATGGCGGTGGAGGAAATGGATACCTTTAGGGGGGATTCCTTAAAGACTCTGGGCTCTAGAGGAGAGCATCAAGGGAGCAATATCTTGAGAGAATGTCAAGTCTTAAGTTCCTTTAGACCAGGGATGAGCTTAGTGTATTAACAATCTGAGGGGAATAGCTAGGGAAAATGGTGACCTATAGTTTCATCTCCCTTCCAAAATTCCATTGACTTAGATTGGATTTTTAGATTCCAAGATATTTGATCTATTACTTACGTAAGTTTGTTTGAAGAACAGGAAATCCTGTTTAAGTGACAGAATGAGTCCAACAAGTGGGAGCTCTGTGAGCTCGGTCCCAGGAAGGCAGAAGCTGGGGACGAAAACAGAAGCTGAGCCCAGCAGTCACGTGGTGGCACAAATCCCTCACAACGTAGCTGTGGCTTTGAATCTCATTTGAAAACATCTTAAAATAATAATGTACCTTGTTGTTTTCTCTTCTCACAGTTCTCTTCATAGAATGTACTTTCAAAAATGCTCGATTTTTTTTTTCTTGCAACACGACTCAGATACTGTCCTTTTCTGAAATAAATAAGGCAACAACATAAAACTTACTTCCAAAATCTGTAGTTCTCTGTTTTTTAATTGATGCTGTAAATAGATGGCCCTTATGAAATGCTTTCAGTGTGGAAGAATTGGTGGCAAATATCTTTCTGACTATATGCTCATAAGTACCAATTTTAAGAAAATTTGGAAGGCATGCTAACCATTTACTGAGAGGTTCACCACCTAATGAGGCCAGCTGGTTCACTTAGATTAACGAGGTGTAGCCTGGATGACCTTAAGAGAGATTGTAGTTAGTAGGAACTGAAACCTTGCTTTGTGGCCCGCTCCACTCGGAGCTAAGTGTTCATTCCATTACGTGAAGCATCACTGTGCCCATTTTGTGATGCAGGAATCAGGGGCACCGGGAGCTAAGAAACTCACACAAATCATACAACTTGCTCATAATTGTCAGAGTAGAACCCAAGCCTGGTCACAAATCTTTTGCACTGTCATCTTTTAGGCTGTACTCTTGTCTTCTATGGGAAGGGAAGGAAAGATAGAGTAGCCAAGGTGATGCTGTCTAACACCAGAAAAGATGGACTTTTTCTAGCAGGTCCCTTTAGAATCAGATTTCTTTCTTTCTTTCTTTTTCTTTTTCTTTTTTCTTTCTTTTTTTTTTTTTTTTGGTGCCTGGGATAGAACAACCCAGGCCCTTGCACATGGTAGGTAAGTGCTCTGCCACCGAGCCACAACCCCAGCCCTACTCGCAAGTCTCTTTGGGGATAATAGCTCTATACCAGAAGCCACACTAGACTATTTAAGGACAGTCAGGCCCAGCCTGGCTAGAACTTCTTAGGTCTGCTAAAATCTGCTCTACATGTCCCTTGATCACTGAAATTCTTTTCTGTTTCATTTTTCTTTAAATGTTCACCCACAGCATCCAAATACAGTTAACCTATAAAGATAAGGTTTATATTCATTCCTACATCTTGTTGTTTGGACTATATTACTTCACAATCTTTATAATCTTCCCTAAGTCTTATTTCATATTCTAAATGGCTAATATCCAGGTCATCTAAGTGAAGTACTAAAATGTACCCCATTTGTGTTTGCAGACACATATAAGTTGTGGGATGAGCACTGGGTTAGATTCTTTATGTTTCTACCCTATATATTCTTGATAGAAATTTAAATCTGTTTCTAAAATATTTATTATTTATATAATATAAACATACATTATATATATTTAAAAAACAGATTTATAAAATAAATATAAATATATAAATATAAAATATATATATTCATAAAATAAATAAATATTATTTATTCTTTCTCTCTCTCCTTTTTTATATTTTATATATAAATATAAAATAAATATTATATATATTATATATTTAGTTGTAGTTGGACACAATACCTTTATTTTATTTATTTATTTTATGTGTTGCTGAGGATCGAACCCAGTACCTCGTAGGGTACTATTTGAGCACTCTACCACTGAGTCACAACCCCAGCCTGATTTTTTATTCATTTGACCCTGGCTCTGCTTTTCACTCTGCATACCCCATAAGAGATCAGTGCTTGCCACTTCATGAAAGTTCCATAAATGTTGAGGGAATGAACAAAAATATATCAAGTGTGGGTGTAGTGATGCCTGCCTGTAATCCCAGTGATCTGGAGGCTGAGGCAGGAGGATCTCAAATTTGAGGCCAGCCTTGACAATTTACAAGGAACTTTTTCAAAATACAAACTAAAAAGGGCTGAGGATGTAGCTCAAGCATAGAGATAGATTGGCCTTGGATTTAATCCCTAGTACTGAGGGGGAAAAAAGGAGAGAGAAAGAATAAAAGAAAGAAAAAGAAAAGTCCATCAGGCAAGCTTTAATACACAGTGTATTCCAGTGGATATGAGGATTTAATGCAACTATGCGCAGATATATGTCTAAATGCTATAGAATCTATTTTTTCCCTTGGAGGAAATAGAAGTGTCAATTGCCTTAAATCATTTTTAATGTCATAAAATAGATAAGGACAAGACTTTTTTGCATATTCTGATAGAGCTGTGAAAACGCAATTTTTAGACTTTTGCTGCCACAGCAGCTCTTGCTGAAAATGTTTTCCTAATCTCCAGTCTCCATGAGCTCCTTCGTGCCATGAGGCATGGAACAACTTTTCATAAAAACAAAACCCTTCCTCATGTTCCCAGAAATTCTAAAGAACTCTAAAAGAGCATCCTAAATCCTGGTGTTCTGATGGTTTCACAACACTCACATGGCTTCCAAGTTGCCCTATCCCTAATTTGTTCTGGTGAGTTTTTGTTTGTTTTCTCAGAGGGTTTTCTCAACTGGGCTGTGTAGCTCATGTCAGCAAAGAGAGAGTCAAAAAAATATGCTTACCATGTGCCAAGAGAGTGGTAACGACACATACACACAAAATAGAGCAGCTCTTCTGGCTTATAACGCCACAGAAGCAGGGCAGATTGCTTGTAGGCTAGCTGGAAAACTTAGAAAATTCTATTCTAGATGGGAGAAGTATGAGTTCACTTTTCTTCAGTCTTGCATACATTAGCAAAGAAAGGATAAACACAGAACAGGACTTGGTGGGTTTTGCTTCTGACTGCTCCTGGTCATTTATGTGGCACATGTCTTATGAAAATAACACTGGCAAGAAGTGCCCACAAATATGTTTTGAGAAATAAGCTATAGAGTATGTACACAGCATGACACATAATTACTATGTGGGGAAATTGAACTCCGCAGAGAATGTCCTGCATTTACAGCATAAACGATTGGCCTGTGCCTCTCCTGTGCCGCCTCCCAAATACATTTGTCCCCCCAGCTGCCCTCCCCTGCTAACTCTGTTACTTTGGCAATGTTTTTATGGCATTCACTCATCAGTTAGTTCTATAAAAAAAAAAAAAAATTGCCAAAGGATTCAGTCATTTGCTAATTCAGCAACTATTTACTAAAAAATTTCTAAGTGTGGATACTGCAGAATCCTCTGTCCACTATGAACAAGACCTTCCAGGAAGGCGCTGGATACCACGTGAACCTCAGGGAGCAACTAAGCACAGCACAGTGCAATGCAGGTTGAGAAGCCCAATAAAGGGCAGGGGACTCCTTCTGGATAGCAAATTAGAATAAAGAACTTGGGCCATGATCCTAAGTACTATGCACAATTTCTTAGGCCTGACCATTTCATTGTATTTGTTTCTGCTATATCCCCTTTTATTTCATCTCAGTAATGAATTTTTAAAATGACCTTCAAAGAAGAAAATAAGAACTGTTGGCTTGCCGGCAGTGCAACCAGACAGGGAGCTGGTTTTGCTGTGTTCTACTTTGCAGCCAGACGTGAAGACAAAATTACCAAGGGATAGACCATATTGAAAGAGCTGAAAGAGACCCATGGCAGTGAAGGATAAGAGATTATGGGGAGCTGGCTTGGCCACCGAATGCTCACCCAAGTGTGCTGGTGGAAAGAGCTGCTCATCTATCTAACAATTATGCCTTGACTTCTAAGCTTTCAAAATGATCCTTTATTAAACTTTTTAAGCTAGATATCTTATTCAAATTCTGCATCAGTTACTGAAAAATTGGATACTTAAGAGGAAACCTGTCTATGACATTGAAGTCAATCAACATCTCTTTTATGTGACAGGCACTGTGTTGGATACAGAGGAAACAGTGAGTGCATGCAGTCTTTACTCTCAAGGACTTTACAACCAGCTGGGAAGACAGAACAACCAGCATCTACATATGATGTCACTGATATATTCATTCTTCTGCTCTGAGTTGTTGAGTTCAAGTTTCGAAAACAATTTCCTCCGTGTTATGTAATAAAAAGAATATTTTCTTTAAAAGATATATGTCGCTTGAATTATTTTTTTCTGAGAAATTTATGATCAATTTCTCAAATTTTCTTGTTGTGGACATAGTAGATGAGGAAAGTTCATTTTGGAAATTTTGTATGTGAAAGGTTTGAAAGGCAGGAACTGAGAAACTTCACACTGTCTTCTTTGTTCCTATTGTAATTTTTTAAGAGAGAGATAAGCTTGGATTGGTTAATTTGCTATGGAAAAGAACAGTTTGGCATAGTAGGGCAAAAAGAATAACCCAGGTGTCCTGAAAAAAGTAGGACCAAGAAAAAAGCAAAAAGGGAACAAGGAAGCAATAGGAATATACTTCTTAGGAGTACAAATTGAGATTGGAGTCATTTGTGGGAAGAATTATTCATGGACCTGGTATTAGACTCCTATATTTTTACTGGGGATGTCTGTGCTGGGTTTTCTTATGCACAATTTTAACATTGGGAGAAGCTGGGTGAAGAGTATATAAGGTTTTTTTTTTATATCTTTTGTATACTTTTATAAACCTGAGACTACCTTAAAATAATAACCCAAGAAGATGGATAAGTAGTAGATTCGAATAGACATTAATGAATCAAAATTTGAATCTGTATTTGACTCTAAAACTGTGTATTTGGATTACTACATTATTATCTTCTTTTTAGAATTATTCTGTTCCCACTTACTCTTTAGTAACTGTTCTCCACCAGAACCTTAGTTACAGAAGCTCAAACTTCTAATCCATGAACTCCAATTGATGATGCAGGTTAATACATGTATGATTGGCCATAACCTACAATCATGGCTTTAAAATATGGTAAATTCTTTTACATTCCTCCTCTTCCCTTCCTATCTGTGTTGGTTATCTTAATATCTCTTGTCATTACTTACTACTGAAGATAATTTACTAATATCTTCAGAGTAATTTCTTTTAATCTTGAACATAGTATTATTTATTATTATTATATGGCATTTTTTCATACATATAGTGACTTAAAACAATAAACATTTTATTATCTCCATGTGTCAGGACTTAACTGAGTAGTTCTGGGTAAGGATCTCCCATAAGATTGAAGATAAGATATTTAGCAGAGCTGTAGCCATTGAAGATTTAATGGAACCAGAGTATCCACGTCCAAGATGGCTCAAGCACATGGTTGCCAAGCTGGTACAGGAGACCTCAGTTTCTCTCCATGCGCTTGACCTGGCAGTTCATTTCTTCCAGAACAAGTGATCCTTGAGAGAGAAAACCAGGTGAGATTATTTTCAGACTTGCTCTTGGAATTCATGTGACATCTTTTCTACCATATTTTATTTATTAAAAGCAAGTCACTAAGTCAAGTCCATATTTAAAGGGAGAAGGAATTAGATCTCACCTTAGGAGTAGAGGAGGAGGAATGTAAAAGAATTTATTATATTTTAAAGCCATGCTTGTAGGTTATGGCCAATCATATATGTATTAACCATGCATCATGCAGTGGATAGTTCTGGCTGTGGAATAATATTTCTAATTACTATTCCTTGAAAAATCTGTTCCAGTATTTATTTTCATATTCATACCTAGGACTTTGCCAAATTTTCTGAATAGGATACTTGATTTAAGTGATCAAAACCCTAAATAATAACTACCTAGGACAAGTGGACTTTATTGACTTATGCAACCTAAGATGCTTGGGACTTTCCTCCATGTTCTCTATTCTTCTTGGGATGTCAATTTCAGTCTTGTTCACTTTTGTAGTTTCCCATATAGGCCTTAAACTATGGCTACTGACACTTTTCAAAATTTGACATTCCACAGCTTCTGACATGGATGGGCTCTTCCTCATACTCTATTTGGTTCCAAGTTCAAAACATGGAAGAAAACCCTGGATGTCCACCTTGGGGCCAAAGGAAGGTCAGGGTCCTTTGACATGGTAGCTCTGGGTTGTGACACTGTGGTGTTCAGAAGAAAGGAGGAAGGGAACAGAGAGTGAGGAAAAGACAAACACAGAGTCTTTTAAGGGGCTTCTATAAAAAGTTCTGACATTTGATTAAGTGTTAATATTGAACATACAGAAAGCATTTTATTTTCACATACATTTCATTTAAAATTAAATTAGTGACAGAAACAATATTTATGTGAAAATCATACATTCTTTTGATGACTCATTTGTGTGGATACCCACAGTCATATTTGGTATTATGCTAATATATTGTAATTAGAAAAATGTGGTCAATGGATAAGTTTTTAAAAGCAAGTCACTAAGTCAAGTTTTCATTTGAACCCCTGAGGAAGCATTTAACACCTGGTCCTAACGGTTTGTCAATTATAAAACAGAGTTTCCCCTTGGGTCTTTCAGCAATGTAAGAGACAAGACACTTTGGCAATATTTTAATCTTTGACCAGGTAGTTCATTCTTCCCAGAAAGGCAATGAACAAACTGGTAACACCCAACTTCCAAGAAGTGGAAACCATTGAACTTTTACAAAATAAATTTGCTTGTGTGTGTGTGTGTGTGTGTGTGTGTGTGTAGTGGGAGGAGCAAGACAGAGAATATAGAGAATACTCCAGGAAGCTGTAAACACACCAATGTACCTATTTTATTTTGAGCTTCACATAGTCAGATATGGCCAGTTTGAGAAAACAAAAGTCTACATGCAAGTGCTAGTTGCATAAAGTCTTTAAAAACACACTCACATCACACTTTCCTCATACAATATACTTTATAAAATGCATACGCACCATGATAAAACTATACTATTTCAGACACTTGGCTTTTGGCAGGCATCTTCTTCAGCTCTCTGAGGTCACTACCGTCACTCTGAAAGAGGTAGAGCTGTTTTTTACAATCGGTGCTCACCACAGAAAACAAAGTTTTCTCACTCTCCGCTCTCCAATGAACTTGACGATCTCCCTTCCTTCCTGCAGACCTCTCTGTTTTCTCTAGTAATTCACATATAAATACTCCTCTGGGTTTCTTTCATTTGGAACTGACATTTCAGTATCTATTTCTGGTTTACACTACTGGTAAATCAAGAGCTCTCCCTTCAATGTGTCTTTCTATAGCTGATCTGGCTACTCCTACTGCCCACACACCCTACTACCTACTTCCAGTCTTCCTTCTAAGAGTCACTGGTGTGGACAAGACAGTGTCACTCCATTCCACATCTATCTCCTGCTAACTAACTCCCATGGCATATGATAGCTGCTGATTGCTCTTCCTTTCTTCCTCCCCACAAATTCACACTCTTGCCTTCTCCACCTCAACTGGAATCTTAAGTAGTGATACCATTCATTGATCTTTAAGCCTGGAAATAATAGACTAGAGAGGCAGAGCACTAACAGAGAGCAGAAGTATCCTGAACCATTCTCCTTAGAAAGACCACTGTAGCCACTGGACTATACTATGTCAATATTTTAGTCCTTGTGGTGGCAGGAGCAAGTCCACTTTAAGAATGAGGCAAGAGTGATTAGCCCAGCTCTCCAATTTCCTTTGTCTTGTCATTAGTGAAATGCCTCCAAAATCCTGTAAGACCTTACAAGTCCTGTCATTTTTACCCATTGCCAAGATAGGTCTTTCCTTCTTAGTGTAAACAGCACAAGACAAATCTACAAGAATGGGGTCGTAAGGGTAATGCCCTGAGGATGCTGACCCATTGGCTAGAGGAGAAGACTCCCATCCTTAAGTCATGGGCCCTTCATCTCACTAAAAAAAAAATAAAAATAAAACAAAACAAAACAAAAAAACTTCCCACCCCCCTAAATATAGTACTCCCAACCAAGCTGTCTTTGGGGTATCTTTTCAAGGGCAAGACAGACAAAGCTCTTCCCTTGACCTTATAGCACATTCAGTGGTATCTGGGGCTTCATTTGCTGGTTTCTCCACCCCCTAGAGTTGGGGGTTGTAATTAACTGTGTTACAAAACTGGCCTTGGAGTGGTTAATGGATGGGATTAGGAGAGATTTTGCTGATCATTTCCTTGAGTCATTGGTCAAACTCAAAAAGGTATTGGGGACTTTGAACAATATAAGGTTACCAATAGCCAGATTCTGAGCTGTTTTTCCAGATGTAGCTCAGGAAGGAGGCATATGTCCCAATGAAAGATTAAATATAAATGAAATCTTTCATTCATTCATTCATGAACACAAACACACTCAGTGAATTCCAAGTGCTCTGCACTTTGCCTCTGGATGAGTTTCAGGAGGACTTGACCATTGCACTCAGACCAGGCCCTCTCTTGGGTAGAAGGATCTGTGCTGACACTCTGAATTCTTCTACCCATTCTTTCAGATTAAGGGCTTTTGGTGTTCCTCTGGTTCTTCTGTCCAGCACTAGACTCTTAGGGTCTAGTATTTTGGTAGCTCACCTTGATGCCAATAGAAAAAAAAAATCACTAAAACAATTTGAGCAAAAACTGAGAAATAACATGGCAAAGAAAGGCCCCCTTCAAAAATTATTTTTGGTCTGGCCAGATACCAAATAGGCTTACTGCTCAGTCCAGTGATAAATTTGTCCCTTCTGCCCCACCTACCCAACAAGCCTGAGATACAGGTGCATATCTTTGAAAAAGTTAGAAACTTCATTAACTTGGGATAAACAATATGGAAATAGAAGTCTGTGTCCTTCCAAAACCTAGGCCTGGATGATGAAAGCCTTCTTGTGGTCTTATCAAATAGAAGGCTTTTGAAAACATTAAGTCTTTTTCACAACAACTTGCCTCAGTAAGGTCATTCAAAGTCAGTCTCATCCATTTAACCTTCAGGTTTCAACACCCTCTGCTAATAGGCAAAAACTCTTTCTAAATCCATGAAATGCTCATCAGGAAGATAGTTTAAAAGAAAACATGTTCATAGTTATTATCAACAAACCCATTTATGTAACTGTCCAAGACATTTAGATAAAATGAATCAAAGAAAAAATGTGTTTTCATGATTTCAAGGAGGTTAGAATTCTAGACTGAAAACACTCACAAGGACATACAGGGGTTGGTCCCTTTTCTTAAGGGGCCCTCGGGGTTGGTGTTAAGAGGTGGAACAAGGTCAGAGGATACTCCTGAAGCTGTGAGGACTGGGAATATCCAGAATGTCGAGCCTGAGCCAGAGTGCCCTGAGAGCTCAGAAGATAGGGCCAGAAAAACTGAAATGAACTGCTAAATTCATGGAGAAGAATGAACACTGAAAATGGGAGTCATCACTGAGGGGCAGGAGCCAGATGGAACAGGGAAGGAGTGGCCAATTTGCTTTAGCAGAGTAAAGACAGAGGGTTCTAAGTGTCATAAATGTGTTAAAAGTATCCAGAGCTTGTTTTTGCAAGTGTGGGGTACATTATTTTACCCATCTGTCCATCTGTGTTCCAGGTCCTGGTACTGGAGCTCCAGAATGAAACAATTCAGACTTACAGGCTGCCAGGGGAGGCAGACAAATGGGATTACAGTAGTGAGGAATGAATGGGTAAGAGCAGAGGGCTGCAGGAGCCTGTGGGAGCTCTACCTCAACAGATATGGGGGGTCAAGCAAGGTTTCTCAAAAGACAAATTACCTGTGCTGAGATCAGTTATGTTGGTGGCGTGGGCTAGATAAAAGTCATTGGGTAGGTGGGCATAAGTTGCCCAGAATCAAAGGAAGGAATTCATAATAAGAAACATTTTGATTTTTTTTCTACTAAATGTCAGACTTACCAAATACCCAACTTAAAAATATATACCATCTTTTATAATCTGATTACACACTAAAGTAGGATAGAGTTTTCTGAATTGAAGTTATGTCAGAATAGAGAACATCAATTTTATTATAATTTTATCAGTTATTTTGAATTCTTACTTAATAATAATGTCATACACATTAGTATGAAGTAAATTCCAAAGTTGCAGTTTAGAGTTTACCAGCATGTTGGTAAATTAGTTAATAGGCTTTTGGGTGATATCTGTGATCTACTCTGTTACCCAAGATGTTATTTCAGTGTGGTTTTGAAGAATTCAAATAATTATAATTAAAATTTAGATCATGGATTATATGTGCAAGACACTGCCCTAAGTGTTTCCTGTGTAGAAATAACAATGCTGAGAATGATATAATAACAAGAATGGATGTAAGTCTTTACTATGTTCCAGGAGCACTGTTGTGGGAAAAAGAACTGCAACTTCAAGGGGGTGTCAGGAAGCCTCCTGGGAAAGAAGCATAGAGCAGAACCTAGAGCACTTGCAAGATGTGGCACTTTTGCAAACAGATATAAAAAGGAGAAGCTCAAAGTGTGGAAGTTTTTCGGTTTGTCTGTTTTGTTATTTCAAGTATGTTCCATGAAGTCTCACTACACAATTGTGCCAATCATGATGCTAAAGGGTGCCCTACCAGTGATGTGATACCTAAGACTATTTTAAATGACTAAGAAAAGTTTCCAGGAATTACAGCTGCTGAATAGTCCTGAATCTTTCTTGATATTGGTAATATCTAAGGTTGGCTGTATGTTTCCTGGGTAAGAATAAGCAATATTGATTCGCACTGGCTCACAAATTCTCTTTGAGATGGAGGAGTTAATACACAAAAAAGGAGAAAGTGAGGGGGAAAAAATCCTAATTAGAAGAATAATTGTGTAACTGTGTTGTAGGTAAATTTTTTTCCTAGATGGTTTTCTAATTTTCACATGAATAAGAACTGGGAAGGGCAGGGGCATTTTTTCTGAAGTTCTGACTTCCAGAGAGTATGATTCTCTCAGTAGTGCTGATGAGTGGGCACCAGTAACTCTTTTGTAATGAACACAAAAGTGATTCAGAAGCAAAACTCTTAAGAAATACCATTGAGAAACACTTTGAAAGTTTAAAAAAAAATAATAAATAAATAACAAGGAGAAAATCGTCAACACAAAAGGTAAGAGGAAGAAGGGTGTCAAGAGAAACACAGGATCTAATTCCTAGGAGCTCAAATAGGAATTATATTACAAAATCACACAATTAGTGATGTTTATGATTCCTTTATTAGTCATTGTTTATTCCCTGCCTATTTCCATTAAAATTGCTACAAAGAAAAACAAAACAAATATATATATTTTGCATTTATATATATATATATATATAAATTCATATATATTATGTTTACATATGTCATATATTTTATATATTTATATATAATATTATATATTTATATTTTTGAATTTTTATATATTAGTTTCCTTTTATATGCTTAGTAGGAAGAAAATGTTATCTATTTTGATAGAATATACTTGGGGCAAGGGAGGAAGACATGATGAAAAATATAGCACCTATTTCCCTGTGTGAATGACATGTGCCATGTGCCAGCTGGCTTTAATTGCTTAGTTGTAAGTCTATATTCCTTAGCTGCCAGGATATGGGAATTCATTCAGGTGTGTGGTTCTGATTGGATCAAGCCTGGTAGGGTAAGAAACACACAAGGAAATTAATCATTACTGATAAAATTTCATGTTTGAGAAGGAATGTAATAAATATTTAACTTTGAGGAAGATTAATGAAAGAATGTCTGTTTTAAAGAAATTCTTAATATCAGAAATATTAAATACAATAATTACTTTTCACACTATATAAAATAAGATAAAATATTGTCAGTTTTATAAAACTAAGTAGTGACAAAAATAATGGATGTGATTCTCTAAGTGATATATACTTTTAAAAACATTTATAATCTTTCAAGAACTAAATCAAATGTATAAAAGAATTCACTGCCCTGTCTAAAATGAATTTAAATAACCAATTAATTTTAACAAAAAGTATAATTTGTATAGTAAATATATCTTAACTCTGCAAAATATGTCATTCTTTTTAGTCAACAATTAAAAAAAATATTAGCATCCTCAATATCCATTCTGTCACATTTTGTGAAGAAATCACCTATGTATTTTTTCAATAGTGTGTTCTTGGATGATTTCACCAAAATGCATTGTGTATTTAAATAAAATTCCTTAAGAAGTGCAACCAACTATACTTGATTAAAATGAAGATCAAACTATGAAAATATCTTAAGAGAGAAAAAAAATAGACGTCAGTAAACTGTTGCCTTTTTTAAGCATCATTTCTCCCTGTAATTCAAAATTCCTTTTCTGCCTTCTGCCCCACAGTCCCAAGGGCCACAGCGCTGCCAGCAAGAGCCATAATCATGGTCAACGCAAGCCAGACACGGGGTCAGGGCGAGTTAGAGGCCAGCACCACTCAGGGAGGGGTTGGGCCTCCCTTCCTGGAGCAGTGGCTCCCTGACACAGTGAAGATTAGCAGAGACTTGACTTGAAAGCCAATTACTTGTGAAAGAGAAGCAGATTTCAAGAGGAAACCCCAAAGAGATATGGAAATAGTAATCACTGCTGCCACTGCTTTTTTTTTAAACAGTAAATGTTCAAAAGAGTAAAGCAAAACAATGCCCCCCAAACACCAAAAAACAAAAAGGCACATCACCTCCAGCAGAACACATATGGAAAATTTCAAGATGAACTGTATCCCAAGTCAACCTGCTCTTTTAAAAGATATTTTGTGTAAACAAAGCAAAATCCAAGTACCTGAACTAATAGTGCCAGACACATGTAGTTTGATAGAGCAGAGTGAAGTTGTGTGGGAGTCATAGACACCAAAACTCACCCCCCACTGAATTGAAATAACCAAGCAGAAGGGTTGGCATGGTTTGGGGGTACAAAGAATAGGTCTCCAGGGTCCATTTACCCCTGACCTATTTGCAAAACCTACTATTAGTGGCGAGTGACAGGGGCAAGGGGTGAGTTGGAGAAATGTGAAGACTTTCCCCTTAACAGCATATTGGCAACCAATGTCATATAATTTCCTTTTACTGACCACAGAATTGCTAGTCACTACAGCTTTCGGGCGCTATGCATTGTTGTTGTCATCTATTACCATACACAATAGAGTTTACCGCAAATAAGGCCATGGAAATTTGAACAGAGAAATCCTAGGAAAATACTAGGCTTGTGGAACAATAGTTCAACAGGAAGGAGATGTGTGATCTTCTATGGGAATTTACAATAAGTACAGGATTGTAATGATTGCGAAGGGCATTTGGAATGTGCCTTTGAGTAGAAAAATTCAAAATAAAGAATGACAAATTAAAATACCCTACATTAACACTTGTAATCATTTCATGCAGAAGTACTTATTTATACCAGTCTTTTTGTTTGATCCTTTCTATCCTGGGTACAAGTGGGAATTATATGAAGGTTTTATTTTGTATTCTCCATCTTTCCTTCCTCCTTGTACTCTTTGAATATCTGAACCTTACTCCCGCCCCCGACACACACAGATCAAGAATCTCCTTTTATAAAGGGCTCTGAGGGCTGAACCACACTAACATGCTGACAATGATCTTGATATTCCACCTGTTTCACAACCATGGCAGTTTCAGTTTCAGAAGGCTTGCATCACAAGATTGGATTCCTGCAAATTTCTCCAGAATTTCCACAATCCCAGTTGGCTTCTTCTTGCTGCCTCAAGTAAGACCATAATTTCTCATTTTTCCTTATTAAAATGCTGGTATGCTTGGGAAGGAACATTTATTATGCTTCATTAACCAATCACACACAAGTTGAATTTCTAAGATCTTTTCCTCTCTGAAAATTAATCAAACGTGGGTTTGTTAGGAAACAAGACGATGAGATGCTCTCCAAGGGGAAGGGAAGGAAGTTCATTTACTGAGGTGGTTGTATGCCAAGCACGTGCCACATGTATGAAGTAAAATGCTACATATATTATTTTATTTAATTCTCAATTAAGTGTCACAATGCAGGGACTTTCTTCCTTTTGTAAATGAGAACATTGAGATTCAGAGGGGCAAATTTAATCACTGAAGCTCACAAGTGATAAAGATTAACTTCTAAAGATACAGAAATACAAGGGCCTTACTGTTTTGAGGAGAACTGAAGGCTGCAGATACTTGAGCTCCACATGGAGTCCAGCAGACCTGGCCCTGTCACTAGCTCTCAAAACTGCAGAAGGAGCACATCTCTGATTTCCCAACTGCCAGCCGAGTTTTCTCTTTCCAGACCACATAGAAGGCTCTGATGTAGCAGACAGAATCAGGGTTTGGCTCTTTTGCCTACCAGCCCATGCTAATCACCATGAGTCAAGCCAGTCCTTTCATTCTGGTCTAAGGTGACCAGAGTCAACCTATGCCATGCCTTCTGTGGAAATGGTGAAGGAAAGGGAGCATCAGAAATTTGGTCCTCTCTAAATACCTTTTAAAAAGTGACAATCCTTCTTTTTTTAATTTTGATTTGTTATATATGACAACAGAATGCATTACAATTCATATTATATAGAGAGAGCACAGTTTTTCATATCTCTGGTTGTACACAAAATAGAGTCACATCCTTCTTGTCTTCTTACATGCACTTAGGGTAATGATGACCATCACATTCCACCATTTTTCTTATCCCTGTGCTCCCTCCCTTCCCTCTTCCCCTTTGCCCTATCTAGAGTTTATTTAATCCCCCCCTGCCACTCCAGGATATTATGGATCAGCATCCTTAAATCAGAGATATCATTTGGCATTTGGTTTTTTGGGATTGACTAATTTCACTTAGCATTATATTCTCCAGCTCCATCCATTTACCTGAAAAAGCCATGATTTTATTCTCTTTTAATGCTGAATAATATTCCATTGTGTATGTACCATATTTTCTTTATCCATTCATCTACTGGTTCCACAGTTTAGCTAATGTGAATTGTGCTGCTATAAGTATTAATATCAAGAATCAATAAATGGAATGGATTCAAACTAAAAGCTTCTTCTCAGCAAAAGAAACAATCAGTGAGGTGAATAGAGAGCCTACTAATTGGGAACAAATTCTTGCCACACACACATCAGATAGAGCACTAATCTTTAGAATATATAAAGAACTCAAAAATCTTAACATACACACACACACACACACACACACACAAAACAAATAACCCAATCAATAAATGGGCCAAGGAACTGAACAGACATTTTTCTGAAGAGGATCAATCAAAAAATATATGAAAAAATGTCCAACATCTCTAGCAATTAGAGAAATGCAAATAAAAATTACTCTAAGATTTCCTCTCACTCCAGTCAGAATGGAGCTATTAAGAAGACAAACAACAATAAGTGTTGGCAAGGATGTGGGGGAAAAGGCACACTCATACATTGCTGCTGAGACTGCAAATTGGTGCAGACAATTAATCTTTTATAGCAATTGTTCTTATATGTGGTGTTGAGACTTGGTGTGTGAGGTGTGAGGCCCTTTGAGAGACCTGGCATAGAAAGCGAGTCCTTCTCAATCACAGAGGCATAGGCCTGAAAAGGATTGCAGTTGGGAAGACAGTCAAAAAAATAGGACAAGGGAGGGTTAGAGTTCAAACAATTTAGACAAGATGTTACGTATCAGTTAAAAAAGCAAAGCCTAGAAAAATCCATTTTTTTATTTGTTGGTATTACAAATCTATTCTGAAACACACCCTCAAAAATCAGTTTAATTAAGTTCCATTTTTATGAAGTAATGTCTAAATTTCAATTTTTTTTTTTAAATTGGCTGTGACATGGATTGAACCCAGGGCCTAACACATAGTAGGCAAGCACTCTACCCTTGAGCTACACCCCCAGCCCTGGAATTTATTTTGTATTTAGAACAAAGTAATAATATAAAGTGAGTTTTTAAGACAAGCAACTTTTTAAACACTGTTTACTTAGTAGTTGACCCAACCTTCATATTGACTTGCAATGACATTTTTTTTATTATATCAGATAACTGTTAATATTGTTTCTGGGCTATATTTTTTTCATTGACCTTTCTCAATCTTATGTATTAACACAATCTTATGTATTGAGGATACTGAGGCCTCGAAGCTTAAAGGTAAAATATTTTTAAGTATCAAGAGTCAAATTTACATTTATTACTTTAATTTTCAAATATATATATTTAAAGATACACACACATACACACACATGCTTATAAGGGTTGGTGGTATTTTTCTTTACAAAAATAAAATTTTGCTTTATTATTACTTGATTTTTTTCATGCAACAATATCTTCAAATAACACAGTCAGTATAATACTAGTAATTCATAATAACTAATATTTGTAAAGGATTTGTATATGCTAGACACTATGAAAAGGATTTTATATGTATGGTTAATTTTATGTGTCAACTTGGCTGGGTCAAGATCCCCAGACATGAAATCAAACATTATTCTGGATGTTTCTTTGGGAGAGAGTGACATTTAAATCAATAGACTTTGAGTAAAGCAAATTGTCCTCTGTAATGTGGGTGGGCTCATCCAGACAGTTAAAGGTCTGAAAAACTGAACTTACCTGGAGAAAGGAAGTCCAGCCAGCAAGTAGCCTTTGGGCTTAAACTGCATCATCAGCTCTTCCTATGATCTTCAGCCTGCTGATCCACCCTGAGCATTTTGGATTTGCCAGTCTCCAAAATCATCTTGGCCAATTCCTTAAAATAATTCTATTTCTATCTCCCTATGCATCCATCTATCCATCCTATTGGTTCTGTTTTTTGGAGGACCCTGCCTGTGATATTTGTATTAAGTTGTTTGTTCATCCCAATATCCCCAAATCAGGTAGAGAAATTTTTATCTTTATTTTGCAGATGAGGATACTGAGGCCTAGAAGCTTAACTATCTTGTCCAAAGTCATGCAGCCAGTATACCAGTATGTGGCAAGAAAAACAGGGGATTCAAACTCATTGCAAATTCAAACTCAATCACCACCTTTAACAATGCAAATATTCTTTTGCAGATCAATAAAAATAACTTTTAAACATCCTATAATAAATAATAGTTCCTTATTTTTATTTGAAATTTTTTTATCGAGATAAAAATATTTTAGAGCAAAAACTGTCCCAGAACAAACATTCTTAAAGAAATTTCCAATTAAGAAAAATAGAGAAGTTATTTGCATTTATTACTCTAAGCATACAATGGAGTTATTCAATAGCTGTATGATATATGATGATATTGTTCTGATATTGAGAGGTAATGGGCTTATTTTGGTTAACTTTAAATGAGTTAGTAGACATTTTAAAAACTTCCCAAGTTTAACTTTTAATATAGAAAATATTATATACTTATATAATTCACTTGAACAAAAAACCTTTGGCGTCCTAAATAATTCATGAATTTAACAGACCTGACACCAATAAATTTGAGAACTACTGTTTTAGAGGCATTACAAAATATTTCCTGTGAAATTAATCCAGTTATCAATAAATTTAGCAGATTCATTTTTATAATCAATTTTTACCAATTTTATCCAATACCTACTGGACAACTGTTATCATCTTACAAGGAGAATAAAAGGCTAGCAGAATGCTTTCCCAGCTTCCTCAAGTGTCAAGTAATGGGTATTTGTGAGAGAGCCACTGAAGATGTATGTGGTGGAGAAAGACCTGCCTGCTGGTGCTTGGGCACACAATGACTTTGCACTTTCAGGTCCAGCTTCCTGTGGGCTGCCTGGGGGCGTTCCACATCCCCTGGGCATTCTCCCAAGGTTGAGGCAACAACCCTGACAACCTCACACCACTTTCTTGAGCATTTGGGAGGAGCAGCGGCAGAGCTGCAGCCAGGGGTCCTGAGTGTGCGTAGATGGGTAACCTCACTTGGAGATGCAACCTGGCTTGACTCCAGGACAGAGGGGCAGGCAGTGCAGAAAGCTCATCTTTCCTTTCACATCTAGTGTGTTCTGATCCACCACGAGGCATGCTGAATACATCTCTGCCTCAGTGGTATTAGCTAAGTCAATTAGATGGAAACAGGAATTCAGGACTGATCTGCTCTCCCTGCTATTTCTGTAGTCTTGTTCTATCATATCACAATCAACAATATCGTCATTCCTTTTGTTTATATAGAATGCTACTGTTGGTTTACACAGTGCCATCACCTTCAACATCCCTCAAGGGCACTGAATAGTAGGCCAGGCGTTGTGATTTTTATTTTATAGATCAGAAAACAGAGAATCCGAGAGACAAGCAATTTACTCTGGGTCAGAGTAAAGATCCTTGCTAGGCCTGAAAGGCAGCCTTTCTGGTCAGTTCCACACTACCTCCACAGACAGAGGGCACCCCAGGAAGCCTTCCTTATTCTACCTGAAATGATCTAACCGCAGGTATGTTTTTCACAAAGTATATTTGGAAGGAAGGTAGAGGGACAAAAATAAGGCAGAGGAGAAGGAAATGGAAGAGAAAAGAAATAATCAGAGAAAAACCACTCCTTTTATAAAATTTGCAACAACTCTCACTTCTTTTATAATTACACATAGAAGGCCTAAGGTCATTGTCATCAAATTCCAGAGATTTAAAAGTCTTGTATATACACCAAAATTATCATTGGAAATAGTATGAAAATACCTGTTGACACAGGGTTTTTGTTTTGTTTTGTTTTTAAACTAGTGTGAATAACCAAAATGAATCAGAGTGCCCGAGGAGATAAGTGTGGGAGAGAAGTCTTTTAGTGAGTATTCACTGGGTTTCTCTCTCTGTCCCCAAGCATGAAACAACAGTCACCCAGGCCCAAACCTCATGCTGAATGCAGAATGGCCCTGTGTAGGACGTGCTGGAGTTTCTTTAGCCATTAATTATTTTTACAGCTGCTACTCTAAAAACAGAAGGGACAAAAATTGCACTGTTTGTTCCATTGAAAGTGCAAAGAGAACCTAAATCCATAGGCTCTGCCTTGCAAATGAATGAAATAAACTTCTTCTTTAGTGTATTTTTGATCATTTGAATGTCATTTATAAAAGAATGGTAACGAATAAAAAGCAATAGCATCAAAAAAGTTCAAAACCATTAATAAGGCAATAAAGTAAAACACAATGGCCCAGTGAGTGCAAAGTTAGCAATTAGCCTGCCACACCTGCAAGAGGTTTAGATGTGGGAATCTGGAACGCTCTTTCGGCCCAGGTACCTAATCATGCTTCTGCATTGGTGGAATCAGAGCTCAAAATAGAAATGAAAAGGTATTTCATAAATAAAATTAGAATGCATTTCCTCTTCACTCTATTTCATGGGTTGGGATTTATATTCTTCCATCCCATCCTGGTCCTGAACTTCTCCGTGCGCACCATTATTACATCTGGGCACAGTCATCTCTGTTGGCTCTTTCAACTTTAATTCCCTCTGCTTCTTCATTTACCAGCACTAGCTTTTCACAGCTGCAGTTTCAAGGCCAGTCTCTCCTCCCTCAGAGGAACATGCATTTGCATAAAAACTGCAGCTTCCAATCACTCCACTGAGTAAGTGCCACTTAGGATTCTCATCAGTCTGTTGTTGCTATTATCCTAAAGTAGTAGCAACCTTGAATGCCATATTTTGAAAATGTGTTTGAGACTGGGAGAGACATTTTAGAAGAAATTAGATGAAATGTCTGCTCTTCCAACAGTTCCATTTTATGGGTATTTCAAATGAAGAGTTGATTCATGATATGAAAATCCTTCACCAGAAGCAAGCGTATCAATCACCATGCTGTTGATATAGTGCCTTTGAATTACTGATCTCTAAGCACTCTTACTTATTTCAGATTGAAATAGCGCTTAAAAAAACCTCTTCTTTCTGCTTTATAAAATAAATTGTTTAATATATAGTTAGACATTTTTATGGTGTGTATCATAATTCACTGACATTCTGTTCAAGAATTTATACCTTGAAATTTCTGTATCTACAGCTACATCTATGTATATGTTTATAACAGGCCAAAAAATATATTGGGTAAAGTTCAAGTCTTTTGAAATGATATCAAAGTCTCTCTAGTAGGACATATATTATGCTCAGGTTTTAGTGCATTAACGATTTTAATAGTCTTTGGATTACATTCCAAAAAAAAAAAAAAATCACAGCAACACACCTTTTGACAAGCAAATTTATTGCTATAAATAAATAAGCCATTGCTTATATATAAAAGAGAATATCATATTTTCCTTACTTGTTTTTCTAATTTAGAAGATTTAAAAATACTTTTATAATTAATTATTATACCATTATTAAAATGGTTAAGAGTATGGGTTTTTAATGAAACAGGAAAGGGAAACAATACTGGTCTTGCCACTTTTGGCTTTCAGGGGAGAAAATACTTTAAATCCCTGCTTTTTGGAATATAGGGGAAAAGTCATGGACTTCTTTCTTGGTCTATTTTTTTCTCAGTTGTCTTCAACTCAAAATAATTCTTATGCATAGTTGGGGGTGACACATACTGATTTCTTCTAATTCCTTTCAGGCTCTGTGACCTTCAGCAAGTTCCTACATTCCTCCAGGTCTCAGCCTATAAAGAATGGTAATAATAATGGTAGCTATCTCATAGGGTTATTGTGGGCATTTGTTTTAGTTAGCTTTTTTGCTGCTGTGACTAAAAGACCCAACCAGAACATACAGGAGAAAAAAACTTATTTGGAGGCTCACCGTTTCAGAGGTCTCTGTCCATGGAGAGCTGGCTCCATTCCTCAGGGCTCTAGGTAAGAGAGAACATCATGGCAGAAGAGTATGGTAGAAGGAAGCAGCTCACATGATGATTGGAAAGCACAGAGAGAGAGAGAGACTCCACTTGCCACATATAAAATATACACCCCAAAGTCATGCCCCCAGGGGCCCACCTCCTCCAACTGCACCATATCCACTTTGGTTACCACTCACTTAATCCCATCAGGGGATTCATTCACTGATTGAGTACAGTAAATCATTTCTCCTTTAAGTCTTCTTGCATTATCTCATGCCTGAGCCTCTGGGGGACACCTTACATCCAAACCATAATAGCATTAAATAGATAATCCATATAAGGAACTCACCATTGAGGTTGGTACATAATAAGTGTTATGGTTTAGATATGAGGTGTCCCCTAAAAGCTCATATATGAGACAATGCAACACATTTCAGAGGTAAATGGATTGGGTTCTGAGAGCCTTAACCTAATCAGTGTATTAATTCATTTGAATAAATTAATTGAGTGGTAACTATAGGCAGGTAGGGTGTGGCTAGAGGAGGTGGGTCACTGGAGGCATGCCTTGAGGTATATATTTTGTTGCTGCAGAGTAGAGCTGTCTCTCTCTGCTTTTTGATCCTCATGTCCTGAGCTGCTTTTCTCTGCCATGCCCTCCTGCTATATGATGTTTTCCCTCACTCAGGCCCAGAGTAATGGAGTTGTCCATCCAAGAACTGAGACCTCAGAAACGTGAGTCTCACATAAATTGTTCCTCCTCTAAAATTATCCTTGTCAGGTGTTTTTGGTCACAGCACCAAAAAGCTTACTAAAACAATGAGTCCAGTGAAGGATAGCTATCATTATTATTTTTATCTCTAATATTCGTTTTTTTGTTCTTTAAAAGATATAACAGACTGTATGAGCCTATCAACTCTACCTATTAATATCCATGGATTCAGGAAAAGGGGAAATGAGAAAAATAATATCACAATCAATTAGACTATAATGTAATGGGTCACAGGGATATAAACATTAATATTAAAGTCAGAGATAACACAAGAGAGGAGGATTAAATTTAGGATATGAAATTTAGGTTCAGATTAAATAACTTAGTAACCAAAACTCCTTAGTTATGCGTGTTTATGTGTGCTCATTATCTACTCTTAAACCTAGGGTCATCACTTATATACTCCATTTCAGTCAGTCTCCGGGTCATGCCAGTGTTCCCTGGCTCACATCAATTACCCCTTTTCAGTTGCCAATCCTATCCTGTTAGATCTAGATTAATGTAATGCCCTCTTAGAAGTATACTAGAATAGAACTCCTTCCATTAAACCCTATATTCTGACAGCAGATTGATTTTCCTGAAAACCTGCTCTGCTTAATCACTTTGATTTCCAACCACCTACATAGTAAGATTTGAAGTCCTCAGTTTAACTTTCAAGACATTGTATGATCCGACTTTAGCCTCTCTTTCCAGCTCCGTTGCCCCTAGGCCCTACCACTGTAATCCACTCTTGTAACCCTCTAGTAACCAGGAAATTCTCTAATGTGGAAATTAGACTGAGGACTCCAGGAAGGCTCTCTAGGTGAACTTCAGTTCCACCAACAACAAATGTTAAAATAAAGGTTCAGATATTGTGAATTGTGGAATGAATACTACATGGACCTTGCTCAGGGTGGAAATATGGGCTTCAGGATGTGAGACCTGTAACCAGGGATAAGGGTACTCTCTAAATTTTCAGGGTGGAATGAATCTAATTTCTTTTTTTAAAGTAATCAAATAGATGGAGATTTCAAATGCTCCAACTCTGGAGAAATAGAGAATGGTTGATAGAGAAAAGAGGGATTTTAGGGAATTGGCAATAAGAATTTTTCATGAGTCCCTTAGCCAAAACCTGGTAAGGTTTTCTGACCTCTAGGAGAATAGCTCCTTATGACTCCCTTAAAACCCAAGACCTCAACTATTCCCAACTCTCTTATTTCCAATACCATTTGCTCATGGACTGACCTGGGAGGAGGATTTTTAAACAATCATCTGCCCAAGATCCTCTATATATCTTGGATAATATTTATCAATATCAATTTTTTGGAATAATAAAAGTTACACTTTTTTGATCCTCTTCTATATTCTAGAGTTTTCTAGAATCTTCACACTTCCTTCTCATTTTACAAAGAAACTGGAGCTCATTTAATTTAAATGGTGGAGCCAGTACCTTAACCAATCTCTGTTTCCCTTCAGAGAACTAGATTTTACAGATTTCTTCATATAGATCAGAATATCTATTACTTCCCCTATCCCCATCCCTGGCCCCTGTAGCTTAATCTTTCATACTCTGAAAAATTCAGATTGTAGAATCTGCCTCTAAGCTGAAGGCATACTTCAAGACGTTTCCTATTGCTCTTTCTCTGTCCTTTTTTTAACATAGGATAGTTGTAGAGGCAGACTTGGATGTTAAAAAAATAGTTCCCATGTTATCCTTTGTAAAGATGTAAGAGAAAATGTAGAAAGCAAAGCAAAGCTAAGCTAATAACTCAGTTTGTCTGTTAGTTATAACACAATAAAAGAGAAAGCCAGTCTCAGAATATAGCCAACAGCTACATTTAGCAGATAAATGCAAGATATTTAGAAAGCACCTCATAAAAAATTTATACTATTATGGTTTTCAAGCCAAAGCAGTTGACGCATCAACAAATCTTTATAGGGAAACTATTATGTGGCAGGCATGATCTAGGTGGTAGCAGTACATCTGCCTTGCTTTATGAGTTTCATCTTTCCTATGGAGTTTCTTATAAACTTCACAACATTCCTATGTTCAGGCTACCTATCATAAAATATTAAATAAATTATATCAAATGGCAGGCTATCAGTACCAGTGAAATTTTTTAAGACTGTACTTTATTAGCTCCATTCATTTTTATGACTCTTTTGTTTGGTAAGATGAAATACTTTTTGATATATAATTATATTCCTATAACTTATAATTTGGCTAATAATTATAGCTTAGTACTTTTTTTACTGCAATAACTGATATTTAATGCTGGATGAAATAAGTAATGACTTCTCTCCAGTTTTCATTTATCCAGATCTATTTAACTAAAGCTCTCGTTTAAAAAAAAAAAAAAAAAAAAAAGAGAGAGACAAAAAAAATCATACCCCAGCTGTGGCACACAAGTTTTATCAGACCAAGTTGTCAAAATTTATAATTGGTCTCAGATTTTTTTTTTAAAAAAGTCTCAATACATTTTACCTATTAGAAAATATTTTCATAGTGAATTTTTAAATGTTTCATTTTTAAACTTGACTTTCACCACTCATTCTATGATTCATGTCCTTTTGACGCCTAAATTATTCACCTAATTTGGTCCTATGCCAAGGTGCACACTGTGGAGCCCTTTGGAACATTGCACTGACTAATGTTCTACCCGTCGGGAGCTGTTCTCTTTGGCTTCCCTTTTATCTTCTCTTGTTCCCCCTTTCCCAGCAGTGTTATGATTCTGTGTGAAGCTCCCAATCACAGGATCAGGCTATACACAAGAGGTGCACATGCACAAGTGGGCATCTACCAGGATCCAGGAGTTCTTTCTCTGTGGGACTTGGTAACAACTGGCCTCTTGTTTAAAAAACACTGGTCCTCTTGCACTTAAAACCAGGCAGCAATCCAGCTGAACCCAGTTGCTATTTTTTTGGTATCCATTCTAAGAAGTTATCATTTTCATGAGAATGAGGTGCTTATTCTACCACAGACATTTCAACTTTGGAAAGCAACTCTTTGTAGTTCTAATTTCTCCAAGGGCAGTATTTTCCAGGCTTGTTTTTGTCTTCTGTGTTTGGACATCTGAGTCCTCACTTTTTGAAACTTGTGTTTTCTGAATAATCTATCCCATTGCAGCTGTGCTGAAATTTGGTAGCTGATGTTTAAGCTGAAATAATCATAAGGTTAATTCACACAATTTTACCTCATTTAATGTTTTATTTTTCCCCACCTTCTCTCTCTCTCTCTCTCTCTCTCTCTCTCTGTCTCTCTGTGTGTGTGTGTGTGTGTGTGTGTGTGTGTGTGTGTGCGTGTGTGTGTGTGTTACTAGGGATTGAACTCAGGAGTCCATTCTACCACTGAGCTATATATCCCATGCTTTTAAAAATATTTATGCTTGGGGCTTGGGTTGTGACTTGGTAGTAGCACACTTGCCTAGCATGCATGAGGCACTGAGTTCAATTTTCAGCACCACATACAAATAAATAAAATAAAGGTCCATTGACAGCTAAAAAAATATTTTTAAAAAATATTTATATTTTATTTTGAGACAGGGTCTTGCTTAGTTGTTGAGGCTGACCTTGAACTTGTGATTCTCCTGCCTCAGCCTCCCAAGAAGCTGGGATTACAAGCATTTGCCACTGCATCTGGCTGGCGTTTTCTTTTCATGTATCTATGAAATTGCTTCATTTTGGCAATGCCAAAAATTTTAATATAATTCCAATGCTTCTGTTTTTTTTTTCTCCTCCTGTAGCACGGAGAGTGGGCTGTCTCTATAATAATATGGTTGATCACTATCGTGTCATGTGCCTCCTTTAATAACCATCCCTAACATAAGTACTGTTAATAAGTTTTTATCAATAGGTTTCTCTGATGTTTAGTTTATATCATATTTAGGTAATATCTTTAACTTGCAATTCTTTCTTTTTCTGCTTTTTTTTTTTTGCGGGGGGGGGGGGGTGAGGGAGATCAAACCAGGGCCTCATGCATGCTAAGCATATGCATTACCACAGAGCTACATCACCAGCCTATTGTAATTATTTCTGTTGGACCCAATGGCCTAATTTCCTGATGAGAACCCACACTTTGAGAATCAGAGATTTGTTTATTCTCATTAAATAAAGCAATGTGTCACTGATTTTCGAGTAAAATGACACTGACATTGCAATTACTATTATGGACTAAATGTATGTGTCCCTTCCAAATTCGTATCTCGAAGACCTTACCCACATTATGTCTATCATTGTAGACAGGGCTACTAATGAAGTTAAGTAAGGTTCAATGAGGTCACAGGATTGATTCTGATCCAACAGGATGAGTGCTCTTACAAAAAAAAGACATCAGAGACCAGAGAACACTTGGGCTTGCATGAACTTAACCTCCATTCTCGCCCATAAACCAACACTGCCAGCACTTTGATCAGGGACTTCCAGTCTCCAGAACTGTGAGAAAATTAGTTTCTGTTGTTTAAGACACCTAGTCTATAGTATCTGGTTACACAGTGTGAGCAAACTAAAGTAATAACTTGTTTTCTTGAAAAAGTTTTGAACTTTCTCGAAAAGTTTAGCAAAATGAACATAACACAATCTTGCATTTTCCCAAATAAGTTTCTATGTTGAGTTATTTGAAAACTGTGATTGCTTTATGCTCCAGTTTCTCTGTGAAATTCCACTATAAAATGAATATGATTATTGAAATCTCACTAAAAGCCACTTAAAGATATTGATTTAGATATATCTCAGCAAAGACATTCAAATTTTGTGCTGGTTTTGAATTTCCAAATAAGATGTAGCAAGACAATTTTATTGTCATATATAAACCTATAGAAATTGTTAAGGAATTGAAAAGTGAAGAAAAATAGTCATGAGTTATAGGGAATTTACAAAGTAAAATCTCACTGTTATTTATTCATTTAATTATTTATAGTCATGGAATTGTAACTATATAGTTCAACAATATAGCTAAATGGTTAGACCACTAGAATTAAACAAATTAAATAACAATTACCTTTGCAATATAATTTGTATTGTAGTTACAATGTTCCAAACAAAAGCTGCAAAAATAATGCATTTGATAAGGAAATATGTAATTCATTTTATTGTTATAATTTCTAGCATCATATTTAATAAAGAAAGTATTTTTCCTCTGCTTTCCCCCCAAAGAATGAATAAAACACAGTTTTCATCATGTCACAAGATCCTATCTTGCAAGAAAATGCTTTTTAAATAATAGATAACATTTTAAATCATGTTGTAAATGTTTATAATCCAAGCAATAAAAACTGGAACATTTCCATATTAGGCAAAAAATATCATATCAATAAAGTATTTGGTCAAGACCAGAATGATGAACTGGTGTCAATGTGACTAAAATATGGCCCCAAAATAGTACACCTGTGAAAGTCAGACTAATTCCTGGTGCTAGACTAGGCCTCAATAAATGGCGTTTCTGCCTCCCAACCCAATTAAATGGTATTGAGATATTCTCTTGCTTATCTTTGTTGTTTCCTCATGACCTTTGCCATATTTATAATTAAATAAAATAATCATTTGTCTGATTATTTGTGTGACAAGAGGTTCTAAGCTCCATTGGGCAGGGCTACATCTGGCTTTTCCACAGCTGTATCTCCTATACCTACAGTAGTACGTGCTCAATGACTATATTCTAGATTAATGAACAAATGGAAGGGGCAAGTCTGACTACAGAGTTGTAACTGAAGGCAATACTATCAGGTTAAGTTGTAGGAGTGACAGACAAGGCTACCCATAATTCAGAAAGTTGAAAAACAAAACAAAACAAAACTGGGGACAATTGGAAAATGGTTCATCCTATTTCCCGAAGGAAATCTCCCATGTCCTAAGTTCACCCTATTTATTTCTAAGTATGAAAAATCTGATTCAAAGTTAAGTTTGATCAGGAAGCATTCTGACTCCCCATGTTGCTGTAAGAACTCTATAGGTACATAAATATTCCCAACAAATTTTAATATATGAATGAAGAAGCAAGCTTAAAGTATTTCTTGGTGTAGCTAAGATTTGTGTGTTTTTTAAGAAAAATTCAATGGAGCTATTCAAAAAAGAAAATGGACTTTTTAAAAATTTGTTCTCATTAGTTATTTTGATGGCTTTAATAATGCTTGTGCTATGTATGTTTTTTTTCCTGCTCACTTTTTTCTTTTTTATTTGTTTTTAATTTTTATTTTGTTTTATTCTTCTAAAATCATTTTAATGTTGCTTATTCCCTCTCACTATCCTTTCTTGAAGCATTGAAAGTTTTGCTTATTTCTGTAGGGGTTAATTTCATTCACTAGTTAAGAATGACAGACATTCAACGGACATTATGGGAACCTGTGGGCAGTATTAGAAATTCTGAGGTTTGACACCATGTACAGCCCCTCAAAGACCAGTGGACATTGATTGTAGTCTGGGGAAGGAGAATGTGAGGTTAAACTCTTAGCCTGCTTTTGGGCATCAAATATATAACCATTGCAAAAAGAACCTTATTTTATATAATATTACCCAACTGATGAGAACACATACCAGGTAATTCCATCAGGTTTATTTAGTTTTGGAAATGATGACCCTTTTTGCTAAAGGAGGAATTTATCTTGAAAAGAGATGGTGTACCATGGCCTGCAGGTGAAATTATAACAGACTATTTTGACTTTTCTGATTTAGGAACCTTCCTTACTCTGTAGTACATCATTAGTCAGAAGAGCTCTGGAGAGCTGAAGAGATCCTAAAGCAAATGCTCAAGTGCTTGAGATGATAAGTATGCCATAGGGGTTAGACAGGGAACTACAAAGGCAGGAAACAACTGCTGAAGACAGTACACAACTTTTTAAAAAGTGAGATTAGGAGTATAATAAAAAATAATTTAGTTCCAAGAAAACGTTCTAACATCTATTGTGTGATGATCCCCACAGAAGTACTATTATAAAATCAAAACGGCAGAGATTAATTGAAATGTCTGTTGAGTACAATGTTTGACAACTGTGTACCCTTGAACATCACATACTGACTGAGATATAAATATAACAAATCTATAATCCCAAAATGTTCTCTTGTGCCATTTCCTAACCAATCTCTATGGCATTCACCCAGAGATAACTACTATTCTGAAGCATTTCATTATTGATTAGCAGGATCATACAGTTTGTATATTTGTGGTTTGCTTCGGTCACTCAACATATTTTGAGATTTATCTATGTTCTTGTATATTACCAGTAATTAGAACTTTTTACTGATAAGAAGTGTTAAATAAAATCAGAGCTGGGCAGTAGATAAAGCAGATTTATTTTATTCAGAAACTATTGCATAGCGGGACCTTGTGGTAAAACAGAGGACTGTTCTGAATATAGATAAGTGGGGTCTTATACCGAGGAGCAGGGTGCACATTAGTGGACAGAAAATTACTAAAAGGAAATAGCAGGGGCAAGATGGGATTTTGTCTAAATAGACTAACAATATTCTTGCTCAAGGCAGTTGAGGGTGATATCATCTATGCGGTGGTGAGGCACTTGATCAAATATTGAGGATGTTCAGACATTAAGGGTGGGGGATTCTGGCTAAACAAATTTGATGAGATTTTTGCTAAAACTGGGCAACACAAAGAACGTGGAAGCCAACAAGTTACTAGTTGAGTTGTCTTTCATAGGGTTGCCCAAATTATCCTCTATGTTTTCTTTAAGAAAATTTAAGAAATTTTATTTTACCATTTAATAGTGTGATCTATCTTGAATTAACTTTTTATGGATTGTTTAAACTGCATTATTTTCACATTTTTTCCAAAACCATTGAAAAGACTTTCCTTACTCCATTAACTTATGTTGGTGCCTTGGTTAAAAAGAAAAAAAAAACAACTATGTGTATGTGAGTCTTTTTTCCTATACTCACTATTTGGTGCTTTCATCAATCTATTGGTTATCTTTATGCAATACCACACCATCTTGATTATAGAAAGTTTGAAATCAAATTGTATAAGTACTTCAAAATATTCTTTTATTCTAAGATGTTTTGGGGCTACTCTGTATAGCTGATATTTCCATATAAATTTTAGAATCATCTTAAATATTTTTTAAAAACCCAAAGAATTTGTGAATATTTTAAATCTATACGTCAATGTAGACAGAATTCACCTCTTAAAAATATTGAGTCTTCATTCATGTAGACTCATGTATTTATTTAGGTTATTAATTTCTCCCAGTGATGTCTTATAGTTTTAGTATACAGATATTGCAAATACTATTGTTCCTAAATATTTTATGTTATTTTATGCCATTTTAAATGTGATTGTATTTTTATTTTAGTGTTCTTCACTAGTGTGTAGAAATACAATTGATACTTTCATGCTGCTTCTGTGTCTATGGAATTGATAAAAAAAAATTCATGAGCTCCAGCAGTATTTTTTAAAGATTATTTAGATTTTTTTTTCTCTCTCTCTCTTTTTTTAAAATTTTTTATTGTTGGTTGTTCAAAACATTACATAGTTCTTGATATATCATATTTCACACTTTGATTCAAGCGGGTTATGAACTCCCATTTTTACCCCATATACAGATTGCAGAATCACATCAGTTACACATCCATTGATTTACATATTGCCATACTAGTGTCTGTTGTGTTCTGCTGCCTTTCCTATCCTCTACTATCCCCCCTCCCCTCCCCTCCCCTCCCCTCTTCTCTCTCTGCCCCCTCTACTGTCATTCATTTGTCCCACTTGTATTATTTTTCCCTTTCCCCTCACTTCCTCTTGTATGAACTTTTGTATAACCCTGAGGGTCTCCTTCCATTTCCATGCAATTTCCCTTCTCTCTCCCTTTCCCTCCCACCTCTCATCCTTGTTTAATGTTAATTTTCTTCTCATGCTCTTCCTCCCTACTCTGTTCTTAGTTACTCTCCTTATATCAAAGAAGACATTTGGCATTTGTTTTTTAGGGATTAGCTAGCTTCACTTAGCATAATCTGCTCTAATGCCATCCATTTCCCTGCAAATTCTATGATTTTGTCATTTTTTAATGCAGAGTAATACTCCATTGTGTATAAATGCCACATTTTTTTTTATCCATTCGTCTATTGAAGGGCATCTAGGTTGGTTCCACAGTCTTGCTATTATGAATTGTGCTGCTATGAACATCGATGTAGCAGTGTCCCTGTAGCATGCTCTTTTTAGGTCTTTAGGGAATAGACCGAGAAGGGGAATAGCTGGGTCAAATGGTGGCTCCATTCCCAGCTTTCCAAGAAATCTCCATACTGCTTTCCAAATTGGCCGCACCAATTTGCAGTCCCACCAGCAATGTACAAGTGTACCCTTTTCCCCACATCCTTGCCAGCACTTGTTGTTGTTTGACCTCATAATGGCTGCCAATCTTACTGGAGTGAGATGGTATCTTAGGGTGGTTTTGATTTGCATTTCTCTGACTGCTAGAGATGGTGAGCATTTTTTCATGTACTTGTTGATTGATTGTATGTCCTCCTCTGAGAAGTGTCTGTTCAGGTCCTTGGCCCATTTGTTGATTGGATTGTTTGTTATTTTGTTGTCTAATTTTTTGAGTTCTTTGTATACTCTGGATATTAGGGCTCTGTCTGAAGTGTGAGGAGTAAAGATTTGTTCCCAGGATGTAGGCTCCCTATTTACCTCTCTTATTGTTTCTTTTGCTGAGAAAAAACTTTTTAGTTTGAGTAAGTCCCATTTGTTGATTCTAGTTATTAACTTTTGTGCTATGGGTGTCCTATTGAGGAATTTGGAGCCCGACCCCACCGAATGTAGATCGTAGCCAACTTTTTCTTCTATCAGACGGCGTGTCTCTGATTTGATATCAAGCTCCTTGATCCATTTTGAATTAACTTTTGTGCATGGCGAGAGAAAGGGATTCAGTTTCATTTTGTTGCATATGAATTTCTAGTTTTCCCAGCACCATTTGTTGAAGATGCTATCCTTCCTCCATTGCATGCTTTTAGCCCCTTTATCAAATATAAGATACTTGTAGTTTTGTGGATTGGTTTCTGTATCCTCTATTCTGTACCATTGGTCCACTCGCCTGTTTTGGTACCAGTACCATGCTGTTTTTGTTACTATTGCTCTGTAGTATAGTTTGAAGTCTGGTATCACTATACCGCCTGATTCACACTTCCTGCTTAGCATTGTTTTTGCTATTCTGGGTCTTTTATTTTTCCATATGAATTTCATGATTGCTTTCTCTATTTCTACAAGAAATGCCGTTGGGATTTTGATTGGCATTGCATTAAACCTATAGAGAACTTTTGGTAATATCGCCATTTTGATGATGTTAGTTCTGCCTATCCATGAACAGGGTATATTTTTCCATCTTCTAAGATCTTCTTCTATTTCTCTCTTTAGGGTTCTGTAGTTTTCATTGTATAAGTCTTTCACCTCTTTTGTTAGGTTGATTCCCAAGTATTTTATTTTTTTTTGAGGATATTGTGAATGGAGTGGTTGTCCTCATTTCCATTTCAGAGGATTTGTCGCTGATATACAGGAATGCCTTTGATTTATGCGTGTTGATTTTATATCCTGCCACTTTGCTGAATTCATTTATTAGCTCTAATAGTTTCTTTGTAGACCCTTTTGGGTCTGCTAGGTATAGAATCATGTCACCTGCAAATAGTGATAATTTAAGTTCTTCTTTTCCTATTTTTATGCCTTTAATTTCTTTCGTCTGTCTAATTGCTCTGGCCAGTGTTTCGAGAACTATGTTGAACAGAAGTGGTGAGAGAGGGCATCCCTGTCTTGTTCCAGATTTTAGAGGGAATGCCTTCAATTTTTCTCCATTCAGAATGATGCTAGCCTGAGGCTTAGCATAGATTGCTTTTACAATATTGAGGTATGTTCCTGTTATCCCTAGTTTTTCTAGAGTTTTGAACATAAAGGGATGCTGTACTTTGTCGAATGCTTTTTCCGCATCTATCGAGATGATCATATGGTTCTTATTTTTAAGTCTATTGATGTGGTGAATAACATTTATTGATTTCCGTATATTGAACCAGCCTTGCATCCCAGGGATGAATCCTACTTGATCATGGTGCACAATTTTTTTGATATGTTTTTGTATCCGAGTGGCCAGAATTTTATTGAGGATTTTTGCATCTAGGTTCATTAGAGATATTGGTCTGTAGTTTTCTTTCTTTGAAGTGTCTTTGTCTGGTTTAGGTATCAGGGTGATGTTGGCCTCGTAGAATGAATTTGGAAGTTCTCCCTCTTTTTCTATTTCCTGAAGTAGCTTGAAAACTATTGGTATTAGTTCCTCTTTAAAGGTTTTGTAAAACTCTGCTGTATACTCATCCGGTCCTGGGCTTTTCTTAGTTGGTAGTCTTTTGATGGTTTCTTCTATTTCCTCAATTGATATTGGTCTGTTTAGGTTGTCTATATCTTCCTGACTCAATCTGGGCAGATCATATGACTTAAGAAATTTATCTATGCCTTCACTATCTTCTAATTTATTGGAGTATAAGGATTCAAAATAGTTTTTGATTATCTTCTGTATTTCTGAAGTGTCTGTTGTGATGTTGCCTTTTTCATCCCGTATGCTAGTAATTTGAGTTCTCTCTCTTCTTCTCTTTGCTAGCATGGCTAAGGGTCTGTCGATTTTGTTTATTTTTTCAAAGAACCAACTTTTAGTCTTGTCAATTTTTTCAATTGTTTCTTTTGTTTCGATTTCATTAATTTCAGCTCTGATTTTAATTATTTCTTTCCTTCTACTTCTTTTGCTGTTGTTTTGCCCTTCTTTTTCTAGGATTTTGAGATGAAGTATGAGATCATTTATTTGTTGGTTTTTTCTTTTTTTAAGGAATGAACTCCACGCAATGAATTTTCCTCTTAGAACTGCTTTCAATGTGTCCCATAGATTCCGATATGTTGTGTCTGTGTTTTCATTTATCTCTAAGAATTTTTTAATTTCCTCCTTGATGTCTTCTATAACCCATTGATCATTCAGTAACCTATTGTTCATTCTCCAAGTGATGTATGCTTTTTCCTTCCTTCTTTTATCGTTGATTTTCAGTTTCATTCCATTATGATCAGATAAGATGCATGGTATTATCTCTACTCCTTTATATTGTCTAAGAGTTGCCCTGTGACATAATATATGATCTATTTTTGAGAAGGATCCATGTGCTGCTGAGAAAAAAGTGTAACTGCTTGATGTTGGGTAGTATATTCTATATATGTCAATTAAGTCTAGGTTATTAATTGTGTTATTGAGATCTATAGTTTCCTTATTCAACTTTTGTTTGGAAGATCTGTCCATTGGTGAGAGAGGTGTGTTGAAGTCTCCCATGATTATTGTATGGTGGTCTATTAGACTCTTGAACTTGAGAAGAGTTTGTTTGATGAACATAGCTGCACCATTGTTTGGGGCATATATATTTATGATTGTTATGTCTTGTTGGTGTATGGTTCCCTTGAGCAGTATGTAGTGTCTCTCTTTATCCCTTTTGATTAATTTGGGCTTGAAATCTATTTTATTTGATATGAGTATGGACACACCTGCTTGTTTCCGAAGTCCATATGAGTGATATGATTTTTCCCAACCTTTCACCTTCAGCCTATGTATGTCTTTTCCTATCAAATGCGTCTCCTGTAGGCAGCATATTGTTGCGTCTTGTTTTGTAATCCATTCTACTAGCCTGTGTCTCTTAATTGGTGAGTTTAAGCCATTAACATTTAGGGTTATTATTGAGATATGGGTTGTTCTTCCAGCCATATTTGTTTATTTCTGTTACTAAACATGGTTTGTTTTCCTCTTTGATTATTTTTCCCCCCTTTACTGTCCTACCTCCCACTGTTGGTTTTCATTGTTATTTTCCATTTCCTCTTCCTGTAATGTTTTGCCGAGGATGTTTTGAAGAGATGGTTTTCTAGCTGCAAATTCTTTTAACTTTTGTTTATCGTGGAAGGTTTTAATTTCATCTTCCATCCTGAAGCTTAATTTCGCTGGATACACAATTCTTGGTTGGAACCCATTTTCTTTCAGTGTTTGAAATATGTTATTCCAGGATCTTCTAGCTTTCAGAGTCCGTGTTGAAAGATCAGCTGTTATCCTGATTGGCTTACCCCTAAATGTAATCTGCTTCCTTTCTCTTGTAGCTTTTAAAATTCTCTCCTTATTCTGTATGTTGGGCATCTTCATTATAATGTGTCTAGGTGTGGATCTCTTATGATTTTGCACATTCGGCGTCCTGTAGGCTTCTAGGATTTGGGATTCTATCTCATTCTTCAAGTCTGGGAAGTTTTCTCGTATTATTTCATTGAATAGATTCCTCATTCCTTTGGTTTGAAACTCTGTCCCTTCCTGTATCCCAATGACTCTTAAATTTGGTCTCTTGATGTTATCCCATATTTCTTGGATGTTCTGCTCATGGTTTCTTAACAGTCTTGCTGAGCTGTCTATGTTCTTTTCAAGTTGAAATACTTTATCTTCATTGTCTGATGTTCTATCTTCTAAGTGTTCTACTCTGCTGGTAGTATTCTCAATTGAGTTTTTACGTTGGTTTATTGCTTCCTGCATTTCTAGGATTTCTGTTTGTTTGTTTTTTATAACCTCTAGCTCCCTGTATAGTTGATCTTTTGCTTCTTGGATTTGTTTATGTAATTCATTGTTGAAGTGATCTTTCATTGTCTGATTTTGCTGTCTGATGTCTTCCTTGAGACTCCAGATCATCTGAAGCATGTATATCCAGAATTCTTTATCTGACATTCCATCTGCTACAGATATTACCTCTTCTAAAGTTGAGTTGACCTGCATTGCTTGTGGTCCTTTCTTTCCTTGTCTCTTCATACTGTTCGCGTTTCTTTCTGCTTGGTGAAACTGTTGTGGTATTGAATTTTCCCCCTATATATTTATATTGGTCTTGTATAGTTGCAAAGTCTCCCTCGCAGGTGCGGGCGGCAGCTCTGCCCCTCCTCCAATTGGGGCAATGTGCCTACCACGCCGGCAGGCCGCTGGGCCTGTTCTGCCGGTCGGTAGCAGGTCCGCCTAACTTGCAGGCGCGGGCGGCGGCTCTGTCCCTCTGCGGGCCGCTAGGCTTGTTCTGTCGGTGGTCGTAGTTCTGCCTACTTTCCAGGTGCAGGCAGCGGCACTGCCCCTCTGCAGGCCTCTGGGGCTGTTCTGCCTGTGGGTCGCAGGTCCGCCTACCTTGGAGGCGCGGGGTGGGTGGCTCTACCCTTCCGCAGGCCGCTGGGCCTGTTCTGTCTGTCGGTTGCAGGTCTGGCCTGTTCTGTGGGTGGTCACAGTTCCGCCTACCTTGCAGGCGCGGGGGGAGGGGCGGCTCTGCCTCTCAGCAGGCCGCTGCTCCTGTTCTGCCGGTGGGTCGCAGGCCCGCCTACCTTGCAAGAGTGGTTGGCAGCTCTGCCCCTCCGTGGGCCACTGGGCCTTTTCTGTTGGTGGTCACAGTTCCGCCTACCTGGCAGGTGCAGGGGGGGTGGGGGTGGGGGGCGGCTCTGCCCCTCAGCAGGCCGCTGGACCTGTTCTGTGGGTGGTCACAGTTCGGTCTACCTTGCAGGCGCGGGGGGAGGGGGCGGCTCTACCTCTCAGCAGGCCGCTGCACCTGTTCTGCTGGTGGGTCGCAGGCCTGCCTCGATTATTTAGATTTTAATATACATTATCATGATATCTTTGAATAAAAATAGTTTACTACTTTCTTTCCAAAACTTATGCTTTTTGTTTCTTTTTTCTTTTGTTTTTATAGCACTAGCTAATTTTTTAAGTAGAACTTTGACTAAAATCAAACACAAATAAAAACTTTTTCCTGTTCTTATCCTTGAGGAACATTTAGTCTGCAAGAAGATATGATCAGATACCCATTAATTTATGGACTATGGCTAATAGTTTGGTTGGATGATTATCAGTTAAAAGAACGATGATTGAAAAATGGATAGATATTTGACACAGATTATGAAGGTGCTTGTTTCCTACATCAATCCTCACTGAAGAGGTGGACATTATGAGTCATTCTGTGGACTTGTTTCTGCAGCCACCTCTATCTTTATCCAATGAGATGGTAATCAAAGTGGCCATGGGCAGCAGGAAAGGAGGTTATTCAGGGAATAAGCATTAGACCTACTCATCAAAACTGATCTGAAAACTGCCACTGCTATCAGAGATTAATACTGAGCCCCAATATAACATCATTACCAGGAGAATCAGCCAACTACCTGGTAGTAAGTAGATTATATAATTTATTTCCATCATTGAAAGGGGATACTTTGTTCTCACTGGAAAAGAAACTTATTCTGTATATACACTTGCCTGCCTGTGAAACTTCTGCCAAAAGCAACCTCTAAGGATGTTAAAAATGTTTTATTCACTATCATGGTATTCCGTAAAGCATTGTTTCTGACCAAGAGACTCATTCTACAATCAATAAGATATAGTAATGCCTCTGTGTATATAGAATTCACTTGTATCATTATGTTCTCCATTCCTCTAAAGCAGCTAGCCTGAGAGAATGGCCTTTTGAAGATGAAATTATGGTGTCAAAAGCCTGGCAACAATTTGTGGGTCTTCAATACGTCATCCAAGGTAGGTTATATTCTCTATATCAGTGTTTTAATAATGGTGCTTTTTCTCTCAGTATACAGACCTAGTAACCAAGAAATGGAAATAGAAATGAGTGGCTTAGCTCACTGTTTGCTCTGAATGCATTGGTAACAAAATTATTCTTTCTCTTCTCTGCAACCTTAAGCAAACAACATATCTACAAGTTTTAGTTCTCAAGAGAGAAATGCTTCCATCAGGGGACATAGTAATGGTTTTATTAAATGGGAGTTTGACACTGTGGTAAATCAATGAGCAGAGAAGGGAGGTTTGGAGCTGACTGGAGTATTTGATTCTATCAAAAGGAAACTAAATTTCTACTGTACTATTAGTGTAAGGACGGATATTTTGAAATTCATGAAATATCTTGGGACACCTCTTAGTAATTCCACACCTGTAATAAAAGTCACCCAAAAACTGTAGCAAAACTTCTAGTGGTTCATCCTTACCTCACAGCAATAAGTTTGGTTTATCCCACTAGGCAAAGAATCACAACCAGTCAAACTGCTTGCTTGAACTTGAGGAATGAATGGTTAGTAGAAGAATAAAGTTATAAATATTAGTTAAAATCATATAATCAGCCACAGAAATGAACACTTTTATTTCAGTATTTCTTCTTTTTTTCTGTATGAATATATTTTTAAGATTATCTTTTTTTCTCCATCCTGTTAACATAAAACATAAGATGCATTAATATGAACTAAGTTTTTTTTTCAATATTTAAGTTATAGTTTTTTCAAAGGGAGACTATAATTCAACTAAAGGAAAAATTAACATTAACCAAAGCGGAATAAAGAGAGTTTTGTATGTTCTTTTGGGGAGAGCTTTGGCATGTTTTTAGTTTTAATCTGAATACTCACATCACATTATACAGTTAAATTATTTTACTGGATTGTTTTCATTTAGATGTTAAATATGGTTAAAAGATGTGAAGTAGTAGGCAGTTTTTAGGCTGCTTGACATGGGGCCGGGCACTGTTGTAGCTCATGTATGGTTTTACTGATTAGATGGATGGTTCACCTACTTGGTGTTGGGGAGAATTATCTGGGTTTTTAGAATATTCTTTTTAGATTATTTAAATCCCAGGCCAGGTCATGTACAGTTTCACAGAGAAGGGTAATGCCTTAGCTTGCGACTTTAAACATCATCAAATGTGAGGGAGTGAGACAAACTTGTTCCTATTTGTTCACGTAGGTTCTAATTTTTCCTCACAGATTTTACATTTCCCCCCACAGGTTCCCTCAATGTTCACTCCTGATGTCCTCACTTCGTGTCTCTATTTCCTTGACGACCTAGTTCCAGCACAGAGGTAGTTTGTAGTCTCTACAGTCCGCTTGAGCAGCTTCCACAGCAAATCCTCAAAATAAATCCCTTATTGTATGTGGCTCACAGTAGGTCTGTTTACCTGATTGAACCCTGATTAATATGCCCTGGAATGCTCATGGTATTTATTCTGCTCAGACTTTGTAGTCTTTGTTGAGTTTCTTGGATCTACTTTTAAAAGTACCACAGTGCTAAGATTCTATTCTATTATTATTTTAACTGTTTTTGTTATTGTTGTTGTTGTTGCTTTTTTTTAGCTTTCAATATTTCAGTATGGATAATTTCCATTGTTCTATCTTCTAGTTTACTGATAGTTTCTTTTGCAGTGTATAATTTCCAGATGAGATTTTTGGCAAATTTTAAATTTTTATATTATATATATTTTTTGTTGGTAGTATTTCCTTTTATTTAGTTTCTGTTTCACTAATGTGATTTCTTATTTTCCATTCTTTATTCTCTTTACTTCCTTAAGGTTCTTCAGTATTATTATAATAGCTGTTTTAAAGACATGGTCTACTAATTTCATCATATGTACCATTTCTGGTTCTGTTTTATTGCATGATTGTTATTCTGATTATGGGTCACATTTGTAGAAAAAGGGGGGAAATTTCCCTTTCTCCCTCCAAAGTTCCACTAGAAAGAATTGACAATAGATCAAAAAGTGAACAAAATTATTGCATGTGCACTGGGGCATCACAGAAAGGTGAGTGCCCAATAATCCAATGTGGTTCAGTTGCTTTTATACACTTCTTCATACAGAAGAGAAGAATGGGTAAATGTAGACAATTTTAAAGAGGATTATTAGAGGTATGAATGGAGTAAGAGGGCAGACAATAGTTGCAGTCTCTAGAATGAATGGTCCTAGGTACATTCAATAGCGTTGGACAAATATGCCCAGGTATAATGACATTCTTCACGCTTCCTTCCTATAATATGAGTTTTGTTAATGAAACCTCAGGGAGTGGATCAGAGGCAATTGTTTTCCTGTTAGGGAAGTTCAATATCTGAGCTTCAGGAGCCTTTAATTTAAAATAATCAGCATCCCAGGATATCATATTTTGGGGTGAAATTCCCTAGGCTCCTTCAGCTGCATGTCTAGTAATTTTTATTATATACTGGACATTATAGACACTTCATCAGTGATTGAATTTTTATCACTATCCTTAATAGAATGTTGAGTATCATTCCATAGGCAGTTAATTAACCTGCAGATTACCTTGATACTTTCAAAACTTGTCAAGATAAGTAAAGGGTAACCTTTTCCTTAGGATTAGATTGTCCCTCCTTCTGAGGTATGGACTTTGTGGCGTTTCTGTGATATCTGCAATGCTTAATAAAGTCCTTTCACTTTGTATACATGTTAAAATGTGATCAGACTCTTGTTTTATGGATTTTTTTTACTGTGTGGATGAATTCTTTTCATATTTTCAGTTTCTGAGCTTGAATTGACCAACACTGGTCAGTACACAGATGTTTTCCTGCTCTTCCTAACTCTGGGGTTCAACTCCCCATTCTTCTATTCTTGTCCCTTTTCTAGCTGCTATCCTTTGTCCTGCCCCAGGCAGTTTCAACCTACACATACACAGCTTACCATTTATCCAAAGATTCAATATATGCAGATTTCTGGAGCTCTTCTGCTCACCTTTCTTCCCTCCAAACCATGTCATACAGATTCTACCATCTCAATGGCCCTGAATTCTCATCTTGGCCTCAGCTTGTGTGGACTGCTATGTATTGTTTGATATTCTTCCTGAGCGATAGTCTAGGAAGTAATGCCAGGCAGAGAGATGGTACATGACAGGGCACTAATATTTTTGTTCATCTTTTGGGGATCACAGTCATTGCTACCTGTTGTTCAATGTCTGAAAGTAGTGATTTTATATATTGTGTCTACTTTTATAGTTGCTTATGGTTGGATGCCTACTGTGACAGAGTTCCTCCACTGTGGCTAGAAGCAAAATCCGTTTGCTCTACTCTTGTGTAACCCCAACAACAAACAATTCTATTTACATACATTATGTTTTGGGAGGCTTAACATTAAACCAAGTAGAATAAACTCCACAGCAAGAAGAATCACTTAAATTCTCTTCTCACTCCCCCACTCCCAATACCATATACATCTCAGGATTGGATGGTTATCTTAAGAGCAGAATCATCTGAGTGCTCATTTGGATGGAAATATTTAATTTTGTTCCTTTTGTTAAGCTTAGGAGCTATCAGAATTTACTATGTACAAGACTTACTATACAACTCAATGATCCCCTACTTAATATTTTTAAACTGTTTTAAGACAATTTTGATTATACACTAATTCACCCTAATGTGTTGAAGTTCACTTTTAGCCTCAATATAAAATGTGAATCTATCAAATCTCTTTTGTGGACATTGGGGCTATTTTATTACATTCCAATTTGTTTATCTTGTGAAAAGTTTCAAGGGCAACTCAGTTCTGTGGAGAGGAAATGACCTAAAAAGAGAAAGAATGCACAGAGAGAAAGCTAGAACTGAGATGCAGACTTTAGATAGAAAGGAAAACGTAATCCATGTCTTACTTTCTCTTTCAGTCTCGATTACAATAAAGATATGAGTCTGAAATGGAGCTCCAGGAAGGTGATGTTAAACAGTCTTCTGTAAACAGAAGATAGTAAAGTTTTGCCTCCAAAGTGACAATTCAGGCATATTTATATCCTTAATATTTGTTTTCCTGTTGCTGTTTCTTAGGAAAGTCTTTTTGATTCTCTAAACTTCCAAGTAGTTTTCCATTAATTATTTTTTATTTTAAAAAAATTCTTTATTTGAAATAAATAATTTTAGATTTACCGGAAAACTACAAAAGTAGTACACAAATTATCTTTTACTTTCAGTCAGATTCCCAAAATTAATATTTTATCAGACTTGTTTTTTCTAATAGTGTACTTACGTGTATGCACATGATTTTTCTGATTTGTTTGAAAATAAGCTGCAGATACAATGACCCTTTGCCCCTAAATACTTCAGTGTTACATCTTTTAAAAAACAAGCATATTTTTGAAGCAACTTCAGAGTTTTGTTATTGGAAAAAAAGAGGCCAATTTTATATAGTTAAATGTACTCCAATAATAGATTCCAACTGTGGTCACAGTGATGTTTATGCAAAAAACAATAGGCTTGGTGTAGTAAAAGCCAGTCGATCCACTCTGACTTCATGCTGGAGGGGCATCCCTGAGAAATACATGCCTAATCTTATGTGACGATCATCTGATTGGAGTCCTTATTCCCTGCATTCAAATATTTGTGTAAGAGACAGTACTGCATAGCACAGTGAATTAAAAATGTGACTTCCATAGGCTGTGGTTGTAGCACAGTGGTAGAGCACTTGCCTACCATGTGTAAGGCACTGGGTTTGAGTCTCAGTACTACATTTATATAAAGTAAAGGTCCATCAACAACTAAAAAAATATTTTTAATTGTGGCTTCCAAAGTTCATATGACTTGGGGTCCTTAGACAAATAATATGACATCTGATGTGCCACAGTATTTTTCGTCTGTAAAGTGGTGATGGGAATTGTTTCTGCTTCAAAGGATTAAATGAGCTTGTCTATGTGCATCACTTAGATTAGACAGAGGAAGCACCCAAAAACGTTAGCTATCATTCTTACTCTGGATGTGAGCACTTTTGAGTTTGTATGTGTGCATCTATAATCTTCTCTGATTTTTAATGGTGTCACATCAGTAGGGGATGTCCTGGACTTTCAACTTTAGGTTAACCCCCTGCTCTAATGGCTTTGTATCGATACCTAGGGTGCACTTTCTCAAATATGCTCATTTCAAGATCCTTCAGCAAAGAAGCACTGTATTTTAAAAATGCTCTATTTTGGATACAGTAAAGGCATCTGATTGGAAATACGCCAAGTTTTCCGTCACAGACGTATAATCAACAGCTGGCATTCTTGGCTAAATATTTGCAGTGATGTTAATGTGAAGTCTTTTAGCATCTAATATACAAATAAAAAGATGTGAATAAATTTAACTTATGGAAGTGAATTTTTTAAAATAATAAAAAAGACTTATTGGAATATTTATTTTTTTAAAAAATACACACTAATCCTTGGATTAACATATTGTATACTCAATTTTATAGAGTGTATATTTCATTCTTCTCTACTTGAAAGAACATTTGGATATGCTTATTCTTATGCTTTGGGAAAATATTTGCCTTTAAATCCTCTAAGATTATAATTTTTATATCCAGTAATTGTAATCTCAACTAGTTTTATTGGCCTATTAACTTTGAGAAAAAGGTAACACTATTTCTAATGGGTTCAGAACAAGCATTTTTGTGTATGCAATCTTTCTTTTACTGTTTTTGAAAGAATTATATACTTTTTACAATTCCCAGAACTCAATTGCTATGAAATATTGTGCTCCAAAGAAGAAAAAAAAACATGGAGAGAGTTTCATATATTTGCTAGTTTATATTAATTTAAAGGGAAATTGTTGTATATGGTTCTGAAACATTAAAAATGCAATTAAATCACCAGACACCGGGGGAAAAAAAGGTCTTTGTCTTGCTACCATACTCATGGTTCTAGTTGAATAAAGAAATAGAGTAAAAATTTTGTAAAACACATTTTTCTTGTTTTTATGCTTGCAGAATTCTGTAGCTCCCTTGTTCTGCATGTTCATTGAATGTTTATAGCACCTGGGATAATTTTAGAATTCACCATTTTTATTATATCCAAAATTTGAGTTATGTTAATGAGAATATTTACTGGGGTTTCATAGTCTGAATAATTATAGAATAAAGTTTTATTGTCTTAAATGCAAATGCAAAAATTCAGGTTACACAAGAAATTTTCATTAATGGATAATTGAACATTAGTGAGTAGGGTGACAGACCTTCAAAATATGTTATTCTGAAGGAATAAATAACTAGATTAAAACATGCTAATATTTTATTATGGTTCCATTTTTTTATAATTTAGTACAAGTAAGCATAACTAGTCAAACTCCAACATTCTGGCTATAAATTTGATATTTAAAAGATAAGTTACAAATTTATAAAGTTCTTTATTTTTTATTTTCTTCTGAAAATACACATTTATGAATGTTTTTAAAAAATTAACATAGGTCGGATTAGATTTCAATCTAATTAAATGCAGTTAGTATGTCTATGTTTTCTAACCAGAAATAGAATCAAATAGTATGACTTATGACCTATTGAGCCAGGCAAAATACTTACCATTGAGAAATATGCTAACCATAAATTCCTTGCTCTGTGATGACTCCAAATTGTGAGAAAACCCCTATTTGCTAGTAAAACAGATAAAACTCCTTAAACATGTACACTTTAGAGCATTACAGACTTTGTCCACACACTGGCCTAACTAATTCGTGGAGATCATCATTTCAACCTATAGATTTGATTTGATAGTATGGGTTCTGCATTTTACAAGATTGAAAACAAGCATAGCCAAAAACCTGAGCTTATTTCATTAGCTATAATAAAAATAGATAAACATTTATTTGAGGTGAGAAGAAAGAAACAAACTTAAAGTCTGGGATTAAATTTATTTGCTTAATTTTAAAAATGAAACGGTTTATGCTATGTGTTCATTATTTTGAATTCTTCTAGGAAATTAAATAAAGAACACATACTGTAGCACCTAACTTGTATTTAGTATTTTATATTTTTTGAAGAATTTTTAAATAGGTAATTACATTTGATTCTTTCCACAGCCTTTGAAATGAACCAGGATATATATTATGGGCAGATTTAGACATGGGTAAATTGAGACAGAGAAGTTAAGCATCTTACCCGTGATAACTCAGATGTTCAGAGTACAGACTGAACAGTGTCTTTGGGCTTCTATGCCAGAGCTTGGGCTCCATTAACCATGTCTGTGGAACATGAGACTTGGGCAGAAGTCTCCACACTCTATGCCTGTAAATTAATTAGTCCATTCTAACTTACTACTTTGTCTTTTCAATATGGATAAAGTATGTGTTTGCATGAGATACAGAAAAACATATGCATAGGTAGAATTTTTTAATTCAAAGTTCTGGTTTGGCCAGTAGAATTTCACCATTGTTAATTTTATTTAAATTGTATATTTATATTTAAAAGAACAAACAGATCTTCATTTGATATGAATTAATAAAATTTATGTTTTTAAACAAAACAAGGAATATTGTCTTCCAAATTGTTACATTTTGACATTGAATACAGATTCCAAAGATACTATTATAAAACATTTTCATACACTTTCTTGAAAAATGACTTGCTGTTTCGTTTTTTAGCTACACTCCCCCCAAATCACAATCAATTGGAAAGATCAAAAACTAAAATAATCTTACACACAGAATCCATGTTGTTCATTGTATTTGTTTTAATGGGAGCATCCTCAGAATGCAAATGCTACTTCCTAGGTGACCATCTAAAAGAGACATACCTACTGGGGTATTTAGGTCGCCTGAAATAAATATTTTAAGCTATATATATATATATATATATATTTTTTTTTTTTTTTTTTTTTGCCTTTTGCCTAGAGTTGTATCTCACGGAACATACCCTTAAAAACAACATCATCTCAAGTATTTGTTTTAAACACCTAAAAATATTAAATGAGGTTGTTATTTCTGAAAAAATCATTTTTGCTCTCTTTGATCTTCCTCTTTTTATCATTTTGAGTATGTCTTTTCATACCTACACCCAGTCCAATCTAGATACCAGGAACAGATCCACATACCTAGTATGGGATCATTTAGTCCCTCCTCACGTTCTGCCTCATAATGATGTTCTACCACCATCATCATATGCCTCTCCGTTTTTGCAAGGTGTTTTACAAATATTGTCTTATTTAATCTATAAAACTTTGAAAACTTTTTTTGTAGTAAAGAAGACTGAGTACTAAAAAAGTTAAAGAACTTTCTCTAGGTGACAATTGGTTAGTATCAGAGCAGGCACCTGAATCCAGGTAACCTAACTTATGAGTCATCTGTAATGATTGCCTTGCCTCAGCTTAGATGTCTAGGTCTCTGGACAGCTCTCCCTCCCCTTTATCCTCCCTACATAGACAGTTACATTATCACTCTGTTCCCCTATAACCTGGAGTCACGTTCTATCAACACACCTGTCTCCTGCATTTTAAATTAATTGTGTTTGAATGAAGGAATATACAAATGCAAAGTTCCTTCTTACTTTCAGCCTTTGAACACTGTCAGTCAAGAAACAGTTAAAAATGTTGGTTCTAAAAAGTCCCTAATGTAGAACATAAGTAAATAAGTATTTCAGAATTAAAAATTATTCTATTTAGGTATGGTGGCACATACCTGTAATCCCAGTGACTCTGGAGGCTGAGGCTGGAGGATCCCAAGTTGGAGGCCAGCTTCAACAATTTCATGAGACCCTATCTCAAAATAAAAAAATAAAAACCACTGGAGAAGTAGCTCAATGGTAAAATACCCCAGGTTCAATTTCCAGTGCCAAAATAAAGTTATTCCAGAAGAATGCTCCTTCAAAATTCCTATTTTAAAGTTAATGAAAAAAAAATTTCAGACCTAAAATTGTTTATAAAGTTCACTAGAGCAAAGGTTGAGAGTATGAAGGAGAAAACTTCTATTTCCTAAAGCATCTATATGATTCTATACCACTCTGACATATACTGAACATGTTAGTTTCTTTATTAGACAAGCAAAGAATAATATTTTGTTTGCATGTGCTGGAGGTTAATTTTATAAGTTAACTTGGCTAAGCCACAGTATTTAGAAATATGTTCAAATACCAGTTTCGCTGTCTCTGTGAAGGTATTAGCTTACATCATGTGGGTGGGCCTTGTTCAGTCAGTTGATGATCTTAATAGACTGAAAGCCCACAAAGAGGAAATTCTGCTTTCAGAATATCTCCAGAAAGTACATGAAACATTAACTCTTCCCTAGGGTATGCTGGTCAGCTTTTCATTGCTGTGACCAAAATACCTGACAAGGACAACTTAGGAGAGAAAAGTTTATTTTAGTCTCATGGTTTCAGAGGACTCAGTCTGTGGTTGGCCAGCTCTGTTGCTCGGATGGCCATGGTGAAGTAAAACTGCTCAACTCACGGTGACTTGGAAGCACAGAGAGAGGGGGTGGGGCCGAGAAAGGATGGAAGGTGTCAGGAGAAGATAGACCCTTCCAGGATATGCCCCTAGTAACCTACTGCCTTCGACTTTTTCCATTCAGCCATCAATGTATTAATACACTGATGGGGTTGCATCCCTCATGATCCAATCGTTTCACTTCTGAACATTTCTACACTGCCTAACCAGTGAGCTTTGGGGGTACATTCCAGACCCAAAACATAACACTGGTTCTCCAGCCTGCAGTCACGTGTGCACCCACATGTGCCCACACATGCACAGACACACCGCCAACTAGTTCTGGTTCTCTGGAGAACCCTGGCTCATATAAACATTATAGGAAACAAAGGTACAACTTGTTTTTAGATTGTAAATCATTATAAAATCCACTAACTGTTTATTGGGTATTTTAAAGGAAACTGTGGAAGATGACTAGACTCATAATTATATGGAGTTTACTTCAAATTAATTTATGTTCAAAGAGACATTTCTGTCTCAGTGCATTCTGTTTTTATAGTAAAAATGATGTGCACTAGAGGAGGGCAGAGTGGGCATGTTGGGGACTGAAAGGGAGCCTCTGAGGTGCTTTCCTGAAATTTTCTCTCAACTCTTGCATCTCAAGACCACTGTTGATCCAGATGGTGCATTCTGACTCAATTTCATTGTACCAGTGGTCCAGGTTGACAAATGCCTTCCTGTTGATTACTTTGAAAATACATTCCTTCAAAATGAAGATATTTGTTTTATTGTTCAAAATGCCTGACAGTGTCATTTTTGAACACTTAATAAGCTGAACAGACTTAATAATTATATAGAGAGACTGTAGGATACTTCCAACATGTAAAAAGTGATTTAATATGAAAACAAAAAAAAAATCAAATAAAGAATCTTAGGAACTTCAAATTAGGATTTTAAAATTAAGAATTTCTAAAAATATAGAAAAAAAGTTTTATGTTTTTACTAAATCTGATAGAAGAAACAGAAAAAAAGGCTTTTATGCTGTGTACATATATGGATATACCACAGCAAATCCTACCATTATGTATCTCACTAAAGCACCAATTTAAAAAAGAAAGAAAAAAAGAAAAGAAAGTTTTGTAAAAGGACAACATTTGATAATTTCTCTATCCTTTGCCCTTAAATGGACAAGAAATAGACACATAGAATTTGAGAGTTTATGAGCAGCTCAGGCTATTTATCCCCAAACCCTTATTACACAGAGGAAGGAAGGAATCCCATTAGTTAAGTAACTTTCTACATCATCAATAAATTTATAACAAATATGGGATTAAATCTCAGATCTCCCAGTGCTCAATACACTTTATTGCCACTTCCTGTTCAGCTGGAGTCTCATGCTTGTGTTATATCCATCCGGTTTTTCTCTTGGATTCCTCTTTGTGTGTTCTTGAGTGTCATCCCTTAATATAACAAGCTGGAGACAGAAAGAGTTCACTCACAGACCTGATGGTTTCACTTTGGGGAAAGAAATTTAGAATGAGCCTTCAAATACCTCTACCATCCAACTGTGCTACATCCATAGAGTAGATTAAGCCAAACTCACCAGAAACATTTTGAAATGGAATCGTATTAGGAAGAAATAGACAGGTAATATTTGGGGAAGACCCAGCCTAAGGAGAAAGTCAGACATATATCAGTTTGCTATGGAAATAACCAGGTCCACGCTATGTTATTTCCTCCCCAGCAAGTGTGTGTGTGTGTGTGTGTGTGTGTGTGTAATTCACAAGTAAATGGTAAAGTTTGTATTACTCTAGAAATAACAGTATGAAAAGCAATACAATCCTGTATTCTCCAAATTCTATGAACATTAAAAATATTTCAACACCAAACTTTTAGGTTAAATATTTACTCTATAAACATGTATTACTGAGAAATTGAAACTACTTTTATTTATGTCTAGAGGGAATAAAAAAGACTCATTAAAATCCTAACATTTATATAAGTAAAGAAATCTTTCAAAATCTTCAGAAGAAGTCATGCGGGAAAACACAATTATAATCTAGCAAATGTAGTTTGAATAACAACTACATGCTAGGTCGTTCTAGGCCTCAGGAACACAGCAGGGAACACAACAGACAAAACTACTAGAAAAACGTTTTGCCAACTTGACCAGGAAACAACTTGAGCTCCATCACTGCTGGGAATTTTCTCTATGCTTGTGTAAAGGATCAAGGTGAAAAAAACCTTAGATTTATGATTGCTTTTTTCTGTAACTAGCAGGTACCCTAACTGCAGTAACCAGATGTTGAGGAGGAAATAAACCAAATTTTACTACATCTAAACATGCATATTGATTCCTAAACATAACAAAAGTGTTTCAGGATGTCACATCAAAGCTGAATTTAAACAAAAACAAATGATAAATGGCATTCATGAAGTGCTTTTTTTTTTATATATACTTAGAAAAAGGAGCCTGTGAATATGGTCCCTTGTCCATAAATACCAGAAGGTAGGAGGTGTTAATCTAAGTCCCATTTCCAGTTATATGGTCAGTTTTAATCTTATCTCAGTGAAAGAGATAATGACCATGGGCAGTCTGCAACCATCTCAGTTGAACATAGAAAAGGATGAGTAAAGGACTGAGACTTTTCCAATCTACTGTCATTTGAGGTCATTTTAAAGATCCTACCCCAGAAAACTTCCTATGCAATTAAATATTTGGTTTAAAATATTGAGTGAAGAGACACTAAAGATATATGTAGAAATTTATAATCATAAAAGACAAAAATTAAAGAAACAACTTCTCTATGATGTTTAATATTTGGCTGCTTTGGGGACTTTAACCTCTGATATTTTTACTCATAAGTGTTCTTTCCTCCTTCTCTGCTTCCTCGTCTTAAACTATTATTATCATATAATTATACTTGAAAAGCCAGAGGGAAAAAAGGGAGGTGATGTACTCCACTTTAAGCCAGGGCCACCCAAGCTTAAGAAAGATAAGAATCCAGCCCCAGTGTCAAAATGTTTAGAAAGAGGCAAATAAATTTTTCTTTGCAACCTATGGTAATATTTAAAATGTCATTAAACTGGAAAAATGAGCCTTGTATTTAACCTAAATTTCCAATTCTATTTATGAAGGCAGAAAACAGCTGGTTCTCATGCTTCACACAAAAACTAAATCACTTTTCTAGCTTCAAGCTGAATACTCTTGTTTCCTTTAAACTTCCTTATTATGAAATATTTCAGAAATGCTGGAAGGTAAGAAAGTACTGTAATAAACACCCAAATCTACCTCTTGGTGTAAAATATTTAAACATTTCAAGTATAATCAAACATTTCTGTTTTTCTCTCTGAATATTCTTTCTGCCTTCCCACCCATATAAGAGCTATTCTGATTTCATGCTTATTGTTTACAGGCTGGTTTTTATTCTTACATTTCAACTTACCCAATGAAAAAGAATTAATAGTTTTAAATGCTTTTCAACCATTAAAAATTGTAACAGCAAGTATATCTCTCTTCAACTTTTGGTTTTTTCTTCTCAATAAAATAGTTTATAGATATTTGACATTGAGCCAAATTACTCCCTAAACTTGTGGAACTCATTTATACAACCACATCCTTCTTTATATATTAATATTCTTCAATTATTTAATAATGTTCAGATGACATAGGAAAGGATAAGGAATAAGAATGGAAAAGCAATAAATACTTAATAAATAAGCAATAAATAAGAAAGAATCTTATAATTAAAGTGATACAGAAATGTCATCTGGTTCATTATTCTTCTGCATTTAAATTATATATCTTAGCACAACAACTAATGATGCTACACCTAACTAACTGAGTCCCCACATTTTTAGTGATGAGAAGATAAAGGCCAGAGAGGCTATAAGATGGCACTTTTGCATTCTGTTTGAGACAAGCACTTGAACAAATGCAAAAGGACACACAAGATATGCTTATTTGTGATTACACATTAAATAATATAATCTATGATTTCTTATTTCTATCTTACTCAGTTCCCTTATTCAATGGTTCTGAAACTTATTTGTTCGTTCTTGATAAGATTACTTTTTGAATCAATCTGGATTCCAAATATAGTAAAGTACATTTTTTTCAGTTTCTAGCACAGTGCTCCTTCTGTGTCCATTGAACTATTTGCTGCCTTTATATTTTCATGTTCCTCACATGTGGGGACATCACCACCATCCATATCTTTTCAAGGTTTTTTTTTTTTTTTTACCTGATATTTAGAAAGATGATGTAAAATTTTCACACAAAAAGGTGTTAATCTATCCTTGGAAAGTTTTATTCCAAGTATAAAACAGACCAAGATCAGTAAAAAGGCACATTTAGAAGCATTTAGCTTCTTTAAAAATTATTAAACTTGGAGGCAGATGTATCTCTGATTTTTGCTTTCTATGGCTCTGCATCCTCCGCCCCACCTCATCACTAGCCATAAGAAGCATTATGTTCTAATGTTTATATTATATTGGGTTGCTTCTGAGCTACTTATCAAAACCTTAACTTTGTGGTTTTCCCCTAATTTTCATAGAATCATCAAGACCAGATGTATGAGCCAATCAGAAGCAAAAATATGTAAATATAGCGATTAAATCAGTGTAAATAAGAGTAGTCTACATTTTTTCTGATGACCATAAAGAAACATAAGATCATTATTTACTTATTTGTGTAGAAACACATTCTGAAAAAAGTAGTATGTCTATGTGCTTTTTACAATTTCATATAACTCAATGGTATTAATAGAAATTATGATAGTATAAATATATGGTAACTTTGTCCTAAAATATAATTAGTATCAATTTGTTTTTCATCTACTTCAACATGAAAAAAATTTGTTCTAATGTCATGAATTGCATTT